>NC_134720.1:22058636-22361666 GCF_049634645.1 Pelodiscus sinensis | reverse complement strand
TTTTAATTTCTAGTCTGTTTTTCACAGTATGGTGCTATAAGCTTCATATTGGCAGTCCCCTACTTTCACTGTGTGTCTCAGGAATATTCCATGCAGAGCTTACTGCAGAACTGGGGCCTGAATTTTATAATCTTTGGTTATGGGGTTGAGGTCTTTATGAAGACAAACTCCTAATGTAGCAAACCCCAAGTTTCCTCTTGCACCTTTGTGTGGTAAAAACAGAAACAAAACTGTAAAAACATAACCAACTTGTTATTTATGCCACTTGTTCTACATTACTTTTTGGTTCCACATCTGTTTGCCTGGGTGAGATGCTCAAGTTCTCCTAATGTCTTTTTTTATTAAAAAGATTTTTAAAAATGCAGGAGCAAAGTGGTGTGGACACTAATTTTGCTAACAGAAATAACTTTTGAAAGGATCACAGAGCTTTGATTAGTTCACAGAGCCTCAAAGTCCATAAAGTTTGTGCATCTCCATTTAAAACAAGAACAATGAAGTGATGCTATCATAACATTACAAATGAGACAGGACAGCTTTAAGAGAGAAACAGGAAGTTGTAACTAGAATCCAGCTGAATTCTGAGCTGGAGGAGTTAGCCGTGAGGCTGCAAATAAAGCAGATGTGTTTTGTGAATTTCAGTAGTGTCTAGTCTTTCATTTACCAAAGTTGATGATATAGCATGTAACCTGTGGTGTCTTTATTTTGCATTTTGTTCTTTTTTTTAAGTACCTGTACTCACATAAGAGGAATGAAATGGAGAAATTAAGAAAATATGAGAGAGAGGAGGATCATTTTTATCATCAGGGAGCTGTGGAACTGCTGGTCTTTAACTTTTTGCTCATACTTACAATATTAACAATTTGGTTATTTAAAAATCATCGATTCCGCTTTTTGCATGAAACTGGAGGAGCCATGGTTTATGGTGAGTATAAATTCAAGTGTTGGTTTAGTATTAAACTTGTTGCATGTATATAATTAGACACTTGAGCTCAAGTGCTGACAAAGCAACAGAAAATGTACTGAATGAAATGCCACAAGTCTATTGAAATGTGCAGTAAAAAGTTTAACTCTTTAACCATAGGGTGACTTATCAATGGAATAAATGTCATGAATAGGTTATTATAGCACTGTGCAGATAACATACTTCTATGTGCAGATCTGAATCTAATAACCCTTTGGGAGTACAGGAATATAGGATGCCTGTTTTATAAAGGTTGAAAGAGATTGTTTCATATTAATATAATGCATGCTTGTGTGTGATATCCCAAGATGGTGGGGCATCTATTACGGTCATGACAGGAATCTATTACTATTTCATGGGTCCAGTCCTGTGGTCTGATACAGTTTCAACTAGCTGAAGATTTTTGTTGGGTTGTAGAAAAACAGACTTTGAAAAGTTGCTCTCTAATCTTCCCTGAAAGTTTCCATTATATTTGTACTTCAGCTTACATCTCCTCTTCTAATCTTTCTTGATGTAATTTTCCAATATTTTATTTAATTCATGCATGGGACTCTCTGTGTAGCTTGATACAATGTTAGTTTAATTATTCTATGGAGAGAATGGAGATGGGGGCCTATTCCCCCAGCCTTTTTCGTCTTGTTTCACTTTCAGAAAAGTTGTGCAATCTCCACTTTCTACTTCACATGCCCAAATGACGCTGTGAAGGCTGGAAAAAGGGATACAAATTATCATTTTATACATTGAGCATCCTGGCTACAAAGACTGACTTTCTTATTTATGTATTTTATGATGCTGCAATGAGCACTAGGAAATTTAGGTTCATATCCTAAAAAAAAAAAAATACTTGGGTTTTCTGTCAGTAGCATGTAGTATTTCCATTCAAGTCATTGACAATTATTTGCATGGAACGTGGGATAATCAGGCCCATGTAAACCATTGGAGCTTTAAATGTGAAGGTTAGTAGCTATTCCACATGAGTGGTATCTTCTAAAGCAAAAGGGTTAGAACTTATCAGAAGGTTAGGACTGAGATCTAGCAGTCTTAACATTGTCTATTTAAAGCTGTTGATTATACAAATGAAGTCTGAAAAGTCATAGGAACACAGGATTTACCCTTCTATACTGGATACTTTACCTGCTTAGGTCATTTCCTGCCTCTAGCAATGACCTGATGCTTTAGAAGAAACTAAAAAAAAATGGAAAAAAAAACCGCTCATGGTACAGTATTTTAAATAGGTGGGTGGGGAAGAGTGAGTGTTCCTTTCCTTCACACCTGTCCCTGCCTCTGTTATAAAAGATTATATTTTACTAGAAGATTTACCCAGTGTTGCTCAGGTCCTTAACTCAAATAAGTTGTGTTTTTCTTCATTTACATCATTGTTCTGGACCGGGGCTGGGAATGAGGGTTCAGTATGCAGGCTACCCCAGGGAGAAAGGACAACCGCATCCCTTTCTCATCTCAACAGCTTGGAGCCAGGTGGGAAGTGCTTGTCCTTGTCTGGGGCAGAACGCACAGCCAGAGGAGAGGTGCATATCCCAATATGGTCTCCCAAATATATAGTAGATAGCTGTCCCAGCCCTTTGAGGTCCCCTGTGATCATTCTACAGTATAACTTCCCTCCTATCAAACCCCCTCCCTTTCCATTTGATGAGAAACAATCACATTCCAGACACATCCCATTGTCCCGGTAAAACCAAGCCCTGACCTTGCTTTAAGTTATGATAAGAGGAAGCTGCATACCAAATTTGGTACTCCTAACTCTTTCCACTTAGGAGTTCTTAGATAAATGGATTCATAGATGGACAGACAGACAGACAGACAGATGCACATTTCTAAAATATATAGTAAGATAATGTAGCTCTGTAGGGCTTACTGGAAAATAATGAGAATGGGGGGAAAGGAATTTGTGACAATCAACCATATTTTATTTTATTGCTAACTTCTTAGATCTTATGCTCCATGGTACATGTGCCTATTATACTGCTAGCTAATCAACAGAGTGTGAAAAACAATGCTTGATAGAAAGTTACAGTTCATTACCATTGTACACAGTTTAGATATTCTCCTAAAGTAGGTTTTTATACTGTGCAACCATTTCTAATTGCAGATGATTATATACATTTGCCTGCTTAATCTAACTTTTTTTTCTAGGATTTACACACAAGACACTTTCCCCTTAACATCCTTTGCTGCTTCTGTCTGGAGTTGGGTGTACAACTGATAATATTACTTGCAAGTTAGACACAAATCAAAACCTCAGATTCATACACACCCTACTTTTGCCTAAGTTTTGCACTGGGTTGAATTTAGTGGATTGGGTTCTCCATCTCTAGTTCATTTTGTGAGTAGTTATCAAAACCAACATAAAGCAGAAAGATGGAAATGAAGGGTTTTATACTAATGCCCATTATTGTCGTTTATGAGCATTTAACTTCAGTAACATTTTTTACTCTTACAATTTGGAATATTTAGCCATTGTTTTGCACCTGGTGTATCCAGGAGTACCATTAACCGGGATATCCTTTTTATAATTAAATTCAGCTGCCAGTTTAGATCTGTTCTGAGATCTTCGTGAAGGGTCTGTTTAAAGAAATTCCAAAATAAAGGATACAAAGTCTGGTTAGTCTTCTATTATTTATGACCATTTTCAAACAAAGAGAGAGATCCATTCATTTGCTTTAGCAGCTTACACTACAGACCTTCCTGTACCCTCGGTGTGACTTCAGTATTCTTAGCAATGTGCAATAAGAGTGGTTAAAACAAGCCATCATTTCCTTCCTTCAAAATATTAAAACAGCTGTGACAATGAATGCCAGCAATTTCAGGGGAAAATTAGCAGGAGGTAGGGAAGCCAACAGACACACCAGGCCCCGGGCCAGGTGAGGGGTTGGCTCTGCATTTCTGGAAGGGCTGAGGACTTGGATGGAAGGGGAGGGACTGGGCAAGTCTAACAATAGACTAGCAGTAAAAGGGCTCTCCCTTGGTGGAATTGGAAAGCACTTTTAAGTGCTCAGCAGCAAATGCCTTGGGCCTGGCTTTTAGAAGTATTGTGAACTCACCACTCCAGTTGAGATCAGTGGTTTGAAAATGAGATTAATATTGATCACCCAGATCAGTGGTCACTTACGAAAATGATGACCTTGACAGTAGCTTTGCATTTATGCCACAGGGGAACTCAGGCAGAGGTCTGACACCATAGCTCAGTTTCCCCAGATTTATGGTGGTGTAATGCTGTTACAGTCAATGGAGTTGTATTGGTGTAAAACTGCAATAATGCAGTAGAGAATGAAGGGAAACAACTTAAATGACTTGTCTAGTGCCACATGACAGTTCAATTGTAAAGCCAGGAATTCAGATAGGAAGAGCTGTAACAGCCACTGTCCTAAGGCACTAAAATAGAATTGCTTTTTTCAGAGAACTATTTTCTGAAATTTGGACAAAAATGGTGATTAAAGCTTGATTTTTTTTGAGGTTCTGAATGTGCTGAGTACCCCCCTTCAGAGGGATTGTGGGAGCTCAGAACATAACAGGATTAGGTCCTAGAAATGAGAATCCATGTCTTAGATAATATGACAAAGATCACAGGTTTCCCCTTTTCAATAGATGTATGAAGAAGAGAGATCTTTGAGGTATAATTTAAACTCTGGAAAAAAGTGATCACAGCAGGTTGCAATAGTAGGGTAGAACTGTTTGAGAAACAGTCAGCCAGAATGGATTTAGTAGGTGAAATATAAAAGAGAAGGAATGTTCTTAAATTGATTCAGGTCTGCTCTAAAATAATTATTTAACAGACATGAGAATTAAGTGATGGATTGAACTGCATAGCAAGATTTGAGAGTCCCCTTCATTCAGAGGTGTTCAGAAATAGCTCAATAATCCTAGTGGGAGGAATATCTTCTTTGATGTGAGTGTATGGCCTTGATGACCTCAAAGATATTTTCCAACACCATGATCTATGATTAAGGATTTGATCCTGTTTCCACTGAAGTCAGTGGCAAAATTTGGGATTGGGCTCTATTTGGGGTGCTTCAGAGAGAGGGAGGAGTAAAAACTCTTAAAGAGAAATATTATGAACATCTGTGCCAGTTACTGAAGGGAAATGTCTCCGGCAAAGGGGATCGGGGAGGGGAAGGAATGTTTTAACTGGATTCCGACTTCTAGAATGTTAGGGATTGATTCCTATTCAGTGTGAAATGCTCTCAACCTCGCATGATGAGACCCCATGTTAATAACTAAACTCTGTGTGCTAAAACTGAAGCTGTCTTCTCCGTGATCACAATACAGCAACCTATAATAGTGCTACTGGATTTCTGATTACGCAATTGAATCTTTTCCTTACTTGTTCTCATGCAATTTGTTATTTTTAACAGCTTCACTGCTGGCCTTCCATTCTAAAATCTGGCTTTGTGCATTTGGTTTCCATTCTATTTAAACGAATGGAACGTATGAGGGGCTGCCACATGCGTCTGGTATTAAAGGTGTGTTGTGCCTAGGCTACTCAATGTGTTAAACACAGACCTGTTTTGGAAATAGTGGTTGCAAGGGATATTGAAAACATTAGTCCTACTTTTATTAGACATTTTCTGAATGCTTCTTTAGAACCTATTACCTGTATAAATGTTTGAACTGTTGAGAACGATATAAATGAGAAGGTAGAAGCAGTAGAAAAGAAACTATTTGCTGAATATCCTTGGCCTATGCTTAAAAAGGGGGTAATATTTTAATTAGAATCTGGATAAGGCCTCTGAGCACAGCTATATTATAAATATTAAATATTTTATATAAAGCAAACATCTCTGTGAATTGATAATGCATACACTTTTTATGATTAAATATTGAATATTTATTTTCCTGAAGTTTTACATGTTGTATATTGTTAAAACTGAGTTGTGGTAAATGTTTTATTTCTTAAGAAATAATATGATTGCAAAAGTTACGTGGTCACCAGAAAAACATTCTACTGATTACAGCAATTGTCTGTTACAGATCCTTATATGGAGCTTTCATTAATTTTCTGAATCAAGGGATTTGAATCCATCTATACTTTGTTCAAATTTAATACATCATAATATTCCTTTGAGAGCTCAAAAGACTCAAAAGCTCCATTAATGCTTTAAGAATATTGATTGTCAATATCTACTGTACTTAATGCTAGCCATCCACAGTATGTCTATTGATAGACACAAAATTGCCTATTTTATTTGTACTCTAAAACCATTAAGCATCTGGGTGGTTCATATGCTACCCTGACCCATATTGCATCTGAGGATAGGATCCAAATTAGGGGAAAGAAACAATGCGAGCCAGGCTTCAATTCCAGTTGTCTTTGTTAAAGGTTGATTTTGATTTTCTTACAGGAATCTTTATAATTTTAAGACCTTTAACAGCACCATTCCTACAAACACCCATTAATCAGTTTTGCATATATGAATATATTCAGGTCATACCATAGTTATGTGACTTCTTTGAAAAAGTGCAGTGAAATGCCAGACTAGCCATTTCTGAATATTATCTGCCTCACCAGAGAGAATTCACTGGAGGCTGTGACTACTGTTGCAGATACCGTATCTTGCCTGGACATAGAATGCTAGTGCCCTTGTAACGTCTCATCTTTATCTTGCCACTGCTGTTTGAGATAAGATAACCAAGAAGCCAAATTAATGGATTTTCAATATTATAGTGGAGAAAAATGTGTCCCTGTCTCCATTTCCCCAAATGTGCTGTCAGTGTAGCTTTATGTTGGGAAAAATTACCCTTTTGAGTGGTCTAGTTTTATTAACCAATGCAAAGTACAAGCAACCCTTCACTACCATATCTTGGCTGGGAGACAGTCAGTCTCAATGTATGGGTTTTGCCTCATCTCCCATTCCCCTCTAGCAGCTGGGTTCTCTTAGCTTTGGATCCTTCCTTGGAGCCAGGCCTGTTGCCACTGCATGAAGAGAATGTTTCCCTGGAGCCAATAGCCTGCCAAGATTTGCCAATTGTGGCTCTTCCCCTGCATGTAGTTCCTGAGAGTCTGGGCTTCCTACCATCATTGCAAGGCAGAGGAGTCCCTGTCCCTGTCCCTAGGAGCATACCTAATGAGCTGTCCTGGAAGCTCCTCTCCTCACAAGCTTTCTGTCTCTAGGAGCCACACTGCCTAAGTCCTGGTAGCCCAGCTAACGAGCTGCCAACTAACTGACTAGGAATTCAGTTACGTCTAGGTGGATCTGAGTTGGCCCATTCTCCCTTACGGACGCTTTTCCAGGTAGCCTGATCGCAGACTTCCCTGACAGACTGTATGTATTTAAAACAGTAACCAGAACTTGGTTTTCTATTTCTTCTCTTCCTATATATTTTAGAAATGTGTGTCTGTCTGTCCATCTGACTGTGAGTGCATTTGTTCAAGAACACCTCCTAAATGGTAAAAGCAAGGACCACCAAACTGCGATGCAGCTTCCTCTTACAACTTAAAACAAGGGAAGCGTTTGATTGTGCCAAGACAATGGGATGTGCCTGGAATAGGGATGTAAAAAGTCACTTTAAAATGTAGCTGTTTTACTGCTAAAAATCCTAGCAGTTACATGGTTACATGCACTGCGGGCTCTTCAGTATAAAGCTGAAATGAGCTTTATACTGCAGAGCCCACAGTGAAGCTGCCCTGGGAGCCAATATGTAACTGGGAGGGGGAAGAAGGCAGGCAGGCCCACCATGGACAGGAGCTGTTCCAGCCAGTTGGTTGGCACCGCCACCTGCACTGGGCCCGCCACAGGCCAGGGCATACAGGAAGCTGTTCCATCCACTACCAGTTTACCAGAACTAGTATGTTCGCCTCATCCATTAAGGGCAAGGCTTATAGGTTAACCACTTACATCCCTAGCCTAGAATTTAATTGTTTCTCATAAAATGGAAAAGGAGGGGGCTGATAGGATGGAACTATGCTGTAGAAGCAAGGGGGGTGTAAGGGGCCAGAGATGAGGACAGAGACAGCCATAATCCCATTGGGCCAGCAGAAGTGGAGAAAGGGACGGCTATCACCTATACATTTCAGGGAGTTTGTCCATGTGTCTGTCTGTCCCCCAGCTGGAGAACATACACCTCTTCCCTGGCTATGCTCACTGCAGCTGCAGCAGCCATGGACAGGTGCGTCTCACTTGGCCACAAGCTGCTGGGGTGAGAGAGGGATGGGGTTGTCCTCTGACCCTGTGGCAGCCTGCATACTGAAACCTTTGTCTCCAGCCCCACCTGAGAGCAATGATTTAAATGAAGAAAAACAAAATTTATTTGAGTTATGGGCCCGAGCAACAACAGGTAAATTTTTTTACTGGAATACATACTAGATTCCTCACAATGTTTCATGAAGCAGTGAGCTACTCAATGGCAGCACAGAGGCTATGTAGGCAAAATATAGACCATCAGGCTCCCAGGTTTGCCAGCTTTTATCATTTTGTCATGAGTGAAATGATATTGAGTGTTTTCTGTAAAACATCTACTCTTGAAGGCAAGTTCTTTGGAAGGAATCTCATCTTTCACCGTTTAAAAAAAAAAAAAGAAAAAAAGGAAAAAGGATTCTAGCCTTAATGTTTATGAAGAAAAGTTTGAAAATGTGACCTAAATGAACCCAGAAGACTCAAACCAGAAGGTTAAAGAATCCAAAATGTACTTTTAAAAATTCTCTGGCTTAAATATTCTTTCTTCTGATTCTTTTAGTGACCCACCTCATGATTTTTAAATGCTCAGGACTGGCAATATTGGGATCCCCTCAATTAAAGTGACAGTCATTTCCTTACCTCCTTTGCAGGTGTTAGTGAGATCTCTCCTAGTAAAGATGGCCACCATTTCCCATTGTTTCAGTAGGAGAGAAGCCTGGTTCACTCAAGGAAGATGGCTGCCCTATGTGCTCTCAGAAAGCAGGGAGAAATAGTGTGGGGGAGCCTGGGCAGGTACTGAAGGGTGGGGAGCTGAGCAGGATTATGGAAGAGGGGGCTAAAATGGAGGCAAGAGAATTGTGAAGCTAATCAGGAACACTGTATGGAGTAAATTTAATATTGAAGGACAAGTGAGGGAGCCAGTGAATATGGAAGAAAAGGAGAATGTAGAGGGGGAAGAAAGGAGGGTGAGGGAACAGACAAGCCCGCTATGGGGACAGGAAATGAGGACCAGGCGGGTAGCCTTTGATGGATGAACTGAAAGGGAAAATGTGGCCTGGCAGAAGACGGAGGGGACAGAGAAGGAGAATTCACAGGCAGGGGAGCAATAGAAGAGCTGAGACTGACAGCAGATAAGATCTGTGGATTGAGAGAAGGGTCTGAGAGCTTGGGACAGAGGGAAAGAAATGGAGAGGGAAGTGACATCCCTTCCAAGCACCCAGTGGGAATGTTCACATTTTTGCAAGTGCATTTTGAGTGCATGTAAAGTTGAATTTTCAATCTCTAATAATATTTTGTAGGATAGACATTTCCCCTAAAGGTTAAATAATCTGAAGTCAGACTGAAAACCCCAAACTTTTTATATCAATTAATTCTCATGGCTTTCTGATGTCTGACTCCTCGCTTTTGAACTCTTGGGGTTGGTCATCATGGTATTAATATTTTGCATTAGAACATTTAGTACCTGCTTCTCTTCCCCTTTCATTTTCCTCTCCCAGGAGTTTGCAGGAAGTCAGTATACCACTTCTTACTACAGCTAGATTTATTACCAGATTTATTATGCACATTTCATGGAACCTCAGGAAGCAAACTTTGGCTTTTACTTGGCGGTCTGAATCCTGAGGGATTTAAAGAAAACATCCCTCCTTAACACTGTAGTCAGCATTATTGCTAATACACCAGCTTTGCATCACTTCATAGAACTAAAACTACATATGGTCTGATAGGCTAGAGGCAACCACTCTTTAGAGAACTCGGCAAGGTTGTTCTGTCTTCCTGTTGAGGCATTTATACCACTCTCATCATCCTAGTATCTGATTATTAAATGAAACTTCAGTATCAACTCCCAATTTTCTGATTCCTCTGAGATAAAATTTCATTCATATTTTCCAAATGGCTCTAAAAAAATCTAGGTACTTAGTGCTCTCCATCACTGTTGTATTTGTGCATTTCCCAAGTATTTATGGATTTATACAATTAGTCAATATTGTAAAATGAACTAGAAGGCTTATGATAAGCTAAGAACCGAAAATTCCCAGGTTGATTTTGGATTTACGCTATAGATGTGTCTTGAAATATTTTATCCTCAGGATTAGGTTTTATTGTGCAGTTTTATGTTTTATGAGTAGTTAAGTTGTTGGTTTTGTGCCTCATCTAGTCTGTCTATTTGTCAAAAGTACCATGTTTAATCTTTGCCTAGTAGGAACTGTGTGCTAGGAAATAGGTTTTCATGGACTAATATTATTTGTACTTTATGATTTATAAACATTTGGAATAATTTTGTGTGTGGTTGGCACAGATGTCTTATAACCTAACGAATAAAATCCAGGTAAGGAAAAAAGGGAAAAAGAGGTATTAGTCTTTTTGCTGTCACAAATAAGGGACCTATCAGGCCAGGTCTATGCTAAAAAGTTAAGTTGAATCAACTACATAATTCAAGGGTACAATGTAGTTAAACCAACCTAGCCCTTCAGTGTAAATATCCCTGAGTCAAAAGAAAAATTCTGCATTGAACTACCTACCTCCTTTTAGGGGTGTGGAATAACGACAGTGAGGAAAGAGCCTCCCCCACCTCACATTGAGGTAGTAAGTGGCTTCTGCAGTGGCACAGCTTCAGCTGCACTGCTGCCAAGGTTTAAGTGTAGACATATTCTAAATATGAACGGAATTAAACATGCACTTTGGAGCAGACACGCTGAAAACTACTGCGAAAATTGCTTCTCAGGACCTTTTAAAATATTAACCCTTTTTCCGCTTGTGCTGATTTCTCTACATTCAATAAACCAGTTGAACTAAATTATCTACATCTGATCAATTAATGAAATGAGGCCATTGATCAGCACAAATCCTCACAGTCCCTATGGAAAACCTGAAAGCATTATTTTCTCCATCTGAAGGACACTGTTGGTAACTTTGCCCAACGTCCCACAGGAAGTCAGCAGCATGCTTTATGTCTACACTGCAGTTGGATGGGTGATTTGCAGCGTGGTTCTAACTCACATGAGCATGTCTAATCAACTTAGCTTGCTTGAGGACATGACAACACAGGCTGCACTAGTCTGCCTGACTCCCTTGAGCATGTGTTTGCTTGCGCAGCCCATGCTGAAGCCTGTCTCATCGTGTCCTCACTGCTATTTTTAGCAAGGTCATTAGCGCACAGCTAGCAAAGGTGTATGTATGCATGTGAGCTGCAGCTTAAACATAGATCCCAACCTCGTGTAAATATAGTCAGGAACTAAATCAAGTTGCTGTGCCTCAATCACAACAGCATCCTTCTTTCCTTTCATTCAATTTTTATTGTTCCATTTATTATTTATTGATGACATATATATCACCATAGCTGAGACTAGCCCCTTACAATATGCAGAATGTGTCCTGGGGCAGAGTGATACTGCTCAGCGAAACACAGGAGGTCTGCAGAGTTGCTGAGAAAATAACATTATCTCTTGACTCCCAGTATAGTGTTTTAGTTATTCTTCCCCTCGAAATACGTACTCACTACATGTACTGTTATTAGGTAATCAGTGGCTGAGCAACTTGGTTAGTAAAAACATCAGAATGACCTCAATCCCTGGATCACAGAAGTATGATCTGTTCCAAGTACATGAAATACCCTCATGTCCAGCCCTGTATTCATCAGAAATTGCCATGTTCTTCATTGTTCCATATTCATGCTCGGAGGGGGGGGGGGGGGGGGAGGGATGCTGTTAGTGAAGGGGCACCACGATGCTGGCGGGTTGGGTACATTATGAAATGGTGCATTCTTATCTTCTCTGAGTCTACAATCCGTGCTGTATCAGACACTTACTGTATTTTAACTTCTTGAATTTCTAATCTTCAGGTCTCCTAATGGGACTAATTATACGATATGCAACAACACCAACAGACCTTGAAAGTGGAACTGTCTATGCTTGTGAGAAGCTGAAGTTTGGCCTACCCACTCTACTTGTTAATATAACAAATCAAGTATATGAATATCAGTACAAAAGGGAAATCAGCCAACACAACGTTAATGCTCACCAAGGCAATGCAATGCTTCAAAAGGTAAGAGAATTGCTCACCATTATTCTTGTGTTTTATAAAATGAGTTGTTGCTTTATTAACATACACTAGTGTGAAAGGAGAATCTGTCCCTATGTATAGTGTGCTATGGGCTCTTTATTCTGATTTTAGCATGACCAGGGAGGAACAGCAAGAACAAACTGGAAGAAGGAAATAAAATGAACTAGATGTCCAATTGCTATGAAACAGACAAGAATAATTGCTCCCAAATCTGCTGCATTCAGAAGGCTGTGTCAGCAAAACAATTGTCTAGTTATCCCTCCAGCCCCACAAATATTGACTTCATCTTGAAAAGATCTGGTCAGATCATGTCAACCTATGTCTAAACTGCAGGCTTCTTTCAGAAGAAGCTTTTCTGGAAGAGATCTTCCAAAAAAAACTTCTTCCAAAAGAGCTCATTCACACTGCTAAATCGGATTGAAAAAGCGATCTGTTTTTTCAAAAGATAGTGTCCACACTGAATGGACACTATCTCGCATTTAAACTGTGATTACTATGGACGGAGTGGCCACCAGGGCACCTGAGCTTTTTTGCTCTTTCTTCTTTTTTCAAAAGAACTCCCTCTTCTCCATCCACACACGCCTTTTTCTGAAAGAGCTCTTTCAGAAAATGGCTTCTTCCTCGTAAAAAGAGGGTTACCAATGTTGGAAAAAACCCTCTGTTCTTTCCTTTTTTTTTTTTTTTTTTTTTTTGTGAAAGAATGCAATTGCAGTGTGGACGTAAGTGAAGTTTTTTTCAGAAAAAGTCTGTTTTTCTGAAAAAACTCTGTAGTGTACATGGTCTCAGTGAATGATAGACTCAGTACATTTCCCACCATCAGTCCATATCTACTTATGGAGATATACCTATTTAGAACCAAAAAGTTAAAATATAATGTTACATTTTAAATTCTAAACTTTATACACTCCTCCCCCCCCCCACCCTACCTGTTTTCTAACTTTCTAAGAAAGAGCATGTTGTAAGGACCCAACACACACTTTTTGTAACAGCACCTTTATTATGCTGTAATGAGATATAAAGCATATGTACCCTAAGGTGTTTCAAAAGAGCAGTGCCGCACAGCTGAGCCTGGGATCAGCTGTGCAGAACTACCCCTTTGAAGTACCCCCCTTTGCTGCCTCTATCTGATAGACACAGCAAGGGGGGGAATCGACTAGTCGACTAATCCTTAACATTCCTACCTTTAAATATCACAGTAGCATGTGTGTCTAGTGCTTGAACTGCCACTTTTTGCCTGACCTCCAGCTATGTTCAGATGCAATGAGCAGCATAGGGTTCAGCAGCTTCATCACAGCACTCACTCTGGAGTCGAATACAGGCAGTCCCCGGGTTACGTACAAGATAGGGACTGTAGGTTTGTTCTTAAGTTGAATCTGTATGTAAGTCAGAACTGGCATCAGCCGCTGCTGAAACTGATCAGTTTCAACAGTGGCTGAATCTGGACGCCAGTTCTGACTTACATACGATTCAACTTAAGAAACCCAGGTGTCCCCAAGTCAGCTGCTGCTGAAACTGATCAGCGGCTGATTCCAGGAAGCCCGGGGCAGAGCAACTCTGCCTCGGGCTTCCTGTAGTCAGCCCCTGGTCAGTTTCAGCAGCAGCAGCCCCTGGAGCAACCCAGCAGCACCCCAGCTGTTCTGCCCCAGGCGTCCTGATTCAGCCTCTGCTGAAACTGACCAGCAGTGGCTGAATCAGGACGCCTGGGGCAGAGCAGCTGGGGTGCTGCCGGGTTGGTACAGTAGCGCCGAGGAGCGGCGCTGCGGGACCAACCTGGCAGCGCCCCAGCTGCTCTACCCCAGGCACAGGCAAGAAAAGCCTGGTCTGCTGGGGGAAGAGCGGGGGCACTAGCTGCTCCCCCCCCCAGCAGACCAGGGAGATGCGGGTGGCGGGACCGCCTGCGTGCTCCATGGCTTTGCTCCGTCTCCCTGGTCTGCTGACCAGCGAGACGGGGAGCAAAGCTGTGGAGCACGCTCGCAGTGGGACAGCCCAGGTGCGCCCAGGCTGTCCCGCTGTGGGCGTGCTCCGCGGCTTTGTTCTGCGTCTCCCTGGTATGCAGGGAGACGGGGAGCAAAGCCTTGGGGCGTGCCCAGGCTGTCCCGCTGTGGGCGTGCTCCGCGGCTTTGCTCCCGGTCTCCCTGGTCTGCTGGGGGGGGCTCCCCCCCAGCAGACCAGGGAGACGTGGAGCAGCTTTTCTCGCCCCGGAGGATGGGGGCGGCGGGACTGCAGCGCATCTGGGTGTCCCACCGCTCCAGTCCTCTGGGGCGAGAAAAGCCCCGTTCGTAACTGTGGATCCGATGTAAGTCGGATCCGCGTAACTCGGGGACTGCCTGTAACAGCTTTTATGAGAATCCAACAGCATAAATTGCACAATGGTATCTGCTGCCTGTCAGGAGAACATCTGCCCCTTTTCCCCAGCCTGATATCCCCAAAAGATCCTCTAAGTCTTGGCTCTGTGGCGTTAGCATAGTGGAGTTTAGGCCACATGGGGAACATGCTGCAGATGCTACTTCTGAAAAGTACACCTGTGGGGTTACTACTCCACCATGGCTTGACACTATGCAATAAATGCCCTCATTTTTAAATAAAATTCAGTAGAGTTTAGGAGCTGAAAACAAGCCCCAAAGGGCCTTTCCTACCTTTGGTTTAAAAATAATAAAAATAAATGTATTTGGGCCTCTTTCTTGATTGTTTTGTGCACATTAATATTCCCCTTTGACTTTGTCATAAAAGGTCCCCAATCCTTTTCAGCAACGATTAGCCTGTGCCATGATTGATAATTTTTGTGTATATTATAGCATTGTTTTGAATAATAAAAATATGCAATTAGGATTTCTGATGTCTCTGGAAAAAAGCTTAATATAATTTACTTAACTGACTTAATTCCCATGTTAATGTGACATTTGAGACTCTTGGTTTGGAAGACTTAATGGTGAAAAGTTCTTTCTTCATCATATGTCCTATAAAGTTGTCAGTGTAACTAAATTTACCACATCTCGTTATTTGCCAGCCAGTTCACATTAGTTTAATAACTCAGAGTAAGCAGAATACTAAAGAAAAAAAATTGCTGAGTTCTCACTTCCTGTTTATCAAATCAAGCTATCTGCTAGTAAAAAGACGGAAGCAATTTTGCAGTCTGGTCTGTTGGCTATAAAGCTAAATAATCCATCTAGTATATTGTAGCTAATTTTAAAAAAAAAATTTATCTGGATAGAGGAGATGCAAACTGTTATACTAATGACATGCTACTGTCACTTTTAAAGGTGTTAATGTAGTAGAGTCCCCAGATGGAACAATGAATTACAAAGGCTTAGTATTATAATGCCTTATGTGTGTCAGTGTTAGGCTGTAAACAGGATTCCGTTACATTGGGAGTTACTTGAAATGAACTTAGCAAAGATAGCATTCTGCCTTTTTATCTCTTCAGGCCTGAATTTGATGCCAACAATTGTAGACACTCTACCAACAATAACAAGGCTGGCCATTTTTTCTTTTTGTTCAGACCTATGCTCATTCTAACATGACTTTTCAGAAATAATTTTAATGAGCGCCTTATTTGATAATGAAAATGTACATTTCCTCACCCCCCTCCCCGGCTTTTGTTGAAGAAGCAAAACACACAGTAAAAATACATCTATTTCATACATGTAAGAACATGGAATGCACTGAGGAATACACTTTATTAACTCTAGGCAATGTTCCATATCTATTATATGTCTTTTTTGCAATGTGTTCCATATCTGGGCCAAAGCAGCGAGCTAGATTCCCTTCTGTGTTCTGACCTCTTCCCTCAACATTCAGACCTGGGTAAACGAGGAAGTGGGAGCTCTCTGTTAGTGTAAGGCTGGTTTATGTAAGCTCTCGTATCAGCAATCATCTCACCCTGCTGTAGGGGACTGTGGCGGGCTCCTCCCGCCTGCCCTCTTGAGTCCACAAAAGTTTATAGCTGGCCCTTTAAGCAGGGCGAAGACCCTCTGGCCTGAGTCCACAAAACAGTTTATAGCTTGTAGTGGGGACGGCCCCCAGGTAGGGGGACCCGGGCCCACCCTACTCCACCGGGTCCCAGCCCAGGGCGCTGCAAGTGCCCGGGTAACGGGTCACTCCCTCAGTGGGGCAATGTGGCCGAAACGCGCCGAGATTCCCGGGGCGGGAGAGGCAGCTCCCGCTCCTGCCCTGGGCCACTTCCTAACGGGATCCCCGGGCTTCCTTCCCATGTACTTGCCCAACTTGCTGCGAGCTCCAGGCCAGCGTCCTCTCGGCCGGCAATCCCTGGGATGCACCAACTCTCCTCCGCGTCCCTTCCAGCCTCTCCTGGAGTCCCCGGCAACAGCTGAGTGGGAGATCCCTCCGGCGGTCTCTCCAGACTGAGTCCTTCCCCAGGCTTTTATAGCACAGCTACAGCCTGGGCATGCTCGGTAGGGCCGTGGGGGAGGGGCCTCTGCAGCCAAGTAACCCTGGCTGGGCCCTGCTAGTTCAGGGCGGGGCTGCCTCGCCCCATCACAGGGACATGTCATGGAAGGAGGGGATTTTGGGGGTTTCTTCGGAGTGGAATTCAAATAGGCTGGGGCAGAGAGTTGGGGTGTGAGGGCTAAGGCTGGGCATACAAGCTCTGTATATGGGGAGACCGGGAAGGAGGGGTTCAGAGTGTGGGAGAGGACTGTCGGGTGTGGAAGGGGGTTTGGGTGTGCGTGTGTATGTGAGGGCTCCAGCTAGAGGTGACTGGGGCAGGAGGTTGAAGAGTGTGTGGGAAACATGGGGTACAGTCTCCAGAGGCATTTTAGGTGTGGAAGGGGACTCTGGGTTGGGGGGTTGGGGTGCAGAAGTGGGTGTTGGGACCTAGAGGCACTTACTAGCGTTCTCAGGAAACAGCCATTAGATACCTGCAGCCCTAGTGTGGGAAGTACAGGCAGTCCCCGGGTTACATGGATCCGACTTACATCAGATCCCTACTTACAAACGGGGTGAGGCAACCCCGCACTAGCTGCTTCCCCCCAGCAGACCAGGGAGACGCGAAGCTAGCGCTCCCCCCAGCAGACCAGGAAGACGCGGAGCGGCTTTTCTCAGCAGACACCTCAGCTTGAGAATAAAGGACTGAGGGAAGTGAGGTGTGGGAGAATAAAACTGAGCTCTGGAGAAATGTTTGGCTAGAGTTTCCCCTACAATATGTACCAGTTCCGACTTACATACAGATTCAACTTAAGAACAAACCTACAGTCCCTATCTTGTACGTAACCCGGGGACTGCCTGTACATGCCATGTACTATCCCTGCAGCTCCCACTGGTCGTGGTTCCCAACAAATGGGAGCTGTGGGGCGGAGTCAGTATTACACATCCAAAACTCATAACTCCAGTCATTGGAAGAAATGTGCTGTGCCCACAAAAGCTCATGATACCATCTCCATGTTTTGTTAGTCTATAAAGTGCTACCAGACCATTTGTTATTTTTTATGGAAAACCGGGAATTCCATAACTATTATACTTTAAATCTCCTCTTCTGTATAATGAAGAGTTAAAATGTAAATGATACACATACAACAGTTCAAAATAAACTGCAAAATGGTTTAAAACTATTTTCACTCCATCCCCTTATCAACTGCATTTAAATAATCCTGACCATTATTCTAATGGTGAAGTCTTTGAGGGGGCCTGGTTGGGCTTCCACATTTGTACATGGTGTTCCTTAAGGAGGGGACATAATTCCTTAGAGTACTTCTGCATAGCAGTGCTATTTCAGAATAACTGGAGTTATTCCAAAATAACATTGACCATGTCTACACTACAGACAGTTATTTCAACATAATGTTGAGCTGAAGGACTTCTTACTTTGACTCCTGTAACCCTCATTTTATGAGGAGTAAGGGTAGTCGGAGGAAAAGTGCTCTTTCTCGGACTTCCTGCTGTATATACAGTGCCAAAAGCTGAAATAAGCTATTTCAACTTAAGCTATGCAATTGATGTAGCTCAAGTTGCGAAGCTTATTTCGGCTTTTGCCCTGCTGTATAGGACTGTGTCTACATTGGCAAGATTTTGCGCAATGTAGGGGCATTGAGAGGCCCATTTTATAAACATAAAGGGGTATTTCTCAATTGTACTCCAGGCTCTCATGGACCACCGTGGCCGCTTCCTGGACATTTATGCAGGCCTGTGCAAGGGAGGGACGGCCCAAATCCTTGGGTCACCCAGCATGGAGTCTTGCCTGCCCCTGGGCATGAAGTGCAGCACCCTCCCCCCCACTCCCCTGGGACTTACCTGCATGACGACGGCACTGACGGTTGATCTGCCCACCCTGAACTGGTGTGCCACCGATCGGTAGCTGTCCGGGGTGGCCAGCTTCCATAATGCGATTGGAACACTCTTCTTGACTGGGATGGGTGCCCACAGCTGGGTGGTTGTTCTCTGGAGTGCAGGGGCAAGCCAGGCACATAGCTTCAGGAGCATCTGCTTTTTCATTGCTGGTCATCCCATTGCCCTAGGACTAGCCGGTCCCACCAGTCGGTACTGGTGTCCAGTCTCTACAAGGACCTCTGCACGGTGGGATGGGGATGGCACAGGTGAGGGAGTCCAGAGCGACCTGCGCCTTGAGGTCTTGGAGGAGGAATGCAGCAGCCTGGAGCAGCAGCTGCAGGCATTCCAAAATGCCCGGAAGGGGCCAGAGCAGGCACAAGGCCACCCCTGGCTCCATGGCACAAGAAGCAAGCTTAGAAAACAAAATCAGCCAAAGGCACTCAAAGGCACAAGGCAGTGGTATCCAAAAAGGCAGAGGGCAACCACAAATAGAACTGCTATGGCTGTCAGTTCCTGCAAGAAGTCCTATAGCACACAGCAGGAGAGAAATGGCTGTCCGGGGAGATCCCTTTAAGCAAGTGTCGCAAAGGAGCCCTAGCCCCTGCCCCCAGAAAGGTCTGGTGGCTTTTTGCCTTCTTCAAAGTGGTTCCGGGCTTCTGCTTTCGCGCAAAAGTGCGTCTACATTGGCGGAAACTTTTGCGCAAAAGTGCATCATTTTTATGATGAGTTCTTGACCAATATAGACGCTCTTGTGCAAATACTTTTAGCGCAAAAACTCTTGCGTTAAAAGTATTTGCACAAAATCATGCCAGTGTAGACGTAGCCTAGGTGTACCTTTACAGAGTACCTGCAAGTCCCAGATCCTCCTTTTTGGTATGTTGTGAAATACAGAAGATAAATCTGATTTATTTGGAGACATTCCCTTGGAGTCTCCTCTCAGTGGAATCTGGGAGTTTCTACTAAGTTCTGAAACCGTTCCAAATGTTTGGGAATGCTTGAGCCAAATGAGAGTCCTGATCTCCATTCACAGAGGCGGATTAAGGTGCTTTGGGGCCCTGGGACAGAGCAAGTAGGGGGCCCTCCCTATCCCTTGCACCTGCAGTCTCCCTACCATACACAGTGCTCCTGTTGGGGGAGGAACAGGATTGGAGTACAAGGGCTTGCTGTGCTCTGCCTGCTCAGCACTCTTGCTGGGAGGCAGTGGGGTTGGGGCGTGGGTCATCCACCACTGTCCATTCAGGTAGAGTTTTTGTTCTGTGCTGAATATGGAACTTTTGTGGTTGCTGAATTTTGAGTTCAGCATCCAATTTTTGAAATTCCATCAGATCTGACCACTTGGGTTTAAGCTGTATTGTTGCCACAGAATAAGGTGCTCTTATTTGTCTTCTCATCAAAAGTTCTGCTGGAGATAGTCCAGATGCAATTGGTATTGACTAATTTGCTTAAGAGTGCTTTTTACTGGGTCGCTGATATTTGCATAAATCGTTTGAAAATCTGCACTGCTCTTTCTACCTCCCTCGGGGCAATGTGGACTCCTTCTATGATCAAAATCAAAGTGCTGTGCAAAATGTAGGAAAGTTTTAGATGTAAACTGAAGTCTATTATCAGATATGTGGACTACAGGAACTCCATCACTTGTCGGTATTAACTTTAATTTCTGCATAATCTGTGCCGAGGAAATCTGTGCAAGTTTAACTCAGTCAAAATATTGGGAGAAGCAACCAGCTATAATAACGCATTGTATTCTTGCTGTAAAAAACAAATGGGCTGTGTCTAGACGGCATCCCTTTTCCGTAAAAGGGATGCAAATTAGACACATTGCAATTGCAAATGAAGCGGGGATTTAAATCCCCCCCGCTTCATTTGCATAAACATGGCTGCCGCTTTTTTCCGGCTCGGAGCTTTGCCGGAAAAAAGCGCCAGTCTAGACGGGGATCTTTCAGAAAATAAAGCCTTTTCCGAAAAATCTCTTTAAGGCAAAGCTCCGAGCCGGAAAAGAGTGGCAGCCATGTTTATGCAAATGAAGCGGGGGGGTTAAATCCCCGCTTCATTTGCAATTGCGATGTGTCTAATTTGCATCCCTTTTACGGAAAAGGGATGCAGTCTAGACACAGCCATGTTGTAGCTAGCCACTGCCAAGGCCTGACAGGTTTCTTGGTATAGAGTAATGGTTTTGGAGGTCCTTCTGTCCCCATTTTCCCCCCCTCCCCCACACACACCCCTCCTTATTACATATCTCACAGCCTCTGTTAAGGTGTGACTGGACCATCACAAAGATTGCCGTGCTTGTGCTCCATACTTGTTTGTACTTAGATGTCCATCAGGGACTTTGGAGAGTATATTTCTGAAATTCATAGAGCCTAAGAACATGTTGGCCTGCTTCTGAAAGCACATCTGGCATATGAAAGGTCATTTTGGTCCTCTCAGTATGGTGAGAGGTCAGTTGGAGGTTGACTCCTTTGACCCCCCTCTCCCCCTTTTGTAGTGTTGGAGTCTGTTTCTGGGATGTTTCATCCTTTAGTTTATCTCCAACTTGCTGAAGTCAGCTTGTAGATGCTGGAATTGTTCCAATAGCAAAATGTCATTTTTCTCTAAAGCTTTTTCATCTTCCATTGGTGGTTGCCTCACTGGGGATCTAGATAATGTGTCTGCTGCTATGAATGCTTTCTCTGAAATGTGCTCAGCGTTGAAAGGAAATCACATTAGCTATAGCGAAAATCCTTGGATCATACTTGGAAGGTTACTCAGTGGTTTTGAACCTAGTAATATCATTAAAGGCTTGTGGCCTGTTTCTTTGTTAAAATTCAAGCCAAAGAGATATGCAATAAGCTGCCCAATTGACTGTGAGAGCTTCTTTTTCTTCTTGAGCCTGTTTCTCAGTTTCTGTGAGATTTTTCCAGAACTACATGAAGTCCACACCTATGGTTGATGCATAAGTTACTGAATATTGTGCCAAAATGCGGATTTGTCACTAGTTTATTTTAATTAATGTGCTTTGTTCTGGACTACCTCGGATCTGCATATTGTAACCATTAAGGAGATTTCTTAAGGGTTTTGTCACGTGCTATTTTTTGTAAGAATTTCCCAAAATGGTTTGTTGTACACAGGAATATTCTTACAGCCAAAACTTCTCTGAATTCAGAGAAGGTGAGAGATACTTTTTCTGAAGCCAGCTAAATGCTCCTTTCCAAATTCTCACACATTCAGAGTGAGGCCAGCCTGTTCATTTTTTTCAGTGCCATTTACTGTCACATTATTTGCTTGGCAACAGATTCCAGGCAAACCTAACCTAATCTCGGGGACCCTCTTTTGGAAATGTTCTGGTGGCTAAAGATATATCAGATGGAAGATAACCAGTGTGATACCTTCCAAAGAGGGTGATGAATTTAGTTGATGGCACAGATTCTTTAGCAAAGGGGATTTGTTAGATGCTTGGCATAGCATCTAATTTTCAGAAGACTTTGGCTTCTGATTCCTAAGCTGTTGTCTGGCCGAGTGCAGGAAGCATGTGTCTCTCTCTGCACACACTTTTATGAGATCATGTAATGTCTACACCCTGCAGATTTTTACATTGGAGTGCAGGGATGATAGTAACACCAATCAGTGGGTTCTTCTGACTGGACAACAATGCCCATATTGTCCACTCCTTTAATTCTTTATCTTTCCCTAGCAAGGTTATAGGGATGGGAGAACAAAGGAAGCTGTGAAGAGCACCAGGTTTATTGTCCCCTGAGAGGTTTTCTAGGCCTGTGAAGAGGCATGGCTACATCTCCAGTATAGTTTGCTTTTTCCCATTAATGCATTCTGGTTTCTCTAATAGACATAGTCCGTGTGTTACTGTCAACCTAAAGAGGAGTGGTCAGTCCTTGCAGTACATGTATTATTTGTTGAACTTTCTTTTCCTTTCTCCATTTTCCCAATGAACTGGCCACAAGCTTCCAATTTAGTGGTGTTAGCTTCACATAGAATTGATTTGGTCTTTGTAGCTCTCCATTCCAGGATCAATTATAATCTTTTGTTTTTCAACTGCCCTAGTATCAATTTTAAATGTAAGGTTTCCGTGGTTCAGGTTCATGGATGTGTGCCAAAGTGTTCTCTATTCTCTTGAAGATCTAGTTCTTAGCAATATGGACTCGTCATCTGATAAAATTCCCTCTTGGGTTGTTTCCACTACTCTTGGTACTCTGCATGCCATTGTAAATTATCCAATTCTGTTGCATCCCCTACATTCCGCCTCTTTAGTTGGAAACTGCTTCGAGCTTGGTGCCTTGCCATGTCTTCCACAGCATTTCCAAGGTTCTTTGGCTGCCTGTTCTCTAGCTGTGCAATGTTTCTTATGCTGTAAATTTGGTCTGACTGTTCTTTTCATAATTGTCTTCTCTTTCCTGGGTCATTGTTGTCTGATGTAGTCTCTCCTATGCTTTTACTAGTGCAAGCCCTGGGTCTAGCTGAAGCTGTGCCAATGCATTGGTGTCTCTTATACCAACAACTAGCGTGTCTCTTAGTTCTTCTTTTAACATTATATATTTGCAGTGTTCAGTAAGATTGAACTGCAGTAATACGTCTCAGCTGTTCCCCCTTCTCCCTGATACCTCCTATTAATCTGGCCCTTTCATGCATAATATTCTATCTAGCTATCCTCTTTCACTTTGGAGTATTTTTTCTTTTCCTCATCAAAGGATGGGGCACATATTGTGTTAGCACTAGCATCTTCAAGGGTAAATGTCAGAGCCTTTACCTGGTATTCTGGTGTGATCATTGTTAAACAAGAAGCTGCCAGAGCTGCCAAAAGCAAACTTCACCAACAGAGCCATTTGGGCTCCAGGCTCCATTGCTGTGCGGAGACAAGGCTCTAATTCTTTCCTGACAGAGCTTCAACACTTTCCCTGCTCATTCACTAGTCTGGCAGTCAAGGGTCTTTCTATGCTCTACTCCTTCTTTAGTGAGAGGGATTCATTCACTTCTGACACCACCTATGTGAGGATATGAATACAGAGAGCCATGCTTTAAGTAGCACCTAGTAAACTCCTTAACCAGTAAGTTTCCCCATTTATTAAGACCCTGCTGCAACACATTCTAGTTCTCTCTAACACTCCATACCTACCAAATCAATCCTTTGGGCAGTAGGCAGACATTGCATATTGATCCAAAACCTTTCCCACTAAAAACAGACAGTTTGGGAAAAGCATAAACGGGAACACATGCTTCTGCAAGTAGCATCTGCTGTCCTAGCAACAAAATTGATTGAATTGGTATTAATTGGAATTAAACTCATAAATACCCATACATCTGCTGGAATCCAGAATCCTGCATTGTTACGGTTTTGTCTGAAAGATGTATCAGGTAACATTTTAAATATGTAACGAGCCTTTGTTAAAGAGCTTTACAGTTAGTCCCTGGGAAGAATAGTGTGACCCACTGAAGTGACCTTTTGACTGCAGGTTAGGCTAAAATGTATTACGGTACTTAAGAAATTCTGGGTGCACTCAAACGACTTTACATTGCTATCAAATGAGTGATCTGAAATAGACTGGGATTTAAATTTAGTTATAGGGTTGCCCAATTCTAGGAGGTGCTTTGGGCCTTCTACAATGTGGTGAGTCCTTTGAATGCACAGGAAGTCTGTCACTCCAGAAAAGGACTTAGGCATGGTAGTACCCACTTTTAAGTTTCTTATTGCCCAGTGAAACCCATAAACCTTCAGTTAATTTCCTAGGCTCCATGTTCGCTGTGTTGGGTGGGAGGAGACACTCCAGGGAATGGGATCAACAAAAACTAGCCTACTAAGCAGGGATTCATCTATCTATCTAAACTAGCTAATAGCAGATATGGGGGGCGGGAGCTTATCTTAAGTTCCAGCCACCTCATGGAATTACGTGCTTAAATCCGGATGGGAGGAAGAATCTATTTCTGCTTAGGATTGGCAGCTGGAAACATTCTCCTGGCGTCAGGAGTCTTTGTACAATAGTGGTAGAGAGGAGGTCTCTCTTATGACATTTAGTCCAGTGGTTAGGGAATTCATCCAGGCTGTTGGAAACTCTAGTTGAATTGCCCTGCTCCCGGCACCTGACGTGAAAAAGAGATTTGTGCAGAGTTTTCCCATCTGTCAGAGGAATGCCCTAACTGCTGGCTTAGGATCGCCTTCCTTCTCATCAATGTGTATATAATTATTTATATACAATAGAACAGCTTCAATAGGAGAGAGAGATAGAGGCGCTCATATCAGGATATCCCAGAGTCCAGTTAGGGCACTTACTTAAGAGATGGGAGACCTGGTTCAAATCCCTTCTCCTCATGTGGAAGAGGGAATTGAATCTGTCTCTCACATCCTAAGTACCCTAAGCACTGAGCTAAAGGTTTCTCTTTCCCACCCTGGGAGTTTTGTGTGGAGGTGAGTGTGTTCTGAGCACACTTACCAGATGAGGTCCCATAGGTAAGATTGGTGAGGCAACACTTATTTTTACCTGGTTTGAGAATTGTATTGGGTCTTATGCATGAGATAGGCAGCAGTGAATATATCCAAAGGCAGAAATGTAGGTGCCTGGGGGCCTCTTAGAACAAAATTAGGCATCTAGAAAATTCAGGCTCCTAAAGGGATAGGAGGTGGATCACAGTGGTGCCTAAAACTGGGCTTTAAGCACTTAAGTACATTTGTGTATCTGGGCTTTGTAGGAGTTACTAGGCACTTCTTAGGACTGGATCCAAAACTTTTAAATGTAAAAGGTCTTTTGGGGCTTCCATTATAGGAAAGTTGTCTAGAATTTCATAAAAAGACTCTTCCATTGGTCTTTGGAACCATTTTAATAAAAAAGTTATGCCCTTAGTATACAATTCTGTTGGATGACTCGAAAGATCAAGGATATGACTAGCCATCATGTTTTGTAGGTTTTGAGAGTAATTTCTGTAGAACCCAGTTAGTTTTATCCCTATCAAGTGCTGCAGGACTGAACACCTGCATAGGGCTGAGAACCTGCCTCTCCCCCTTAAGTTAGTGTAGTGGAGGATGCCAGGCACCTTGCAGCACTGGAACCACATACACTGCTGCTCAGAGGTATGACTTTGTGAATAACAATATGTCTATACATACAGGCTGCGTCTAGACTGGCAAGTTTTTCCACAAAAGCAGCTGCTTTTGCAGAAAAACTTGCCAGCTGTCTACACTGGCCGCTTGAATTTCCACAAGAACACTGACTTCCTACTGTCTGAAATCAGTGCTTCTTGCAGAAATGCTATGCTGCTCCCATTCAGGCAAAAATCCTTTTGCGCAACAGAGCCAGTGTAGACAGCTCAGATTTGTTTTGCTCAAAAAAGCCCCGATCGCAAAAATGGCGATCTGGGCTTTTTTGCGCAAAAGCACATCTAGATTGGCACGGATGCTTTTCCGCAAAAAGTGATTTTGCGGAAAAGCGTCCGTGTCAATCTAGATGCTCTTTTCCGCAAATGCTTTTAACGGAAAAGTTTTCCGTTAAAAGCATTTGCGGAAAATCCTGCCAGTCTAGACGTAACCACAGTGCTTCAGCAGCATAGTTGTACTGCAGTGTGAGGGGGTCACTCACCACTGTAGCGGGGGTCCGTCATCTGTCCCCGGAATCAGTCCATTCCGCCCGCACAGGCCTCCGCTCACGTGGCGTTTCCCCTCTGGAATCTTCTAGTCGCGTTGCTCTCTTTGCCACACTGCCCTCCGGCAGTGCCCAAGCCACTCGCTCTGAGCCCCCCTTCCGGGGGATTGGTGTCTCTCTAGCCGGCCTGTCCGCAGGCCTAGCAGGCTGGCCAGTTGGCCGTCCGAGCGCCCTGGCCCAGCCTAACTCTCTAGCCCTGCCCTAGCTCCAGAGAGCGTCCTGTTCCCTCGGCAGCCAGGCTCACAGCCTTGCCGCAGGCCTAGCAGGCTGGCCGATTGGCTGTCCAAGCGTCCTGGCCCAGCCTGTCTCTCTAGCCCTGCCCTAGCTCCAGAGAGCGTCCTGCTCCCTCGGCAGCCAGGCTCACAGCCTTGCCGCAGGCCTAGCAGGCTGGCCGATTGGCTGTCCAAACGTCCTGGCCCAGCCTGTCTCTCTAGCCCTGCCCTAGCTCCAGAGAGCGTCCTGCTCCCTCAGCAGCCAGGCTCACACCCTTGCCGCAGGCCTAGCAGGCTGGCCGATTGGCTGTCCAAGCGTCCTGGCCCAGCCTGTCTCTCTAGCCCTGCCCTAGCTCCAGAGAGCGTCCTGCTCCCTCAGCAGCCAGGCTCACACTGCCTGGGCTGAAGCAGCCCCGCCCTTTTATAGCCCCCAGCTGGGCCTTAATTGGCCAATGCTGCCCAGCTGGGCTGAACTCCCCGGGCCTGCTCCAGGCTGGGGTTTGGCTCTTAAGGGGCCAGTACAGGGCAGCTGCCCTGTTACACACCCTCCCCCTTAAATATCTCCGGGGGGGGGGGGGGGTTTCCCTGCTGCCTGCCCTGTTCCGCAAGCCCCAGCCCCCCTCTCGCTATGAGGCAGGCCACAGTTCCCGGCGTGTCCATATCAAGTCCTCCTCCCGGAGTGAACCCGGGACGGCCCGGCCGGGGGCGAGGGGGGGGGGAGGGGGCGCAGGCCCACCCGTCTCACTGCGCCCCGGCCCAGGGACCCTGAGTGCAGCCGCGCCGCTGCGATTGGCTCAGTCCGGGCCTTGCTGGCCGTGGCGGCTCTCCCGCCTGATCGATCCCTGGGCCCCTTCTTCTCCCCCCCCTTCCCGGGTACCTGTTCCTCTGAGGGCTCGTCGGGCTGTCGCGCTGTCCCAGTCATCCTAGTAGGGTCCGGGTGGCCCACTCCAGGGGTCCAGGGTTGGGTCCTGCGAGGTCCCGCCGGTGGGTCGGCCGCGGCGTTCCAGCACCCATCGGGGATCTAGCTGGTCCAGCCCATCTGGGTCGTCCTCGGGATCCAGGGGTGCTCCGGCCGCTGGTCTGGGCCAGGTCTCCGTGCCCCAGTCTGGGGTGTTTCGGCCGGCCTCCAGGACCTCAGCTGGGTGCCGCCCAGCCCAGACCTCGGCCTCCCCGGGCAGGAGTTTGGGGGCTGCCTCCAGCTCCTCCAGCGGCTGGGCCCTGACTGCCCTCTCCCGCCGTCTTCTTATCCTCCCCGCCCCACCCTCTGGGTTCCGGCCAGGTGACGGGGTGGGGTCCGCCTCCGCCCACCCGGGTGTCCTGAGGGGTTCCTCCTCCTCTGGGTCAGTGGGCGGCCAGTCCGCCCTGCTACTTGCCCTCCCCCACAAGTCCAGGTCCCCCACCTCGGGATTGGATCCCGGCTCCTCGGCCAGGCGGGACAATGCTTCCGCATTGGCGTTGGCCTTGCCTGCCCTGTGGCGTATGGAGAACACATAGGGTTGAAGGGCTAAATACCACCTCATGAGGCGGCTATTGGTGTCCCGCATAGTGTGTAGCCACTTTAGCGGGGCATGGTCTGTCCATAGCGTAAACTCCCCCCCTAGCAGGTAGTACCTTAGGGCTTCAACCGCCCATTTGATCGCCAGGGCCTCTCTTTCTATTACGGAGTACTGGCGTTCTCGGGGAAACAGCTTACGACTGATAAAGACCACCGGATGCTCTTCTCCATCGACCTCCTGGGAGAGTACGGCGCCCAGCCCAGTGGCGGAGGCGTCTGTCTGTAGACAAAAAGGTTTATCGAAGTCTGGGCTAAGCAAAACGGGCTCGCTACACAGGACTTCTTTAAGTTGTTGAAAGGCCGAGTCACACTCTGTGTCCCACCTCACTCTCTGAGGTTTGTCCTTTGTGAGCAGAGAGGTGAGCGGCGCCGCTATGCTAGCAAATTGGGGAACAAATCGGCGGTAATACCCCGCCAGTCCCAGAAATTGTCGGACCTTCCTTTTCGTGGTCGGTGTGGGGTAACTTCGTATGGCCTCTACCTTCCCCACCAGGGGCCGGACTAGCCCACGCCCCAAACGATACCCCAGATAGGTGGTCTCTTGTGCGCCGATTTTACACTTTTTGGGGTTGGCCGTGAGACCCGCGTCGCGGAGCGTCCGTAACACGGCCGCCACTTGGTTTATGTGGTCCTCCCAGTCGCGACCATAGATGACCACGTCATCCAGGTAAGCTGCAGCATATTCCAGATGAGGGGCGAGCAGGCGGTCCATCATCCGCTGAAAGGTGGCGGGTGCCCCATGGAGGCCGAATGGCATGCGCACGAAGTGGAAGAGCCCGGACGGGGTGGTGAACGCTGTCTTCTCCTGGGACTCCTGATCCAGCGGGATCTGCCAATAGCCCTTGGTCAAGTCGAGGGTTGTTATGAACTTGGCTTTTCCCAGGCGCTCCAGCAGTTCATCCGTCCGGGGCATCGGATAGGCGTCAAACTTCGATATCGCGTTCACCTTTCGAAAGTCGATGCAAAACCTAATGCTTCCATCTGGCTTAGGGACCAACACGACTGGGCTCCTCCACTCACTTCGGGATCGCTCGATCACTCCCAGCTCCAACATGGTGCGAACCTCCTGTTCCACGACGTCGCGCATCCGTCGGGGAAGAGGTCGGTTTCCCTCGCGAACAACCTGTCCGGGCGGGGTTCGGATGGTGTGCGTTATCACCGAGGTTCGGCCCGGACGCGAAGTAAAGGTCCTGGTGAACGTTTCGATGAGCACCTGGGCTACCCGCCGTTGGTCCTTAGACAGGGTATCCGCGAGCTGGGGTATCTCCTCCTCCTTGGCGTCAGGGACCCGGGGACCTAACACGGGCTCCGACGGGTAAGGCGCGACCAACATGCCTTCTCGCCCTCGCCAAGGTTTGAGGAGGTTCACGTGGTAGATTTGGTTTTTCCTTCGCCGGTCTGGCTGATGAATTTCATAGGTAACCGGGCCCACTCGTCGGGAGACCTCATACGGCCCCTGCCAGCGGGCCAGCAATTTTGACTCCTCTGAGGGGAGTAACAGCAACACCCGATCCCCGGGTTCAAACACTCTTTCCTGGGCCCCCCGGTTATACGCTCGCTCCTGCGCTCCCTGGGCCGCCTGTATGTTTTCTTGAGCCAAGGCCCCCACCTGCGTGAGTCTCTTCTGAAGCCGGAGTACGTATTGCAGAAGCCCAACCGAGGAGGAGGGGGTCCGTTCCCAGGTCTCTCTGACCAGATCGAGGACGCCCCGAGGTCGTCTGCCGTACAGGAGCTCGAAGGGGGAAAATCGAGTGGAGGCCTGTGGCACCTCCCGCACCGCCATCAAGAGCAAGGGGATGAGCTGGTCCCAGTGCTTCATGTCCGGTGGCGGAAATCTTCTCAGCATCCCCTTCAGGGTGCGGTTGAACCGCTCTACCAGCCCGTCGGTTTGGGGGTGGTAGACAGAGGTCTGTAGTTTGTGAATACCCAGGAGGTCGCAGACCTGACGCAGCAACCGGGAGGTAAAGTTCGTTCCTTGATCGGTCAGTAGTTCCCGAGGTAGCCCCACCCAGGCAAAAATCCTCACCAACTCATTCGCGATCGTGCGGGCACGGGTGTTTCGAAGGGGGACGGCCTCAGGGAACCGGGTTGCATAGTCCATGATCGTTAAAATATATCGAAATCCCGCCGCGCTCCGTGGAAAGGGCCCCACTATGTCCAAGGCGATCCTTTCGAAGGGGGTCCCTACCACGGGCAAAGGGACGAGGGGAGCCTTCGGCACCCCGGGGGCTGCGGCGAGCTGGCAGGCTGGACATGACTGGCAATAGTCTTTGACCTCTTTGTACACCCCGGGCCAGAAGAAGCGGGCCAAGACTCGGGCCAGGGTCTTCTCATGCCCGAGGTGCCCGGCGGCCGGAAGGTCATGCGCCAACCTCAGCACGGTTCGTCGATGGACCCGGGGTACCAACAACTGGGCCTCTTCTTCCTGCGTCTGCGGGTTCCGCCCGACCCGATAGAGCCGGTCGGCTCGTAGCTCAAACCGGGGCCAGTGAGCCGCCCTCTGTGGATCCACCACCGTCCCATCCACACAAGCAAGCTGGACGTAGGCCTCCCGCAGGGTGGGATCCTCCCGCTGGTCACGGGGAAAGTCTGCCGAGTCCAGTGTAATCGGCACGTCCTCCATGTCTGAGCGCCCTGGGTCGGCCGGGCCCGATGCGTCGTGCTGGGTGGGGCCTTCCCGGTCGAGCGACCCCGGCGGTCGGTCTGCCTGGAGTTCCTCCCCTAGGAGTTCCACATGGGGCTCGGTCGGCGCTGGTGAGTCTGTAATGAGAGCTGTAAGACCTGGCCAGTCGCGACCCAGCACCATAGGGTATGGTAGGTGCGGCACCACGCCCACTCGCATCATTCGGGTGACTCCCCGCACACTCAAGGGGAGCCGGACCTGAGGATAGGTCTTCACATCCCCATGTACGCACCGCAGCTGCATCTCCCCGTCGGGCGCCGCGGTGTCAGGCAGTACATCGGGGCGGATAAGCGTCTGGCTGCATCCCGAGTCAAGGAGGGCAAACACCGCGGGGTCCCCCGCGGGGCCCCGCGTGGTCAGGGATGGGGAGCTAGCCGGTGGAGTCGGGGCGGCCCCCATACCGGCCTGGTCCTGCTCCGCCACCTCCTGAAGAGCCTGGCGGTACTGGGCATCCAGCTGCTGTACCAGCCTCTGCTGTTGTCGGAGCTGCGCCGCCAATCGTTGGGCTCGCAGCTTCACGGGCAGCGGTCGCCCCTTAGTCAGTCCTTCAGGCATTGCCTCTCCCTCCATGTCCCTCCCGCCCGAGTTCGCCGAGAGGAGAGGAGGGAACCCCCACAAACTTCTCTCTTTTTGCGTGAGGGTTTTTTTTTTTGGATTAGGGTCCACTGAGGCACCCGCGGAGCCCTTACGTCAGGGCCGGGATCGCGTAGCTTCAAGTGCCCACATTCTCCACCATCTGTGAGGGGGTCACTCACCACCGTAGCGGGGGTCCGTCATCTGTCCCCGGAATCAGTCCATTCCGCCCGCACAGGCCTCCGCTCACGTGGCGTTTCCCCTCTGGAATCTTCTAGTCGCGTTGCTCTCTTTGCCACACTGCCCTCCGGCAGTGCCCAAGCCACTCGCTCTGAGCCCCCCTTCCGGGGGATTGGTGTCTCTCTAGCCGGCCTGTCCGCAGGCCTAGCAGGCTGGCCAGTTGGCCGTCCGAGCGCCCTGGCCCAGCCTAACTCTCTAGCCCTGCCCTAGCTCCAGAGAGCGTCCTGTTCCCTCGGCAGCCAGGCTCACAGCCTTGCCGCAGGCCTAGCAGGCTGGCCGATTGGCTGTCCAAGCGTCCTGGCCCAGCCTGTCTCTCTAGCCCTGCCCTAGCTCCAGAGAGCGTCCTGCTCCCTCGGCAGCCAGGCTCACAGCCTTGCCGCAGGCCTAGCAGGCTGGCCGATTGGCTGTCAAAGCGTCCTGGCCCAGCCTGTCTCTCTAGCCCTGCCCTAGCTCCAGAGAGCGTCCTGCTCCCTCAGCAGCCAGGCTCACACCCTTGCCGCAGGCCTAGCAGGCTGGCCGATTGGCTGTCCAAGCGTCCTGGCCCAGCCTGTCTCTCTAGCCCTGCCCTAGCTCCAGAGAGCGTCCTGCTCCCTCAGCAGCCAGGCTCACACTGCCTGGGCTGAAGCAGCCCCGCCCTTTTATAGCCCCCAGCTGGGCCTTAATTGGCCAATGCCGCCCAGCTGGGCTGAACTCCCCGGGCCTGCTCCAGGCTGGGGTTTGGCTCTTAAGGGGCCAGTACAGGGCAGCTGCCCTGTTACATGCAGCACGTGTGGAGAAAGACACTGTGCTCGCTGGAGAGAGCTCTTCCATCAGCATGAAAAGCCTGCCTTCCTGAGTGGTGTAAGCTAGGTGGGCAGAAGACGTGATATAGGTGACCACTGCACTCACTTGCACACATGCATTCAGGGGTTTTGCAAGCTATGCAGTGAGGCATGCCTGCATCTCTGAGCACAGAGTCACACCTGAAAAATACTAAAGATGATGCTTTGACATTAGGCAAATCTAGCACTGGCTTCACACAGCCATGAAATGTTCACAGAATCAAATTAACAAGAACATGTTTAAAGTAGAGAAGCTCTTTTAAATACACATGCCTGGCATATCTCCAAGGTTTTAGCTGATCTCAGCAAGTGATTGCTGGATCAGCGCTCAATTTCTTCCAGGGCTGAGCCCCAGGACCTCCAGGCTTGGCAATGTCATAGCTCAGTACTGTTGGGCTGACCACGTTGGTTATGAAAGTACAAAAATTGCTTGAAGTCCAGCACCTCTTTCATTGCAAATTAAGCACTGGGATGGATGAACCTCAAAAGAAATCTGAATTAAATATGGACCCCAATATTCAGATTTTTATACTAAATCTATTTGAACAGCTTGAAACCATTGGCTCTGAAAACTGGAAGTTTCACAAGAACAGGCTCTTTCACAAGAATATTGAGGCCTTTTGTACATGTCGGGCCACCTGCTTTTCCACTGCTATTTTGGTCCTTCTGTTCCTCATCTTAAAAGAGAATTAGGAAACACAGGATTGTGTGATGATTGAATAAAGGGAACAAGTTATTCCGAACCTGTAAAAAGGCCCCATTCAGATTTGGGGTACAGATTCTTATTTTGTCTAATTCTTTTTCACCTAGTACCATAAGTAACACTCTATATGCTTATAAAGTGAAAATCACCCCAAAGCACAGGGCCTACACATTAACCTCAGCATTGCCTAATCTTTTGAGTAAGACAGGAGATATCAATTTTCATTGCTATTTAACCTCCCTGACCTATTCTGCCTTTCTGGATAACACAAGAGTAGCGCTCCATCCTCTCTCTGTGACGAAGCTACAGGTGGGACCCAAGCAGAGACTTAGGAGTGGGTTTGACAGTGCAGGATTACGTGGATCCTGTGGCCGAGCAGCATGCATATCGCTGTATGGAGTGGCAGCTGCTGTTATCTCAGGCTTTGAGCCGTAGTAGAGGGCAGGAAAGGCTTGTTTGTAGCACAGTGGCATGCCCTTGGTTTGGAGAATGAATAATGGACTGCTCGTTGCCCCATACAAAGCCCACTCAGGCTGGATCTAGACTACAAAGTTCTATCAGAAAAAGATACGCAAATTGCAAACCACAATTTTTACATATCTTTTTCTGTTTTTCTTCTGAAAGAGGCTTTTCTGACAATTGGCCCATCTACACTGGGCCAAATGTTGGGGAAAAAAGCCTCTTTTGGAACATCCCTTCTTCCTGGTAGAATGAGGTTTACAGGGATGCCGGAAAAATGCGTCTGCTTTTCTGAATTTTTTTGGGGGGAAATCAGACGTATTCCTTGGACGTGGCAGAGCTTTTCCGGGATACCTCTTGCAAAAACTCTGCAGACTAGATGTACCCTTACCATGGTTCCAAGCAAAATAAAAGAGACTCATCACATTGCACATGGCGAATACAATGCAAGCCCCTGCTGTTTCCAAGACATCGCCCGTGAGCATGATGGAGCTAGTCCCTCCCAGATTTCCACACACAATGATGTATTGTATCCAGTTGTGCAGAAGATAAATAAGCTATTTTCTCATAGGGATAGATGAGTGCCACTGAGAGGCTATTTCAGATCCATTGCCATGGCAGTTTCTCTTGCACTCTCAGTACAGATGGAGACAGAAAAGATAATGAAGAGCTACAGGATGTGACTGGTAAATTAGCTGAACTGTTAATAATTAAGCACATTAAAAGCCTTGTAATTGAATATGCTCTTCTAAAAGAAACAGCAAAACATCTCAATTTTAAAGGAAAGGCTTCCGAGTACACATGTCATTTCAGCATCTTCCCACCAAGCAGATCTCTTGCCAAAAGGGCAAATTCAAATCTTGGCAAAATTATATTTTACTGGCAAGTTGAAACATTTATTTACTGTGGGGCTAAGAGGAGCTCAGCAATTATTTGTCACGGAGAATAGCAGAGACCCGACTGGCTAGCTGGGTGAGGATTAATTTTATTTGGGTTATGAGAAAGAGGAGTAGAGGAGCAGAGACAACTTACTCAAGAGAAATTAATTCAGCATGGATTTGAGGAAGCATAGCTTTGGCGTGAGTAGTTGCACAAGAATTTTTTACCTGGGCTAACAAACTTAGCCCTTCAGCAAGTAGATATTATGGATTGTTTCAACCCTTGTTGATTATTGTTGTTTGTTACAAATTCTATTGCAGTAGCTCTTAAAGGCCACATACAGAGAGCTGGGGTCTATTGCTTTGGGGGAACTGTACAAACAAACAATAGACAGAGAGTCCCTGTGCAAAATTCTAAGTGATTATCTGCACTTAAAATACTACAGCAATACAGCTCCAGGGCTTCAGTAGAGACACTATGCCAATGGGAAGTGTTCCCTCATGAGCATAGGTAACCCACCTGCCTGAGAGATACTAACTAGGTCAGGGATGGACAATCAAGATCTTCAATCGACTGAGCATTGTCTACACAGGGGTTTAGGTCCACTTAACTACAGTGCTGAGAAGTGTGGATTTTTCACACCTCTGACCAACATAGGGTGGCCTAATTTTCTATTATAGACAAGCCCAAAACTCATGGCTACATTCCCCTGTAGTTCAGACTGTGGCAGTGTAAACAGCAGCATGTACCAAAGTGCTGTGGTGTAAACTCCCCCAGCACCTGTGGAGATGCCATGGGCAGGAATGAAAAGTTTCCTAGATCACCTTAATGTAGTTCTCCTCAAACACAATTTACCTTAAGGTAAAGTAGGAACCTCTTAGTTGCTGCCCTCAGTGCCCACCTGAGGGTGTTATAGCTTAGCACTTCAATGCACAGTGCTATTTACTCCCCCATAGTTCAAACTTCAGGGCAGTGTACATATGCCTTTGGTGAGGCAATGCTGATGAGCTAATTTAGCCTGAAGGATTTTTATTCCTGGATTTGATGTGGGATTCTGAGAACCCAGCTTGCTTCCCTGAACCCAAATTGAGGTTGCAATATATGCAGTCAGGGACAGCCTTTAAAATGGGAAGTCAAATCTATTGATGAAAATAGAAAGGAAAATAAACTCTGGCACGTTAAATATAAATAATCAGCAAGGCCAAAAAAGAATTTGAAGACCAACTAGCTAAAGGCACAAAAATTAACAGAAACAAAAACCATCAGAAGCAAGAAGCCTGCCAGTCGGTAGGGCCACTGCACCATCAAGGTGCTACAGGAGCACTTAGGGAAGACCAGGAAGTAGCAGAGAAGCTAAATAAATTCTTTATATCCATCCTCACTGCAGAAGATGTGACGGAGATTCCCACACCTGAGCCATTCTTTGTAAGTGATAAATCTGAGAAATGATGTCAATAGAGGATGTTTTAGAAAAAATTAATACATTAAACAATAACAAGTCACCAGGATCAGTCCCCCCTCTAATATTTTCCATCCATGTGCAGAATAAATTCTGTTATGTACACCAAGGCATGCACAGATGTGCACCAATAGAAACACATGCTGCCAGCAGTGAGCAACTGAAAGTGTTCTGCTAATCAGTTGAGTGGCATTTGGATCTGTCTTGGGTGGTTGCACAAGCGTGCAGCTTACAAGGAACACTGACCAGGAGCAGATGTTATTCATCCAAGAGTTCTGAAGGAACTCAGATATGAAATTGCAGAGCTATTAACTGCTGTGTAGCCTGCTGCTTAACTCTGTCGCTGTATGCAGCAGAGGGGTCGATCTGGGTGGGCTGTAGAGTGATTAAAAAGACTGTGACTATTCATCTAAAAAAAAGACTTGATTAAGGCGTGATGTGATAGAGGTCAATACAATCATGACTGGTATGGAGAAGTGAATATGGACGTGTTGGTGATCCTTTCATACAACACTGACCAGGAGTCACCCAGTGAAATGAATAGGCAGCAGGTTTAAAATAAACACAAGAAAGCATTTCTTCACACAATGGACAGTCAATGTGTGGAACTCTGCCAGAAGACGTTGAGAAGGCCAAGACTATAACAGGATTCAGAAACTAATTAGATAAGTTCATAGAGGACAAATACATCAATACCTATTAGCAGGGCTTGCCAAGCGGTGGCAATCCCCGCTCGCCAGCCGCGCGGAAACGCACGCTGAGCATACGCTGACCACACTGCACGGCCGTGCCAGGCTAAAATCCACTCGCCACGGGCAAGTAGATTACGTTAATTGTCGAGCCCTGCCTATTAGCCAAGATTGTCAGGGATGTAACCCCATACTCTGGGTGTCCCTAAGCCTCCAACTGCTAGAAGCTGAGATGTGACAACAGGAGATGGATCCCTCCATAAGACAACTGTTCGTTCCCTTTGAAGCATTTGCCACTGGTCATTGCTGGGAGACAGGTTACTGGGCTAGGTGAACCATTTTATTAATGTCGGTGCAGCAAAATAAAAAGTAAATAAACATAAGCAAAGAAGAACGTCCTCTCATGCGATGGAAGATCTCCTTTTTTTGGAACGAGGAAAGACGAGTATTTTTTTTCTTTTTAATTTTGTTTTGTGTGCAGTGTCTAGCTGTATAGCAACTTGTATGTCCATCATCCCTACAGGATCAGACCGCCTCAGAATCATTATCTTCACAAATCATCTGTGGAGTAAGAAGGTGTTATCCCACTGGAAATACAGGTGGGAAACAGAGGTGTAAGGTCACTTACCCAAAATCACAGGGGAAATCTGTGGTTGAGCCACGAATAAACACAGAACTCCTAAGTCCTCAGTCCACTGCCAAATTTACTGCACAATCCTAATCCAATACTCATTTTAACACGTGAAAAGTAATTTGCTTGTATTCTGTGTCGACAGGGTGTTACTTGTTTCTTGTGTTTACTTTTTTCACAAAAAAATCTAAAAATTGTACAGGATACACAGTTAATAGGGAACTCTAGTATTTATTCAGATGATAACAGAGAAATTTGTCCAGCTTTCACACTTGAGAATAATTTATTAAGGCTGATTTTTAAAATGGCATGACTCTTATTTAAAACTTTCCATAGCAAACTGAATGGTTTGTTTTTCCTTACTCTGTATCTTTCTCTTTTCTGGCAGATGACATTTGATCCTTCAATCTTCTTCAATGTTTTACTGCCACCTATTATATTTCATGCTGGATATAGTTTAAAGAAGGTAAGTGATTTCTCTCAAATTACAGAAGGCGGACAGGTGTGATGGCTATTTTGTAGTGCCACTGTTATATTGGTGGGAAGAAAAAGCTAAGTAATTGTCAGTTTAATTATTTAGGTTACTTGATATCAGAGAAGAGTGAAGAGTAGAAAAATGACTATTTAAGAGTTCAACCCCCGCACTCCCGGACCTCATTCTGCTTCTGTTACACTTGTGTAAGGCTCTGATCTTGTACTTCAATGTGTGGGTAGATTGCTGTGCCGATTCAAGGTCCCTTTGAAGTCAATGAAGCTCCACATGTATGAAGCATCCTCCTACCATGCAGAATCGGAACTTACATCTGTGTAAGGGGGAGGAGGGGTGTTAATTACTATAGTTACATTGGTCATTAAGAACCTAAGCTTTTTTATGACCACTAACTGTTTCATGAATGAACATGCAATTCATGCTTGTTACGCAAAAAGGGAAGTTCAAAGACATGTAGAGTCTCTGATCATGAGAGAATATGAGAAGGATTTAGATCATATTGTCAAAAATATGTTTGAAGCCCCTGGTTTGTTTTTTCTAGTCCTGAAGAGCTACTTACTATAGCAACAGCCAGAATAGCTTGAAAGGGACTCCTCAGTTTGATGTTTGAACTTGAATTTAAATTTCTGAGATGAACTCTGCTAAATTTTACATTGTGCTTTTCATACTTTGTTTCCCCAGAGACATTTTTTTCGTAATTTAGGATCAGTCTTAACATATGCCTTCTTGGGAACGGCCATCTCTTGCTTTATTATAGGGTAAGTGAAATTCATGTCCTACTCTTCTTGTTCAAGTTCAGTATTACATTTTTCCCCCTGATAAAAGGACACATGATTTACTTCCCTGGTATTAACCTAATACAGAGGCATTTTCCTACATTGATCATGACTTTCCTAAACAAATGAAGTTCTATCTTCATGTGAGATTGAGATGGAATATTCAAGATACAGTTATGGTATATAGACCAACACTTTCCATGAGACAACCAGTATCTTGCATGTTTAGGCCCCAATTTGCTGTATTTATATAGGCACAGACTGCCTTTTCCAGTCATGTAACATTAGCATTTTATCTGTCCTGCAAGGAGAGAGTGTTCTGCTTGGGGAGAGGGGGACCAACAGTATTCTTGAAATTCAAGAAATCTCCAGAAAGACAGGAGGAATTTTAAGGTTCTTGGATTGTAGTGGAAAATAGACTGGTGTCAATGCCAGCCTAAATGAGACCAGCTGCAGCCCAGTGTCCTAGGAAAAGTCCCACAGCAGTGAATGGCAAAAAATGGGATTTGACCCAAGGTTTCTGCAACTGTGCAGAGCCCTGTTGAACCTAATGGAACTCCTTACAGGGGTCTTGCTATGCAGAGCTCATTTCAAGGTTAGGACCTACTGCATCATAATAAGTCTTCTGACTGTGATTGTATGGAGTTGAAGGAGGGGGGCTTATTTTAGTTTTAGAGGTAATGAGTTTGGGGATTTACTGATGGCTCAACTTTCAGATGAGCAGCTCATTGAATTGTGTAGGTTACCTGAGATCTTGGTCCGTGCAACACTTAAATGAGCCTTTTAAGCAATTTAGCATGTTGCACAAGCATTGATAGTAATGCTTCAATTTTATGTGTGCTTTAATGTTGAAGCGATTGGACTTCTAGACCCAGGCAGAATGCTTTCAAATTATGAAAGAAATTCATTTTGGCTTCTGTCACCTTGCTTTTTTAGAACAGACCTTCAGTAAAGTTTATGTGCTGAGTCAAAATATATCTCCTCTTTCAACATCCTTGTAAGACAGAACTTTCACATTTAATCTCAATTCAGTATTACCAAAACATCAGTAATTGATTGATTGGCCTGTAATTCAAAGTTTAATGCTTATTAAAACTATTCTTTCAATGGAAGCAAGACAAAAATGGCACACTCAACGTCAGAGGTAACTTTCTTGTCATCTTAGTAAAATTCAAAGAACCCAACAGTGAACAAAACATGTATGTATTGTAACAAACCCATTGTCACCTAGGATTTTTTTGGTTTTTATTATACTGCATGCTATGGTTGCTCAGAATTTCATTGACAGTAGAGAGAAATGTAATTGTCCTGCTCCAAAAGCACAGGTCCTTGCCACATGAGCTGAAGAAGAGGCTGGGTTAGCCATTAGCTGTGTAGCTGCTGTCACAGTTGAATGGTTCTGATTCCATCTAGTAGAGAGCAAAGATACACAGGCACACCAGGTAGTTTCTTACAGTGTGAACACTAAGCTAGGTGCTTAGATGTCGTAAAATGGTATCAGTGGAGCTTTGACAGTTTATGCCAGCTAAAAACTTTGACAGTTTATGCCAGATATCTGGCCCAGATATCTGAGTTAATTTCCCCATGTGGGTGCTTGTAATATGTAAATAAGTATATCTCAAGGCTGAATACTTTTTAAGATCAGTGCTACAGTGTATGCAAATAATAGCAGCTGTATACCTGGGACATGGAGAACTTAACAAGGAAGCTTGTTCCAGTGGCATGCTAGGGATAAGAACTATGGATCTTTTATGTGAAAATGTCACTTCAGTGGCACTAGGACTAACACACAAATCTCCAAAGGTCTGGACTTCCATTTTGATGCTTGTCTGAATTATTTGAACTTTCAGGGTTTGCTCCACCTTTTTTCTACTAGATCTGGTTGAAAAATATCCACCAAATAATGTTCCTAATTTATTGCCACCTAATGCTGTTTTTATTTGTATATAAATTATTTGATGAATATTTAGGAAATGGCTGTCAGAATACGGTGAGGTCCCTCCCTCCCTGCAATACTTGCTACATTTCTTCCGACCAGGAGTCCTGTTCCAGGGTCCAGCAGTTCTAGCAAACTGTCTAGGCCCGGGTGCCTTTCCTTTTGAATGTCTTCCTGACTCCTACTCATCCCCCATGTACAACTTGTCACTCTAGCTCTCCTTACAGAACATCCCTTTCTCTAACTACACTGCCATCCTCTTCCAGATGCTGCTGGTTCTATCTATCCTCTCCTCTACCAACACTGCTTAACTGGATTCAAAGAAGCTGTGCCCTTGTACACCACAGGATGTGAATTTGGCCCTGGCTCTATGTAATTCCTCAGTGTGGGTATAGAAAGGGAGTGGAGTACTGGGTGAGCAGCCCCACAATGTTCAGTTTTTGCATCAGAGTGACAGCCAAGGAATGTCCTGATGTGACAGGACATTGCCATGTTATCCCATTGCCTGGTTTTGTTACACCTTATTGCCTCTTCTCTCCAGCACTTGGTTTTAATTGCTTGTTACTGTCCGCAAAATACAGAGGCAATGGTAACATATCAAGAGAAAATATTCAGAGCTGGCATCAACTGTGTACCCACTTCTTTGCCAGTGCAAAGCCCTGATTATCCCTCATGGGAGGGGAATCTTCATGAGTAAATCATAGCTGAGGTTTCCGCTGGTCATCCCTTGGTAGAAGCAGGCTTTACCACTTATCCACTCTATGGAAAAGGCCGCAAACCTGGACTATTAGCATCCACAGGAGGTAAGGGACAGCTACACAGGATCCCTATTGCTCTGCAGGGCCTCCTATGGCTCTGAAACCACAGCTCCATTGGAACCACTGTACAAGGAACTGCTCCTACCTCCTCCCAGGCTGCAGCTGCCCTAGGGTATGTCTAGGCCAGAGCCTGACCGAGCCATTCCGGCTCCCCGAGCAGACAGGTTAATTGTGCCCCAGGTTGGGGGAAGGTGCATGCGCAGGCCCACCCCCGCACAGGCACGTGGGAGAGGGCATGCGGAGCTGCTGGCAGCAGGACACACATGCCTGGTCTGGCCCAGCCCGGCTACCGTGTCTGGTGCGTAGCCCGTGGCCGCCTAGGGTGGGCCGAGCCTGGCTGTGCAGGGCTCCGTGGCTGTGGGGGGAAGGGCGCTGCTGGCCAGTGCTGCGGGGGTTAATGCGGCCCCCGCCCCGGGCGGCCACTGTAGGGTGGCTTCTGGGAGCTGCTGCAGCCTGTGATCCGGGAGCCAGGCACGTGGCGCCTGATGGCAGCTATAAGGAGTGTTGTGAGCCCCTTATAGCTGCCATCAGGTGCCCCCCATAAGTTGGTGCCCTGGGCAGCTGCCCAGCTAGCCCATGCCTTAATCCAGCCCTGGTCTAGACTACAGGCTTTTGTCATCAGAAGCTCTGTCAACAGATACTGTCGACAAAGCTTCTGTCGACAAACAGCGTGTAGACTACAGCCAGTACTGTTGACAAAGCAAGCCGCTTTTTCGACAGAGAATCTAGACCCTCTCTTTTGAAAAAGAACAGTGTGTATGCAATAGCACCTTTTGTCGACAGAACTCTGTCGATAAAAGGTGTTGTTCCTCGTAGAATGAGGTTTTCTGCTGTCGATAAAACTGCCGTGTTCTGTCAACTTACTATCGACAGAACTCGGCGGTAGTGTAGACACAGGTATAGTTTCGTCGACAAAAGTCCAGTTTTGTTGATAAAAGCCTGTAGTCTAGAAACACCCCTAGAGAGGCTACACAGAAAGTTAATTCAGCCACAGCTGGCTTATCTTTTTTGCCTAATTCTGCAGAGGAATAATGCATGTCTCCTCTCAGCTTTACATCCATCCCATCCAGTCCCTCTATCCACCCTTCCCTCCAGATCATACAAGATGCTTTCTGAGTACCTGGAGGGTAGGGAAGATGCCTATTTCTTTCACACAGAAGAGGCAGTTCTAAGTACCTAGTGCCTATGGGTGTGGTATTTAATTCTAAGCTAAAAAGACAGTGTGCCAGACCTGCTTGTACCTGCCATAGAATTCTCTCCAGCATTTGATTGGGAGCTAGAGCTGGCTAAGTCAGGGATGTTGTATGTATGTATGTATATATGTATATTTCAGAATATTTTGCCCTGGTTTCTAATGCAATGTCTCACCATCCCTGGGTTTCACAAGTCTGTTATGTGCTTTTATCACTGCATGACTCAGATAATGTGCCTTTTTTTATTCTACCGTAAAGGTAATACTTTCCAAGGCTGTCTTATTACATTGTGTAAATTATAGACCTGACTCCGTGACTGGACTCTGGCTGATTTTAAGAGAAGCAATAGATAACTCGGGGGGGGGGGGGGGGGGGGGGATAATTATGTGCATTTTATGATCTTTTAATGTGGGGTTAATAACTTAATACAACTTTGAAAACTCAATTAAATGGATCCTTTTAATAGAAGATTAACTTGATTAGTTTTTCAAGGTTTTAGAATTCCCTCCCAAACACTGCAAAGGTGCAAAAATAAACCCTCCGGGTTTGATTCCCCAGCACTCTGAGAGATGCCCCACTATACAGTGATGGTAATTGGCCCTCTAATTACCCCCCTGGGTAGATGTGGACTCTTTGAAACCATTGAGCAACTCATGCTTTCCACTTGAAACTGTAATTCTGCCCAGGCTGGCTCAAAAATGGGAGCAGCATCTGGGATGTATAATCCATAGACAGTTTGCATGTCTAGGCTGTGCACCCATGCGGAGAAAGAAATGAAAAAGAGCAAAGAAAGGAAAGAGAATTAAAATCTTGTTAGAAAGAAGTGCCTGAGAAGAAGCACTGCGCTCAGGGGAGAAGAGATGAGGGTAAGGCAGAATTAGTTGTTATAAAGGAAGTAGGTGACAAAAAGACTAAACTTGAAATAGTACCATATTGCAGAGTATTAGCCATGTATTTAAAGTAGGTGCTGCAGTCTCCCTCTCTAATTCTGGTTATTGGGATTATTATGGGGTGCCCGGTGGTGTTTAGTGCCCTAGGATACAGAGACTAGTTAATATGAAGGTATCTTCTGACCTTAAACTGTATAGATATGAATTTTCCCCATGTTCTTTCTCCCTTACTGACTTATACAGTAGGTCACTATAAACAGTCCAGTGCCTGCCCTGACCAGAGGTGTGGTGGTTAGCCTATGCAGTGAATCACTTGATCCCTCTTCAGCAAAGGAAACCACTTGGTGGGGGTCTGAAGTGAAGAAGTGGAAACCTCACCTGCAGTGTAGAAACCTCTGGTGAGCTGTCAAGGGTGACCCTGGTAGGAGTAGCTATTATGGTGCTTGTCATCTCTGGTATAAGTAACTGCTTTTGCAAGACAAGGTGATTCTTATGGGGCTGGGATGGAAGATCAGTGTGGCACTTTGAGGGGAAAACCATAATCAAATGCCCCCAGGAGTGGGAGACAGTGGACTAGGAGCTCTTATTGTAAGCACCACTGCTTTAAACCAAATACTGTACTAATGTGTCCCAGACCAGGCCGGTCATTCACAGACATATCATCTATGAAACTACAACACTTCTCCCTTGAGCCAGTTCCTCCCCTTTGTATCTGAGTAAGCTTCATTAATCAAGCTTACTGTAGACAGACCAGTGGACAGGGTAAGAAATCCTCCCTCCAAGCTGTGGAATCTCAGCAAAGCTGCTACTGCAACCTCAGCCAGTGATGGCAGTTGAGCTGGTATAGTGGCAAATCCTCTAGCATGGTCCCTGCTGCTTCCGGATTCTAGCCCCTTAGCCCCTCTGCATGAGGATGCAGGGGAAATCCTTAGTGTGCATAGGTTCAGCAACCTCCTCCCCACATCATGAGTGCAATCACACTGTTTCTGCTCCACCAGGGACCTTACAATCCCACAGGAGCCATGGCAGTATTATTGCTTTCACTGAATTTTTGGTGGCATTAGCTGCCTTTTAAATCAAGTTAACTTTTTTCCTAACTGCTGCCTGGCTGACATTCTGTTCTCTGAGACTTTTATTTTTATGTCAGCTCTGCTAATCTGATGGGAAACGTCGTCCAGAATCAATGCCGACAATATTTTCAATTTTCTTGAAGCTGGATGAGTGCTCAGCTAATTGTAAAAGTTCTGACACCTTGAGATGTACCTAGTAGAGCAATAGCTCAGGCAGTGAGTGGTAAGGGAAGCGGGAATATTTGGGTTTTTTCCCTTAAAATCACTGTCATTTTGTTAAAATCAGCCTCCTCAGACCAGGCTGAGGCCAAGTTGTCAGCACATAAGAATGCTGATTATTTTCGTAAACTTGGCCTTATCCGAGATTTTTTTATTTTGTTTCATTTGGGTTACCGGTATCTTGGATTGCAATGCCAGTAACACATTTCATATTTTCAGAATGTAATATTTTTTGCATTCACCTACACATATGTTTCCATCTTGACTATTTGCCTTGCCAAAGAGATCGTTTTCCTGGAATCTAAAGTGGTATGAAATATGTCGCTCTAACAGCGACAGCATTTGCTAACAGGCCTGGTTCAAGCACGAGCTGCATTGGTGGCTGTAGTGAGTCTTGCCTAAGTAAAGACGTAAGGATTTGTCTCCGAATATGAATGATTGTTGTTGGTGTTATTGCTGAAGACAAAGAAATCATTAAATATAACCATCACATGGTCAATGTTATGAGGATTTATTCCAAGGTCGGCATCATTTGCCTGGTCCATAGTGGTACTTGAGTTCTGCTGAGTTCTGAGCTAAGAGCATTTTGTTGTACAAAAATACGTTTGCTGCCTTTTTGCTTTCACCTTTAAACTGAATTCTCTCAGCCTTTTATGCAATGTGTGAAGATTACTGCTTTCAAATTGGTGACAAAAATATCTGAAATCTGTTTACTAGCTGGACATTAGTTTGTCAGCTTGTCTTCACCCTTTCCCCATTTGTTCAGCTCCTTTTTTAACTATATATGTCCCACTCATCTGCTTGAATTAGACAACCTTGCAATAAAATTCCTCTCCTATGGTAAGTTGTTAAGAGCAGTGTCATATTAGGCTTGTTTTAGAATCCTTAATTTGATCTTCTCTTCAAGTGGTTTGTTGTTATCCTGCATAAAATTTGCTAAATCCATGGATCATCATTTAGAACCACTTTGCATCTGTTTTCCAACCCAAATTCTACCTCCCTCTCTTCCCCTCCCCTCAAAAAATGCTTTCAAACATAGGAGTCAGTGTAGGTGTAACTTCTAAGGGTATGTCTACACTACAAAGTTAGTTTGAACTAACGGACGTTAGTTCGAACTAACTTTCATAGGCGCTACACTAGTGCTCCGTTAGTTCGAATTTAATTCGAACTAACGGAGCGCTTAGTTCGAACTAGGTAATCCTCATTCCACGAGGATTAAGCCTAGTTCGAACTAGCTAGTTCGAATTAAGGGGTGTGTAGCCCCTTAATTCGAACTAGTGGGAGGCTAGCCCTCCCCAGCTTTCCCTGGTGGCCACTCTGGCCAACACCAGGGAAACTCTTCTGCCCCCCTCCCGGCCCCGGACCCCTTACAGGGGCACGGGCTGGATACGGTGCCCGTGCTAGGTGCAAGCCTGCCAGCACCCAGCCAGCAGACCCTGCACCTGGCACGGATCGAGCCACCCACCCGATGCCCCCCAGCCCTCCCCCTCTTCCCGGGACCAGGCTGGTGGCTCCCGGGAGCTTGCCCGGGACCGCAAGAGGCGGGCACCCACCTGGGCTAGTGCAGACATCGTGGACCTCGTCCATGATCTCCGCACTAGGCACAGGAAAGTGGCCGGCTTGGGCAGGATAGCTGCCAGCCTGGCCACCCAGGAGCAGATGTGCAAGAGAATCAAGGAGGTCCACTGAGACCCCCGACCCTGAGCCCTGAGCTTACAATGGCCGTCCTGGGTCAGACCAAAGGTCCATCTAGCCCAGTAGCCTGTCTGCTGACAGTGGCCAACCCTAGGGACCCTGGAGGGGATGGACCGAAGACAGTGACCAAGCCATTTGTCTCGTGCCATCCCTCTCCAGCCTTCCACAAACCTTGGGCAGGGACACCACTCCTACCCCCTGGCTAATATCACTCCATGGACCCAACCTCCATGACTTGATCTCACTTCCCTTTAAACTCTGTTCCAGTTCTAGCCTTCACAGCCTTTTGCAGCAAGGAGTTCCACAGGTTGACTCTTTGCTTTGTCAAGAACAACTTTCTCTTACTAGTTTGAAGCCTACTACCCATTCCTTTCCTTTGGTGTCCTCTAGTCCTTCTTTATGGGAACTAATGAAGAACTTTTCAGTATGCACCCTCTCCACCCCACTCATGCTTTTAGAGACCTCTATTCTGTCCCCCCTCCATCTCCTCTTTTCTAAGCTGAAAAGTCCCAGTCTCTTTAGCCTCTCTTCATATAGGACCTGTTCCCAACCCCTGATCATTTTAGTTGCCCTCCCCTCTCCCAGCCTCTTTCTTCCCCTCTCCCACCTCCTTTTCCCAGTCTCCCCCAGTTTTGTTCAATAATGACAGATTCCATTTTGGAAGACACGTCATCTTTATTTTGTACATCAAGAAGAGGGGCTAGGGAAGGGTAAGTGGAAGGAGGTGAGGGAGGAATGGGGCACGAGCCCCCGATGGGGAGGACTGGGCTGGCTCTGCGGGCTTCTGGGGGTGGAAGCTCTCCTGCAGCCCCCCAATTGCCCCCTCTCCCCAGATGGCAGCCTGCGGCAAGTGCAGCCGGGCTGATGGCCGAGTGCTGTGATGTGCCCAGTGTGGGTACTCCGGGCACTCCAAGCCAGCACTGCTTTGCAAGCGGGGCACCCCTGAGAACTGTCTGTCTGGGGTGGGGGTCGGGACCCTTTAAGCACAGCCCTCGGCTAGCCTGAGACAGCATCTCCACGCTCTAAGTCCTCCTCTGATGCCCTGCCTGCACTGCTTCCAGCCATCCTTAACCCCGCTTCAGGGTCCACTTAATGTGGACACGCCAGTTCGAATTAGCATAATGCTAATTCGAACTAGTTTTTAGTTCTAGATGCGTTAGTTCGAATTAGCTTAGTTCAAATTAACTAATTCGAACTAAGTTAGTTCGAATTAGCGCTGTAGTGTAGACGTACCCTAACAGAGTTAGTAGGAGCTTTGCATGTGCATCAAGGGAAGGATACACTATGAACTATAATTTATATGAAAACAGTGGCACAGCCAGGGACATTAACTTCTTCCATTAACTCTAAGGGGATGTTATCTTTGTCATGTGCCATTATTCTGCAATGTGGCATGCTAGCTCTCAAACATTACTGGCACTGCCCTTGAAATGTAAGCTGTCATTTCCCCCCTTTGTCTTTTCCTTCCTCTCCTATCTCTGTCCTTCCCATTCCCTTCCTCTTCTGTCAGTGTCCCTTTTCCTCCCTATTCATTATCCCCTTTCTCTTTCCCTCTCATTTCTTTCCTCATCCAAGTCTGTAATCCCTCCTAGTTCTCTCCCATCCTGTACTACCTACTACTCTTATACCTTACAGCCTTTCCATTTCAAAAAGGAAGTATGTACCGGGGGGGGGAGTCCTATGGTCAATGCTATACAGAAGGTCAGACTAGATGAGCACAATAGATGTGTCCTTCCCTAGAATCTATGAATCTTTCACCTTTTCTGCTTGGGCTCCTTCCTGTCTCTCAGTTGTTAGCAAAGGGTTGCTCGCACCTAATAGGTGCACCCAGCTTTTTGTCTCTAATACCTTAGATGGAAATAACAAAAGTACTGACGAGGGGCTGGGGCTAAATTAGAAGTGCTTCCACTATGAGACTGTCTTGGAAAGGGAAAAAATCCAGCCCAGGGCCTTTATTTGCATATGGATGGTATATAAAGTTAGAGGTGGCCCTATGGGAGAGGAATGTCTCTGCCTCTTCCTCCCCTTCCCCATTAGAAATTCAGTTCTTATCTAACATAGATATTCCTCTAAAAGGAAAACCAGGAATGGTCTATACTAGGGATGTAAAAGTGTAACCATGGACATGGTTAACTGGTCAGCCTAGGCTCATCGGTTAATGTTCATGGTTACATGCAAGCTCCCGGTACGTGCGGGGAGCCGCCTGCACCCCCCCATCACTGTGCTTTTACCTCTGATGCAAAGGCAGTAGGGCAGCAGGTGGGAGCTGGCGCACCAGCTCCCGAGGGCCGCCCCCGTGTAACTGTGCAACTGCTGAAAATTTCAGCAGCGGCACGGTTATTTAATTACACAGCCTAGTCCATACACAAACTGGAACTGTAATAACCAAATCTATTGTAAATTCACATCATTAGTCATTCTTCCTTAAATTAAGATTATCCTAGTATGATTTACTATAAGGGAGTACAAGTCAATTTATGTTAAATTGTAACAGGACACTTTTTTAATCAGAAACCCACAGATTTGCACCAAAATAATGAAAACTGTAAGTTACGAATGATTTAGTTACTTTGTTTCGTGTTTGTGTGTTAAGCCCCTACTGAAATGATGACATCACAACAGTTGAGTGAATGAAAGCCAAGCAATTGAGTAGGGAGGAAATTTTAAGTTACACCATTCAAAAACGTTGGTTTGTTTGTACCTATGTAGTTTAAGAGAAGGAAAGTCTTTGTTCGAGATTCAATATCCCCAGCCTTTGCAGTAAGATGTGAGCAACCAAGGCCATATATTCAAGCCTCAGCAATCAGTCTAGTATGTTACATTTGTTACATTTTACCAATAAATATTTTGAAAGCTTGCATAAGATTGCTTCAGGGAGAGATGGGACTAAACCCCACATCTCTAATGTGGCAGAGCCTAAACCTGATTGCCAACTCAGCAACTGAAAGGGTTGGAATTAGATCCTGGCAGATAGCTCAGTCTAGTACCTTCTGAAACTGTAGATAGGGCAAAGCAGATTGTACTTTAGCTTGTGTTTACATTGGTTGAGTTATAGCGGGGTGGGCAAAATGTGGCCCATGGACTGAATCCGGCCCACTAAACATTTTCTTCCAGCCCACCATGATCCTCCTGGCTGAGGCTGGAGGAAAATATCCCATGGCCTAGCGGAGTGCTTAGGCAGTCTGCCTGCCTGATGTGGCCTCAGCCATGCCACTCCCAGAAGCGTCACAGCCAGAGTGTGTGTCTGTAAGTACCTCTTAGGGAGGGGGGCAGTGGATTTCCACATGCTGCCCCCGTCCCCAGAACCATTCTCGCAGCTCCCATTGACCAGTAAATGCTTTCCTGCATGCCCCACTGGACTATGGTGAATACACCTTGCTGTCCCTTCTGCAGCCCAATCCTCTGCCCCAGGTCCGAACCCCTGCTGGACCCAAACTCCCTCCCCCCAGTGCCTGCACCCCCTCCTACACTCCAATCCCTGACTGGAGTTCCTTCCTGCCCCCAAACTGCATCCTAGACCCCACATTCCCTCCCAGATTCTGGACCCCCTTCTACAACTCTGCCCCAGGTAAGAACCCCATCATGCATCCAAACTCTGTCCCATACCCTCCAGTAGTATGACATAGAAGTGTGGCTTGTGTTCACCTAAAAAATTCTTGGATTGGCCCCCTTGAAAAAATTGTTGTCCACTCCTGTGTTAGCTACACTAATCTAACCATTAGCTGCCACTCCTTTAAATCTTCATCAAGTCAAGATATATGAAGTCATTGTAAAGTGTTGCAGTAAAGAGTGAGTGAGAGGAAGGTGACAAAACTACTACTTGTCAGTCTCTGTTGGAGGGGAAGAGGATGCTTTATGGAGTATTGGGGTGTGCTGTTGAGAATATTGCAGGCAAAGGGGAAAGTAGCACAGAATGCTGGAGACTTTTCTTTTGACTTCTCATTTTCCTGGTTCCCAGGGTTTGTGAGAGTGGGGTGTGTCTGGATATGAACATCACTGTCTAGTCAAGCAAGGTTTGCTTGTTGTACTGAAAATAAGACTTCCAAATCCTTTTTAGGACTAACAGGCATATTACTTCCATTGATGTGCAGCTTAACCAGGTTGTTTTCAGTGAAAGTTGAATTAGAAATGCCCCATCTAGCAGAAAGAGCAGAGAAATCTCCCTGCAGGTCCTGTCGTGTCCCCCCCCCCCCCCCCCCCCCACACACACACACACAAAACGCAGCTGACTTTGTCCTTCTGTTCAACAGTAGTTAAGCTGATCTGGCCCCACAGTAACGTGAGAGAGAACTTGCTGACGATATTGAGATATTCTCAGTAGACTCTTTGCTTCCATTTCTCATTAAGCATTCAGCACACATGAGAGGAGTTCAGCATGCAGCAGCAGTTTACACTTGTTATGCACTGCAAGACTCAAGGGATTTGATTTTTTTTTTACCTTTGCTTCTTCATAGATAGTTTGGCAAATGCCAGGTGGGTGCTTACTTTTGTACTTAGGTTCTGGGGTTATTTTTTATTCCTTTCAGACTTAAACTCCATGGAATTGGACAAATGCTGCACACTGAGCTAAAACAATGTTGAGTTTATCATCTAACTTTATTCTTAGGCATTCAAGGGTTACAGCAAGGCTGTATGACTTGGAAACCAAACATTTGTTGCTATGTACTTCAGCAAAACAAAACCAAATGTTTGGCTTGAATCATTCAAGCTGTACAATTCGAGCTATGTGATTCTTTTGAGTATTGGAAACTCTTCTTGCAAGGCAGGATGGGGCCATGTTAAGGGTAACAGGAAAACCTTTAGAGCTCCCCACTTCCTAAGTTAGGAAAGTACCTTGTTCAAGTAGCATCTCCTGCTGTAGCATATAGCTCCTGTATCCCCAAAGGATCATTTCTGCATTTTAGTTTAGAGCTGTCTCAAAGAAGTTAATCAACGTCTTGCTCCTCATTAAAAGAATTTATTTTCTCCAGCACTTGCCCCAGCAAGGGCTCTAAGGAAAACAACAGAGCCCGTACCTCCTGTGCACATCACCCATAAATAAAGCTGTGTGCTGTCCCCACTCTTTCACAGCACAGGTACACAGCTTTGTGGCATGTCAGAATTGGTGGGGAGGGATGTTAAATATCTTGATACTAAAAAGAGTAATTAAAGGAGAAAGAAAAGGAGAGGAATTTCCTACTGCTGGACTTTAAAAATTCTCCTAAACTCAATGAAGATGTTAGAATTTAATGATTACTAACAATCTTCTGAAGCCCTGTATACAAGTCATATTAATGTCTGGAAAGAAGGGATTGTGATGCTATGTCCCCACGTTTTTATGAAAATATTGATATTCACATTCAAAACATAACTTGAGTATGCTTTATGCAAAACAGATCTAGTAACCCATTGTTCAAGAGATTGTGATCTCCTGAATGTATATATACTCTCTTTGTGTGAATATCTCTCTCTCGTATGTGAAGTTAGAAAATGAAGAACATCTTGTAATGTAATATTCACATACAGGCTACGTCTAGACTGGCATAATTTTCCGGAAATGCTTTTAATGGAAAAGTTTTCCGTTAAAAGCATTTTCAGAAAAAAGCATCTAGATTGGCACGGACGCTTTTCCGCAAAAGCACTTTTTGCGGAAAAGCGTCTGTGCCAATCTAGACGCACTTTTCCGCAAAAAAGCCCCGATCGCCATTTAAGTTTTGCGCAAAAGGACTTTTGCCCGAACGGGAGCAGCATAGTATTTCCGCAAGAACACTGACAATCTTACATGAGATCATCAGTGCTTTTGCAGAAATTCAAGTGGCCAGTGTAGACACCTGGCAAGTTTTTCCGGAAAAGCAGCTGATTTTCCGGAAAAATTGGCCAATCTAGACACAGCCACATGGTTTACACGTGTCAGGTACTCTTTGTATGGTGGATTGCTTTTCTGGTCCAACTGAATGCAAGGACTTTAATTTAGTTATAGGCCAGCACAGTACAATGTTGTCTGCGCTGAGCTGTGCCAGAAAAACAGGATGGCTGTGTCTACACTGCACCCCTTTTCCGGAAAAGAGATGCAGATTAGACACATCGGAATAGCAAAATCTGCGGGGGATTTTAAATATCCCCCACGGCATTTGCATTTACATGGCTGCCACTTTTTTCCGGCTTGGGGATAAGCCGGAGAAAAGTGCCAGTCTAGACGTGATTCTCCGGAAAATAAGCCCTTTTCTGGAGGATCTCTTATTCCTACTTGAATAAGAGATCCTCCGGAAAAGGGCTTATTTTCAGGAGAATCACGTCTAGACTGGCGCTTATCTCCAGCTTATCCCCAAGCAGGAAAAAAGCGGCAGCCATGTAAATGCAAATGCCGCGGGGGATATTTAAATCCCCCGTGAAATTTGCAATTCCGAAGTCTACATTAGCATCACTTTTCCGGAAAGGGGTGCCAATGTAGACACAGCCGAAGAGTTTTAGAGTAAAAGAAGAAACAACAGTCCTACCCTCTATCCAAGGCACGCAACCCACTACTGGTCACCACATGTGGCTGGCTGGCGCATTTTTTGGTAAACATATGGCTCACAGCTCATTAGAGCAGGTTTTATTCTCTTCTTGGCACAATATATAGTTACTCTAGTACAGTCAAGTGAATTATATCTGTGCAACACAGAGGAGAAATTTGATTACAAGGGAACTGTTCCCGATTAATGTACAAGTATAAATATGGCAAACACAAACCAGATTGATCAAAAACAAGATTAGAGAAACTGGAGCATGTGCACTCAGCGGTGGCAGGATCTAAGAATTTGCTTTGAGTCCATCTCTAAATATGGATTTATTGCTTTAAGTTTTTGCTACAGAACGAAGTCAAATAGCTAATTTTCATTAAATTATCTGGATTTATGGATAACGGGCTGTGCTAAATCAAGGTACTGATATTAAAAACTGCTTTCCGGAGCACTAACTCCCACACAAACCTGAAAGCATTTCCAGGATTTTTTCAAAGCAATCGAGTATTTCTGTTGAGGCAAGTTCAGGGGTTAGACAAGAGTTTGAGACCATTTCAATTTACAGCTAACAGTGTTCTTGGGGCAGAGCTGAAGCATGCAAGAAAACGTTGTTTCTGTTGTGATAAACCAATGTAGAAAACAGTAGGACAACATTGTTTGCGTCTCACAGAGAAACTCTTCAGCATATAATGGATTGTCAAAAAATTGCACTAGAGTAGATATTAAAAGCAGAAAAACAACTGCCATTTGAGAAATGAGAGCCCAGCACAGTGTGGAAAGACTGAAATCTGACTCTTCTGAACACAGAACGTCATCTCTGAATTTCACCAGTGATGTCTTTTATTGTGTCCTCTGCTGGTAAAATGTATGAATGACCACACAGTTTGGAAAATAGTAAAAAACACACAGCTCCAGATGGCTCCCTTCCACGGAGACAGGGAACTTGACTAAGGAAGAGGAAACCTCCATGAGATTCTTTTTGCAGAGTTTCTTTCTAGTTGTTCCCTCTGGGTGTTAAGTTTGTCCATAGACTGTCCCTCCAACATCATCCCCCTGCCCTACCCCAGAATCTGTATAATTCCTTGGAGATCAGCAGAAGAACTTCTTGTACCTCCAGCTAATTCTGCATCCCCTAGTCAAACTTATCCCCCAGTTAAACTCCCCCCACCCCCAATCAGGCTCCGTGACAGTTGCGCTCCCAACGAAACACGTAGCCAAGTTTCTTCAATTGTCAACTCCCTTTGGGATCTCCCCACTAGCAAGATGGGGCTCCTAGAGAGAGCAATAACACCTGGAACTATGCTATCTGTTTGGGGACAACCTCTGCAGGGCTAGTTGGGGTGGATGATATGCAGTCTGCCCCTGCACCCTGTCTGCACGGACCTTTTCCAAGCAAGACCCCAGATCCAAGGGGAGCTCTTCACAGAATCTGGGAGGCAGGGGATGTGCTGCTGCTGGGATGTAGCTGTTCTCGTCCACAGAAGGGGAGATCTGTGAACAGGTCTCATGGGTATTGTTGGGCTCATGCTATGTACTGGCTCATCCATTCCAGACAACATTAGTGTACTTTTGGATAGTGAGCATTCAGCATACACACTGCTTGCTCTAGAATTGAGATAGGCAGTAAGGAGCGTGAACTGGCCCGTTTGACAGCTGCAGGAGTTTGTATATCAGCTTGTGAAGGGCTCTGGGCTGCTTCAGGATGAGGGGCAGACCAGGCAACTATTATCCGAGTCTGGCAGCCTGGACCATTGAAACAGACAGCTGACCTACATTTACAAATGCACAGGCTCATCAGTGCATCTGATCTAGTGCTGGTGAAAAGGGCTGGCCCTCTGCTAGGAGCAATGGATGGTTTTCTGGCCACTTCCCCTCCTGCTGATGTGCACTCTGGAGCACAGCTGGACTTCTGAGGAGGTTGTTTGCAGGGAAGCTGGTACCATTTTTCATTTCCGCCTCAGGGTGAATGCCCCAGTCACACAGTGCAGCCAGAATATCTAAGTGTAGGTCAGTCAGAGCAGCGGGTTGCCCATCAAGGAAGGGACATGACTTTTAAAAACAATAGAATGAAGACTTCCTTCTGCTCCAGCGTCAGGTTCTTTTTGAAGTACTCAGAAGCACCATAGACCCCTGCCTGTGTGCGCACTTTGACTTCACTCTCCTTTTACTACATGCTAGCTGGCAGGAGCTCAATACATAACACAGTTTGCAGGCAGCCCTATCTGGTGAGCGGTCATACACACAGAATATGAAATCACCCGTTGCATCTTTGCTTCACTGGGCTTCAAGCAGTAGCACTGCACTGGGCTGCATCCTTTCTCTACCCCCTCTCCCTCCCTTTCCCCCTGCTTTCCTTTGGTTTTGTGCTCCTTCCATTTTTTTCTTGTATACCTTTTTTTTGTTTTTTAGTGGTTGATTTCCCCCCAGCCATTGCTCACCCCCCTAACCTGCCCTTATTTTTTTATCCCCTGCCTTTTTCTCCGTCTCCGTCTTAGGGATGTAATAGTGTCCTCGATTGACTGATAAGCAAAAGCTTATAGGTTAATGATTATACACTACAACGCATTTCCCTCCCCTGGGCCCGTCAGTAATTTTTTTAGCAGCCTGGCTTAGTCCTGGCTTGCGCTGGGACTGGGACCTACGCCTGCTGTGACGCCATATTTAAAGCGTATTAGGAGCCAGGTGGGCAGGCAGCCCAGCTCAGTTCCAGCTCATGCCTGGTCCAGGAGTTGAGACCCCTCCCTGGACAGGGGCTGCTGCCAGCCTGAACTGCTGCTGCTTTATTTGAGGCGGCAGCAGCATGGGGCAACAGGCAGCTGGTCCACAAGGAAAGCTGTTTTTTAAACTGGCTCACCTTGTGGAGCAGCTCCCTCCTGGTGTGTTGTGCTGCTGCTTCTGATACACAGGCAGCAGCACGGAGTGGCAGGGGGCTCCTCGGGAGTGGGGCAGGAGTACACTGGCTGCTGGCCCTACCCTGGGGATTATAGAATAGTCAAGTAACGGACAAGAATTCATGAGGTAAACCGACTATTCAATTAACCAATATTTAACATCCCTACTCCCTCTTTTAAAGGGCTTGCAGAGGGGAAATGACTAAGATGATTAAAATTCTTGCATCAAGAACCTTCCGCATGAGACTGGGTGCCTCAGATCGTAGTCAGCTCCCTCTTGCAGCCAGCTCCAAACCTGATGCAGAAGAAATCACCCCTGCCCCCAAAGCCATTGCTCGTCTCTTGCTTGAACTTGGGCCTCCCCGTGCAGCTGGGCTCCTGTGTGGAGCAGAGCCGTAAACAAGCTAGACAGAAGCAGCAGGACTTCCTGCTAAACCTCATCAGCCACTGCCCCCGTTATTGGCCTATCTGTTTTTGTCGGTCACAATTGGTCTGTGCACTGCAACCCCCTTTCTTCCCAGAGGTGGAGTTTCAATGAAACACTGTGCTCTGGCATGTCCCCCCCCATGACACAGGGACCTCCCAGGGCCAGGCAGTCCATCACTGGGTCCAGCAAACCCTCTTCCACTCCCTGTGCACAGAGGGTGGCTGCTCTGGGGGGAGCAGTCTCTCTGCTGAGAGGGCAGTGGGGGGAGAGGGAGAAACATTTGACAAGTTTAGCAATACTGACAATTGAAAGTACCTCTTTACAAAATATTACTTATGATGACATACTTGACAATTTTGTAAAGAAAAAGTGTAGCAAGAAAGCTAGCTGATTTTTTTTTCCAAGTTGAATAAGTTTCTTCAGAGGAAGTTAATTTTTACTTGTCCATTCATGGGTCATCTAAACATTTAGTTTTTACGCTTTTTTCATGTTGGCTTAATGCAAATATAAGTTTTCATCTAGACCAGAAGTCTTCAAACTGTGCTCTGAGAACTCCATTCAGGTGGACCGAGGAAAGGTTATTATGGTTTTTATTTACACATTATATATATATATATATATATATATATATATATATATATATATATATATATAAAGCACTCTTATCCAAAGCACTTTACAATAGTAGCTAATGGTACAAACAATATTTGGAAAGGTCATGAAGTGGTCCACTGAGACCCTCAGCAATTTTCAAGTGGAAAAAAAAGTTAAACTACAAAAACAATCAAAGCACCTCACTTTACTTTCATTTACTTCTTACTTATAAAATAGGAGGCGGATGAAGGAAAAAATGAAAAGAGGGAGGGACAGGAAAAGTGAATGTTTTTTTTTCTTGGCTGGGTTCCCAGGGCCCCTCAAAAATGAAGGTGAGCACAGGGCCCCTCTAACTCTAAATCTGCCACTGTCCCTTCTGCTTGCAGTAACCTTGCAAACCCCCTCCCCACCACCTTCACATACACAAGTCCCTTTGGGGTTTGGACTCCTACAGTTACAGCATCATGAAATTTCAGATTTAAATATCTGAAATCATGAACATTACTATGTTTAGTAATGAAACTGACCAAAATGGAGCATAAGTGTAGTAGTGCTCTATCTGTAGTGTTGTTGTTTTGCAAGACCATGGGCCTTTTTTCCCAAAGATTTCATAGCATTCTACAAATATTAATTGGCCTTCATATTCCTCCACAAGGTAGGAAATGTTATTCATATTTTACAGCTAGTGGAAATTGGAGCGCCCAAAGTTTAAGCCACTTCCCTATGCCTCAGCACGACAATGACAGACAAAGAAATCAAAACTATGGGATGATGGCTAATCCTCTGCTCTTGGGACATCCACAGTAAAAAACTTGCATCTCTTAGGTATTAATTTTCTCCCTCCCAATGGTAGTTCAAAACTTTATAATTGTAGTGGACCTTTGATTATGCTGGCCACACATGTCCTAGCTCAGGGCATGGCAACTTGTTCAAACCAAAAAGAGCCAAACTACATCAAAATTCAGAACACGTGGTCAACAAAGAGCCATATAATAATGACCATTTGCATGACTGAAAATATACAACTTAATGTTATTGATAATTCACATGATGATTAGTAGTACCATCAATGCAACAGTGTACTCACAGGATTTATTTAATGGGACTTCTGCTGCTGCATCGTTTTTGCACATTTATTTGAAGTTTATATCGTAACTGGTCAAATCCAGCTTCTGGCAGCATTCAGGCTGTCTTCTGTCAATCTAATGGCTGGGGGCTGGAATGTGAGGATGCAGCGTCTGGGTTGGAGTATATGAGTGGCTCAGGGCAGGGGGTTTGGATGCATGATGGACTCAGGGAACAGGGTTGGGCTGTGGGAGGGTTGAAAGTAGGGAGGATAAGACTGCAGCTGGAGGTGGGGTGAGTCCTCCAGTGCCTAATGAAAGGCCTCTGAAGCCTGGGGTTCTAGGTTTGAGTCTCCATCCTATGCCTACCTGTGGGGCAGCCACTGCTATCTTCCCCAGGGCTGGAGTTGGCACCAGCTGCTGAAGGTAGGGAAGCAGGGTGGATCCTCCAGTGACCTAATGGATAAGGCCTCTGGGGTTGTGGGTTCAAATCCTTTCTCCCTCCTGCCAGTGTAGCTGGACAGCCACCATCATCATCTTCCATGGAGCTGACAGGGGCAGGGCAGGTGGCTTGCCCTGGGGCTATGCTCAGCTCTGGCTGTGGGCTTTAGTGTAGCCCCAGAACAAGATGCCACTAGCAGCTGGTGATTGTAGGGAGGAGGCAGTACAGTGGATCTTCCAGTGGCCTAGTAGGTAAGGCATCAGCCTCCAGAGCGTGGGTTTGAGTACCTGTCTGCCACTGGGCAGCTGTCACCAGGTAAAGCCAGTGAGGTGCCCTAATGGATAAGTTAAGGGTTAGCAACCTTTTCCAACCAAAGAAGCAAATGGAGGTACCTACCACCTCCAGCCCCTCATTATCCTAGCTTAGAACACGCACACGTTCCCGACAGCACACCCTCAGCTGGCTCTTTAAACAAGCAGAGTCCCCCCCATCAGCTCTTGACAGAGTACAGCCAGTTCTTACTGGGATGCACCAGCTTACTTTCACCTCCGGTTAAAGGTGAAATAGACAAAAATAGACCATCTTGACATGAGTCATTACATGTTTTTAAAATTTTGAATTAATTTTTCATTTTAAATTAAAAAGTTGCATGTATTTTGGGAATGACAGAAGTGCCATACTTGGTTCCATAATGAGCCATAGGTTGCTGACCCCTCTCCTAGCCTGAAGAGTTGTAAATGTGGGCCAGTTAGCATGCAAGCTGGCCCAAATCAGTCAAGCCTGAATCACAGTCAGCATCTTTCTGGGATGATGAATCTGAAAGCTGTGGCCACAGGAGGAATGCTCATATGGCATATTGAGCTCTTTTTGTGTATTTTACAGAATCTGTTGGAAGATGCTGCCACATCACTCCTGAAACTTGTCATATATCAATAGGCAGGTGGGATGTTTGACTACAGCATGTGAGCATTTTCCCATAGCCATTAGATATCTGGATTTCAGGTCAACTATGTTTCTGTTCACTTGTACTGAGATTTCTTGCCAAGAAGAAACTGGACCTTGATTAGAAACCATTCTCGCTATAGCATGGTGTAGCTAGTGGGGAAAAAATTAAATGTTTTAAAAACATTTGCTATTGAACAAAAAATTATTTTAAAAAAGGCTTGCATAAACAACAGCAATGGCCTGATTCTTCTCTAACACACGCCGCAAATCAAAAATAACTCTCTTGAAGCAATGAGTTTAAAATTTAAACTAATGGGTTAAATTCTGGAATTATGTACTACTAAAAGAAAATTATTACATTGCTCTGGGAAATCCACTAGGTGGTGCTCAAGATTCATAGGCTGTGTAAGCAAAAGCATGGTTTGACGCTCTTCTGAATGAAGTGTGTGTGTGTGGGGGGGGGGCGGTCTGTGTGTGCATATGTGCGCACACCTGCACACACACACGAAGGAGCAAAGCATAGTAGAATTTGTCTGTGGAGGGCAATTCCTGTACCTGAAAGAGGCCCACAAACCAATTCCAGAGGTGTTGTCTAAGTTTGAATGGGAATATATTGGAGATGGCTTGGATAAAATGTTTGAGGTTAAAGCTGCACTCCCACTATGTCTCCCTTTCCCCATTACTTGTTTTAAATGCTTTGGAATGTCCTGTTCTGGATTGCTGTACAAACATTGAACCAGACATTTCCTTTCAAATTTTGCACACCCAAATGAGTCACACAAGGCTTGGCTAAGCACCCAGACTTTTAGCTTCAGCTATTAAATGATATACACTGCCTCTGCACATGATGTATGAAAGAGAGGGCTGGAGCAGTGAGGCAGAAGGATGGTCTTGCATTCAAGACACATGACAGGAATTTGTAGTTCAGGGTTTTGTCCCCTGGTCTTCTACAGACACCCTGGACAAGTGATATGGGCAGTTTTTTAAATATATTCTCTAAACTGGATGATTATAGACATTATTTTAGCCTTCCCATGTGTTCTCTGCAGAGACCATATTGTTTGACTACTATTTTAGCTCATAGAGAGAAACCAGAGGTTGACAAGTTTTAATGGCTGACTTCTAGGACATAAACATAGCTTGTCTTTAACGACTCCAAAACCTCCCATATAACTGTGGTGTGCCTGCCTGATGTACACTTTAAAAATGACTGACATAGCTACTTTGCTTAGGGGTGTGAAAAAGTTGTGCTCTGAGTACCGTGACTGGGTATATATAAGAGCTGGTGTAGACACAGTTACATTCATGGAAGAATTCTTCCATTAACTTTACCATCTCTTGGAGAGATGGATTAATTACATCAACAGAAAAAGTTTTCCACCAAGATAGGAAGTAGCTACTCTACAGCAGCATAGCTGCAGCACTGCCATTGAAACGCTTGTAGTGTAGGCATAGCCTGACATGGTCTGCATGTAAAATTTACTGAATATAGTAAAGAAGATAGGGATTGAGGTTTGCAGCTAATAATAGTGCAAGCTTTCTATTTCGTTCCTCAAATCTAGACCCTCCCAACTTCCTCTTAACAATTCTGGATAATGTAGCCCAGCAAGCAATTTTCAATAAAATACTTAAGTATAATTAGCACCATTGGTAGAATCAAAACACTATACATCAAATTTTCATATGTTATGTTTAAATTTGAGCAGTTAAAAAGTGGTCTGATTTACCACAGTCTTTATTTTGACTAAGGTTGGATGGATTTAGGTGCCTACATTTGAAGTACCCATGTTTGAAAATGTTGGTCTAAGCATATAAAGGGACAACAGAGAAACACTTGTTGTAACAGCTGAACTCATGGTCACATTCCAGTTTCTAGTGGACAACTATCCATCATAAATCCCACTACACTCAGCACCCCCTAATTGGTAATGTGCACCCTGTTAGCAATCTTGGCCCAGAGTGGGCTCTGTCGTACCACTCCTATATTTAGCTCCTCAGAGTTAGGATGGAAGCATTGTTTGGGGGAAGCTGGAGGAAGCGAAGGTTGTAACTGCATTCCTTTATTGCTGAACAGATGCTTTCTAGCCAGGGGGCTGTGAAGCTGGCACCATTCATGACCACCTAATTCCATTTAAAATAAATGGGAAGAGAAGGTAGTAGTTAAATCTGACAAAAATCAAGATCTATTGATAATTTAGTGCACAAATCTTGTCGTTATTTTCCCCATGAGGCAAGATGTGCAGGGCAAAAGAGCTCCAGAAAACCTTATTAACTTGTCTCTTTAACAGTGCATGCTGTTAGACATTTAATTTTTTCCACAAAGATTTGATGAATTTATAAATGACACATTAGCTCCCTGGAGCCGTGCCTGGCCGAGCTACACTAACCCTGCTGCCCCTGGGAAGAAGCTAGTAGATGGGCTTCACAGCCCTTGCCACCCAGGATTGGCCCCAGGGGAGCACCACAGGTGGCTTTATCGGCCACACCTCCATGGGACTGCCCCTAGGGAGAAGCTGCCCAGTAGGCTGCACTGTCTCTTCCTCTATAGGACCGGCCCCGGGGAGAAACCGGTGGGCAGAGTGCCCCGCCTCTGCCTACACAAGATGAGGCTCCCCACCCACCCTGGGATTGTCCCAGGGAGAAGCCAGCAGGTGACTGTGCAGTGCCCCCTCCCCCGAATCCCTTACCTCCTCCCCTCAGACCCTCACACCTCCAACCCCCTGCCCTGACTCCTGCACCCACAACTTATAGCCTATATGATAATTGTTAATATTACCTTATATTAGTACTAGAAGACTTACCCGGTGTTGCTTGGCTCCTTCAGGGCAGGGAGGTGAGAGTGTGGGAGGCTCAGGGCAGTAAGCTGGGAGTGTAGGGGGTGCAGGAGTCAGGGTTGGGACGTGAGGAGGGGCTGAGGGCAATGAGTCTCCCCTGACTCCTGCACCTCCCACTCCTTACCCCTGAGCTTCTCCTCACCCCAACTCTGAATCTTGCACCCCGAGTACTCCCTTGCCCGTTGCCCTCATCCCCTCCTTACCTCCCAACCCTGACTCCTGCACCCCCTACATTCCCAGCTTCCTGCCCTGAGCCTCCCACACTCTCACCTCCCTGCCCTGAAGGAGCCAAGCAACACCGGGTAAGTCTTCTAGTACTAATATAAGGTAATATTAACAGTTATCATAGGCTATAAGTTGTCCTATTTATATATCATCTTGACCTATGACAGCTGTATAATCAAACACAGGTTTCACACACATGGATGCCCCGCTGCCCCCAGCACAGGCTTGCACATCGGACACGCAGCAGCCTGGCTGAAAGCACATGCGACATGCATGACTATCTGTAAAGGAATCTTACAGTCTTTCATGCTAGTGTCTTGGGAAGTTATGAGAGAGCAATAGCACATCGGTTGGAAAAGAGCCCAAAAGAAAAGCCAGGATAATGAGCCATGAGGCTGCAGCACTGAGGAAAGTACAATTGGCCTGGGGCATGGACTGCTGGTGGGTGAAACTCAGAGTACCTATGATTTCAGTGTCCCACAGATACAGGTTCATATTGGTACATTATATATTATGGCAACGTAGACTGATTGACAGGGGCTGGTTAGGAATTTACACTGTCAAATCAGGACAATTGACAATTACATAATGGTCACAGAATAGGTGATCATCAAGTGATCCATCTCCTGTCACCCTTTCCCAGATTATGGCAAACAGAGGCTTGGGACACCATCCCTGCTCATCCTGGGTAATAACCATTGATGGACCTATCTTCCATGGATGTATCTAGTTCTTTTTTGAACCTTGTTATTGTCTTGGCCTTCACAATATCCTCTGGCAAGAAGTTCCACAGGTTGACTGTGCATTGTGTGAAGAAACCCCGTCAGCCTCCTAGACCAGCACTGACTCCCCACACACACACACCCCCAAGATCCTCACACACTTAAACACAATCTCTCAATTAGGACTCCTCCCCAAAGGTGTGAAGCTTATGGTTTACACTGTAACTTTCGGAGGGGCACTCACCTGTGATCCATACAACCCCTACTCACATTTTTTACAGCCTAACAGTTGTTCTTTTCTATTTAAATACTATAAAACACAAGAGAGTGTGGGTCATACAAAATCAATCAACACCTGAAACCACAGTAACCCTCACTAATTCTCCCTTCCCCTGTGAATATCTGGGGGATTATCTCAGTCCAAGAAGACAAGCAATCTGGATGTGCCCTGCCTCACACAGGCTACTATTTACTGGCTAGTTCCCCTGCCTCATGGAATCTTTTGCTAAGCTCAAATGACCAGTGACCACCTTATTGTCCTGTCTCAGACCTCCTCCTCTTTTCTCAGTCCTTATGTTCCTGTGTTGCTTGTTATTTAAATGCCTCTTGATGCCTTTGTTCCAGCCCTTCCTTCAGAGGAGTCGGCGATCCTGGATTTCTAAGGGTGTAACGTGCATGCTGTCCCAGGAGTTAGCAGGGCTAAAATTACTGAGTCCTAAGCACTGCATCGTGTATCTCTTCGATGCGGTCAGGCCCCGTCACCAATGGCGGATCCACTTGAGGCAGCAATGTTTCATCATATGATGTCGCCATAGCAAGAATTTGTAAGATCTACCCACATAGCCCGATTCCTCACAATATGCCACTCAGGCTTTGTTCCCCACTGAACAACCACCCTTTCTCTCCAGCGGAATTGTAGCCTTATTAATAGCGACCTGATCATGTAAGGGGTGAGATTTTACTGCAGGCTCTAGGCAAATAAAAAACTGGGCTATAAAAGAGAAAACACTTATTCAAGTACCGTACCAGGGCCAAAATCTGCTCTGCGTTTCACCAGTGTGAATCTGAGTAACTTCACTGAAGCTAGCAGAGCTATTCTGGATTGATGCTGGCATAAGAGAGATCAGAGCTTAGGCTATATTTAATAAGAGAACAGGGGATTCTTAAAAATAGCGTCCAAGTACATTTCTGTTCATTTGAAGGCTGGCTTTATTTCTCTTTAGTTGTGTCTAGTATAAAAGACTTTGTTATAGTGCCAGCATTTGTCTGGACAAAATTTCTCTGTTGAAGCTTTTGTTTCACAGGCATTGGCTTCTTAAGCCCCCTTGCATGTTTTTCACCTGTGTTTAAGCTTCTCCCATTCAGCATGTCTCTAAGTCTTTCTTTTTAAATCAAGCTGTTCTTTCATTAGGCTCACCTGAGGGAACCCTACTCCACGGAGCATCCAGGCAGGCTCCTACATCAATAAGGCACATTGATGGCAGCTTTAACACATTTGCCAATAACTGTCTGCAAAAGATTTGTACGGAACAAACAATCCCTAGAATCTTCAAAAAATATGGTCCCCAATTAAAGAGCTGTGTGGAGGACTTTAGATCGGGGCAGGCAAAAAACGGCCTGTGTGTAGGATCCGGCTTGTGGGTAGGATCCAGCTTGTGAGTAGGATCCGGCCTGTCAAGCCACCAGTTACGGTCCCCAGCCCAGCAGGAGCTTCAGCCAGGATCCTTTGCCCGCCCCCGCATACTGCTCAGTGCAATTCTCTGAACATTGTGAGTCTGGGGGAATGGGTGCAGAGGCTTTATAGACTTCCCCAAAACAATCTCACATCTCCCATTGGCTGGTTTTTACAGCTGGCTGCTCTGAGCAGCATGCAAGAAGCCTGGATGCAGAACCTGCTGGGCTGCTGGCTGAGAGCCCCCATGGTAAGCACCTCCCAGCCAGAGCCTGCTTCTGGCACCCCAACCCCTCCCTCCCCCAATCCTTTGTCCCCCTCCTACACTCCTACCCCCTCCCAGAGCCTACATCCCAATCCCCTACACCCTCTCCAAAATCCTTGCCCTATGTCACATCCCCCTCCTAGACTTTGCACCCTAATCTCCTACTCCCAGTCCCTACTTCCCTATACCCAGATCCCTGCACTCTCTCCTGCACTCCTGCACCAGATCACAACCCCTTCCTGGACCCCCTTCTGTTGATCCCACCCTCCCTTCTGCACCCCAAGCTCTTACCTCAGGCTCCCTTCTGCACCCAAGCTCCATCGCAGACCCCTCACCCATTAATATCATGGAAGAGTGCAGCCCTTAAGCCACTTTCCAAATTGTTAGAGTGCCTCCCCCAGCAAAACTTATTGCCCAGCTCGGCTGTAGATGGCAAATTTCCCGAGAAAAGACTTATGGGCCTAGCCTGTCAGGGGCTTCACCATTGTTCTGATTCACAAATTGTGCATAGACATGACATAAATATTAGTCAGCAGCCAAAACAAACTCTTCTCCCTCCATATCCATTCATTGCCTGCTGGCTTCGGAATAGCTTTATCTATCAAAGGAACAAATTATTCAAACTGTGTCTTTCCATCTCTGGCAATGAAACAGCAACCGCCAGAGACACTGCATATTGGCTCTGTGACAAGGATCTTAACCTTTGTGACCCTTACCCAGGATGGAGGCCAGTCATTAACGGTCAGTTGGCGTTTGCCAACTTTCTGATGTGTTGATGAGGATTGCCAGCACCCTTAGTTTTATTGCAAGTCTTGTGATATTTGTGCACCTAAAGCCCAGGGGCGAATTTACAATGAAACATACCAAGCTCTGCTCCCCCACCCCAATGATATGGGGCCCTCAGGGCCAGGCAGTCCAGCACCCTCCTCCCCCCAACATAGAGGGCAGCCACTCTGTGGGCAGGGGGAAGTCCTTCTGCAGAGAGGGCTGTGTGGGAGAGGAGAGAGTCTCGCCTGCAGCCTCAGGAGAGCTGGCAGAATGCAGCAAAAAGTGCGAACACAGGTTGGAAGGCTTCAGAGGAGCACAGGGCAGCTGCACAGCAGGCCAGAGAAAAGCAGTGCTTTGAAGTGGGAAATTGCCACTTCTCCCTGGGTATGTCTACACTACCACCCTAGTTCGAACTCGGGTGGTAATGTAGGCAACCGGAGTTGCAAATGAAGCCCGGGATTTGAATTTCCCAGGCTTCATTTGCATAAAGCCGGGCGCCGCCATTTTTAAATGTCCGCTAGTGCGGACTCCGTGCCAGACTAGGTAGTTCGGACTAGGCTTCCTATTCCGAACTACCGTTACTCCTCGGAATAGGAAGCCTAGTCCGAACTACCTAGTCCGGCACGGAGTCCGCACTAGCGGACATTTAAAAATGGCGGCGTCCGGCTTTATGCAAATGAAGCCCGGGAAATTCAAATCCTGGGCTTCATTTGCAACTCCGGTTGCCTACATTAACCACCCTAGTTCGAACTAGGGTGGTAGTGTAGACATACCCTCTGTTTGCCGGCTGTCCGACTACGCTGTGCTCCACTGAAGTCTTCCAGGCCGTGTTCACGCTCCTGGCCACTATCTGCCTGTGGCAGGAAAGGGGCAGCTAGGGGATGGAGAGCCTGCAAGCTGCACAGCCAGCAGGAGAAAGCCTCACTTTGAAGCAGGAAAGCGCCACTTCTCTCTGGCAGTTAGCTGAGTGTCTGCATTGCCCCCTCCTTCTGAGTCCTCCAGCCCCTGTAACCTTGTGCTGCTGTTGGCTGCCACCTGGTGAGTGTGAGGGAGAGAGCAGCTGGGGGATGGGGACCCCGGGGTGGAGGGTTGGAAGCCAGGTGGCCGATAGAACTGTGCCCGTCTCACCTTCTGATGGAGCACATGTGGGTCTCTGCCCACTTCTCTGAACCAACCAGCACAGGCCCGCTTGGGCACCTGAAGCTGTCCTCCGCAGCCATGGAGATCTTCATATCTCCTCTGTCAGTCTTCTTCTCCAGCCCCACCATGGCAGCTCTGCTCCTGCACTGGGTCCCAAGGGCCCACCCTTCTGGGGGCCCAGACCTGCCCACATATATACACACCTTGCCCAGAGGCCTGGTTAGTTTGTCAGCAGGGGCTGGCTTTCAGTACCCCACTATTAAAAATGTTCTAGTGCCAGTGGTGTTAAACCTAATTGGGGAATGGGTGGTCCAGACCACGGCCCACCCAGAGCTACAACCCTGTTCTTTCAGACACTTTTAATCTATGTAAAAATCAAGGTCAGTTTTTTAGCAATAATGAAGCAATACTATGAGCCTGGAAGTAAAAAATGCAATTTTTTTATATATATATGGCAAGGCAAAAAGATCAAGCTAAGCAAAAAGACAGTTTGTCATCTTATTTTAAAAATCTTGAAATATTGAATAGGTGACCTTCATCAAAAAGTATAGGCAAGGAAACATCTCAGTTATTTGATCACTTGCCAGATTGTGGGGATACTACGATAACAGCAAAAGTTGAACAAGTGGACTCTGAAGTGGCAACGAAACTACAAAATTTTGATAATTTTGTTGAACTGAGGGAAGAAACCTACCCGGAAGACATTGCATTATGGCCAAAATCCATGTCATTGGATGTGATAGAATATTTCTTAGTAAATAAACTGAAAAACATAGGTAATATGGAAAATTTGAGAAAAGGAGTATGAGGTTGGAGAATGAAAGCAATTTAGAGGTCTTCATGAGTCCCAGTTTTTGAGGACAAAGAAAAGTGGGATAACAGAAATGAGAAATTGGTTGTGGTTTTTTGGTTTTGTTTTGGAAACCAAGGCAATGTACTGACCATAGTAAAAGAAAAAAAAAGTGAGGGGTACTCTAATTGAAGAAATGTTGCAAGAGATATTGTTGTACAAACTTTCATCCAAACCAGAAGTTCTCAAACTGTGCTCTGAGAACTCCATTCAGGTGGACAGAGGAAAGATTATGGTTTTTTTTATAAGTGATCTTATCGAAAGCATTTTATAATAGTTAGCTAATGGTAAAAACAATATTTAGAAAGATCATTAAGTGGTCCACCAAGACCCTCAGGAACTGACCCTTAGCAATTTTCAAGTAGTATGTGGAAAAAAATTAGATGACAAAAACAATCAAGGTACCTCACTTTATTTTCATTTACTTCTTATTACTTATAATTTAGGAGGAAGATGAAGAACAAAGAATGTAAAATGGGAGAGGCAGGAAGAGTGAAAGTTCATTTTTTTGGCTGGCTCCCTAGGGGATCCTCAAAAATGAAGCTGAGCACAGGGCCCCACTAACTCTAAATCTGCCACTGCTAAAAGCCTGAAAATGCAAAAAGAAAATAAAAAGAATGCAGAATGTATTATTTTGTAAAGACTCTCATGAGTTGTGAGAACATGCTCTAGATTTTCAGAAATTTAGAAGTGGAAATACTGCACTTTGATTTCATTCAATACCCCATTAGTGCTGTGCACTACAATGTTCTTTGTCTCGTGGCACCATGTAACGTAATCACCGTTATGGTGTTACATTGCCACACTTGTGCCTTCATGCTTCCTGCTATTTATTGTTTCTGCCTTTTTAAAAGATAATTTCAGAGTTGCTTTATGTTTTATTTTTCTTCCTATATTTCACCGTGTTCTCTCATCGCATTTTTCATTTCCTCCCCCTAACCCATTTTGAAAGCCTTGCCCTTGATTTCAAGTGGATGAAATTGCCATAAGGATGCCCTTTCTTTTGCCTGAGCATTGATCATCATCACTCTGAACAGACGCTGAGGAGGCAGATGATCTTTCAAATGTGGCAAGGAAGACTAGGTGATGAGAATGCCTGGAGGCAGATTCAACCACTTAGAAGCAAAGAATCACAGGTCTTGGTGTTAGGGAATAGTAGGGGTGGGAGAAGGGGGAAGAAAGCTGAACATCAAAGTGCAATATGCATTTAAAATTTTTAATGGTGCCATTTTCTTTCAACTGTGCTTTTTCTGGCAAGGGTTTGCTAAGAAAGCTTCTAGCAGATTCACCTGTCACCAAATACAAGACCTGATGAATGTAAATTGAGCTTCTGCATCAATTCCTTAATCCTAGAAGCACTAAAAATTAATTGGAGAGTGAAATATTTTACTAACAGAAGATGGCACAAATAGTACTTTTTGTAAGAAGCAAATGCTGCTCTGATTCTTTTCTGGACTGGAGAAGTGTAGGATATGGAGGCGGGGATTGGGAATGATCCTTTCTTCTATGTCTACTTAGTCCAGCCCAAGATATGGGGAGAGCCTGTGGTGACATTTGGCAGAATAGACTACATTAGAGAGCTAACGAGTCAGGCAGCAACTCTTGTGACAAACCCCCTTTCTCTTCATTCCTGGGAAGTCTTGTCTCAGCTGCAGGCCCTGGGCCACGTGAGACATCCAGGCCAACTCCCACATTGTGATCAGGTTCGCTTCCGTTGCTGCCCGCTCTGAGGACGTCATCCTTTAGAATGAAGCCTCTAGAATTGCAGGGTCCATTCTCCTTGTAATGAAGGTGAAGGGGAATCTTTAGTGACCTATATTATAGTTCTCTCTGACTCTCCAGCTTCCCAAGAAAACCGAGACAGCTGCAGAATTGTACTGTCTTGAGCATGCAACCTCACACTGTCCACATGCATTAACAATTTTAAGAACCCCATGCTTACAGAAAAATGGGGTTTAGTTGTTACATTCTGTTTAAATTATAGTCAGCCCAGTGGTTTAAAGAAAATAGTAATTAAAAAACAAACTTAACTCCAGATTTATCCATTTATAAAGTCACAGACTAATGAATTCAACTTTTCTTTGCTATGGAAAGGACCAAAAAAGACATACTACTGCACAAAGTTGACGACACCAGTCACCTGCTTCTACTCCACATAACCTTCTACGGAAACAGCCAAACCTCTTTCCAAATACAAAGAAGCATTTTCAAGTAAAAGTTTTTCCCAAATCCTTTCATCATGATCCTATTGCCCAGGTGATGTACTCTGACCTGCAAATCTAATCTTAACCGAGCTCAGGGTAACTAACCCTACAGCATGTCTGGGGAGGCAGAAGGTGTTTGAATGATCATCCTTGCAAACCATCCTTTCTCTCTCAGCTTTGTGCTCCAGAAAGCATCATTGCCACCAAACAAGCTGGCAGCCTGGTAAGTTTTAATAGCTGTTGCTGTTTTGGATTTGGACAGCAGGGGGTGGCATACTCCTAAATGTATTCAGCACCCGGCTGTACAGCCTTATCCTCTGATCCCTCTTAGAGACTGGATAGTTCAAATCCATTTCCAATTTTGAAGCCTCTTCATCCATCATGTAGGGTCAAGGTTTATCCCCTTTATCCCTTGTCACTGGTTAGCATAGCCCTTCTAAAGTAGGAACATCCCTGCTCTGTTCTGTCTGATTCTACAAAGAGCAATGTTCCCACCACTTAAATGCCTGGGTCTGAATGTCTTAAATATCCCAAATGCCCATTGATTCTGGTAGGTATTTAGGATGTGCAAGTACATTGGAGTCAGGCTGTGTTTGTATCATAGGCACCAACTCAATGGGTCCCTGGGGCTGAAGCACCCATTAGGAAAAATTAGCAGCTGCTCAGCACCCATTGGTACCAGACTCCCGCACAACTGGTGCCTTTTTCATACAGGCAGCCCCATGCGTACCAGGTCCTCTCCCTTCTCCCAGCACATCTGGAGTGCAGGAGGCAAAGGGAGGAGCAGGGATGCAGTGTGCTCAGGAAAAGATGTGGTGGGGGGGATGGAGCAGGGATGGGAAGAGGCTGGGCAAAGGGCTTTGGGGGAAGGGATGGAGTGGGGGTGAGGCCCGGAGCGAGGGGAGTGGGGTCGAGCACCCTTGGGCAAAATAAGACGTCAACACCTATGGTATGTAACTAAATTCAGGTTCCGTGCCTTATGCTAATGAAAAAACCTGTATGAAAAACATGCATATATAGCTATGAGGTATGTGGATGTGTTGTATTTAATATACTAGTGAAGGTTCTGAATCTGCAGGAGTAAAGAAGCTAGTTCTCTAGGGTATGTCTACACAGCAGGGCTAAAGTCAAATTAAGCTATGCAACTTCAGCTACATCAATTGGTTGCTTAAGTCAAAATAGCTTAATTTGGCTTTTGGCACTGTCTACACAGCAGGGAGTCGAAGGAAGAACACTCTTCCTCCGACTTCCCTTACTCCTCATAAAATGAGGGTTACCATGAGTTAGAGTAAGAAGACCTTCAGCTAGACATTATTTTGAAATAAAGGCTTGTAGTATAGACACGGACGATGTTATTTTAGAATAACATCACTTATTCCGAAATAACACTACTGTGTAGACATGCCGTAGTTGTGTTTATGAATCACAGAAATACTCACGCAACACTCATTTGTGGCTCTACTTCAATATAGCTTTTTAAAAAATAACTATTAAACCACATAGATCAGGGCTGGGCGATATGCCAGAGGTGATTCACCAGGGATAGCCCCGGGTGGGCTGCTGGTGCTTTATTTACCTGCGCATCCATAGGTGCAGGCCACTTGCAATTCCCATTGGTCTCAGATCACTGTTCCCAACCAATGGGAGCTACAGGAACCGGTATCTTGGTCCATGCTGCTTCCTGTAGCTCTCATTGACCAGAAATGGAAATTTGTTGCCAATGGGCGCTGCAAGTGACCATACCTGTAGACGTGCAGGTAAATAAAGTGACGGTGGCCCTCCAGGGGCTATCTCTGGTGAACTGCATCCAGTCTGCGGGATGCTTATTGCCCACCCTGATATAGATCATTCTCTCCCTTACTTTTGCAGTACATTCATGAGTTCTTTGTCCTGCCAGCATTGAAAGGATGAGGAAATGCTTCTGTTTAATGTGTAGAGATGTCAAGTTTTTTCACTCTGTTTTGATCCAGTTTTGGGGGTGCAGCTAGGGGTGCAGCAGTTTTGGGGGTGCAGCCATTATAGCAGTCAGGTCTATTTGCATTTCTATAGTATTTGATGAGCTGTGGATGTGTAATAAGACCCTTCACCAGAAATATGCTTTCTATTCCCTTTTCTCCAATCCCTATCTGACACTCCTACTACCTAATCCACTGGATTCCACCTTCATACTGGTCTACATCTATGTGGCCTTCAATATGAATTTCTGAAGCAACTGTATAAAGCTTAATGCAGTAGAGTGGGTGATTCAAGAAGTAGCCCTTTCCCTGTGAAGGAAAACTACTCAGCATAGTGTACGGAGAGCTCTGTGCTTTCAGAAGAACTATAAAACTGACTGAGGTCCTGAAAAGTTTGTCTATAAAGATCCCATGGTGAACTTTTCACAGTGCTAGACCTGTAGTAATTACTGTGCCTTTTGCCTACCAGTATTCCTCTTGTAGTTTGGTCCTTGTTGTGATGCTGGCAGACTGATGCTGGCACAAAAAAAAGCACTAGTCCAATTCATTGGTGTATTTCTATAGACCAAAGTGGCTGTGACATTTATGAGAGTGTATTTGTTGTGGAAACTTCATGAAAACTAATGGTATGTTACTTGCATTGTTTGATTTATCTGTATCCATTATAATGTGGTAGCAAATATTTACATTACATGGACACCTTTAACTAAATAAGCCATCACATGAGAAAGAGTCCTTCTATAATGCAAATGAAGAACTTCCACAAAAAATGTTAATTCCAAAGCACTGTGGTCACTGTGTGTGAGGATCAGAGGTCAAAGATTCTAAATTCATTCCTCATTCTCTGTCATCAAAGGACAAGCCCAGGTAGGTAGAGACCATGTTGTCTTGCTTTCTCTGACAAGAAATTATAAGTATGGATCCAAGGAAACATCCTTAATTTTGGGACTCTGGATTCTAACAGGGGGAATAATTGAATGAGAATATGGAAATTCCCAAAGTTATTTTAGGTAGCCCTGAGAGACTTTGGGGAAACTGACAGATTACTAAATTTTTGCTGCATTTGGAATTTATAGAATTTGACTCACTTGTACATTATATTTTATCTGTTTTAACCTCTCAATGACTTCTCATTTCCTTCTCTTAGCTACTAAGCCATTTGTTAGTTTATTATAGAATTGACTACCAGCTTTGTCTTTGGTGTAAGAGCTAAGATACCTATTTATCTGGGGCTAGTGACTGGTCCCTTGGAGCTGGAAGCAATCCACATGTGATGTGATTTTAAGGTATAAGTGACCTTTTATCACTAAATCTAGTTTATCTGGGGATATGATAGACTTGAGAGTCTAAGGCAGTGATGGGCAACCTACACTAGTGTGAGGGCTGCAGAAATAACCCTCAATCTCAGTGAGCCACAAGATTGTTGTAACCAAGACGGTCTCCCAGGACAGGGTAGTTTTGCTAACTGCACTTGCATACCTAGAATGTGTGGAGTGTGCCGACTGAACTATAGCAATGCTTCAACTGAAAGCAGAGGAAACTCATGGCTCTCACAGTTAATGTTGTGTCAGTCAGCACACATCTCTCTTCACATGCCCTTGCTTTATATAGAATAGTGATAGAAATGTAGCCGTGTTAGTCTCGTGTAGCTGAAACAAAAAACAGGACTATGTAGCACTTTAAAGACTAACAAGATGGTTTATTAGGTGATGAGCTTTCGTGGGCCAGATCCACTTCCTCAGATCAAATAGTGGAAGAAAGTAGTCACAACCATATATACCAAAGGATACAATTAAAAAAAATGAACAAATATGAAAAGGACAAATCACATTGCAGAACAGAAGGGGGATGCGGGGGGGGGGGGGGGAAGGGGGAGGAAGGAAGGTAAGTGTCTGTGAATTGCTGATATTAAAGGTAGGGAAGCAAAATGCAGGACAATGTAGCACTTTAAAGACTAACAAGATGGTTTATTAGATGATGAGCTTTCGTGGGCCAGACCCACTTCCTCAGATCAAATAGTGGAAGAAAATTGTCACAACCATATATACCAAAGGATACAATTAAAAAAATGAACACATATGAAAAGGACAAATCAAATTTCAGAACAGAAGGGGGATGGGGGGGAGGTAAATGTCTGTGAGCTAATGATATTAGAGGTGATAATTGGGGAAGCTATCTTTGTAATGGGTAAGATAATTAGCGTCTTTATTCAAACTTAGGTGTAAAGTGTCGAATTTAAGCATGATTCTCTTTCAAGTGTAGTCTTAAAAGGCCTTGTCACTTTAATAATACTAGCAGGGGGGAAAAACTAAGCAGATGGAAACCAGTGGAATCTGGCAACTTTGTGTTGTGAAATGTCTCATGGGCCACACAAAGAACCCCACTGGGCCACAGGTTGCCCACCACTGGTCTAAAGGGATTGTCGTGACTCCATGGTAAGACTGGGATAGTGATCCTGGAATTCACATTTGTTACTGGTTTGGTGAAATCTAATTCTAGACACACCACCAGTTGGGGGTGTCTACCCTTTTTTTGACACTCTGCCATGAAGTAGGCACTCACAGTCCCGAGTCATTATATGCTATGCGGAGTTTAAAAGTGCCATTAAATGAGGGGTGGGAACCTAAGGCCCAGGGGCCAGATGTGGCCCCGATTTGCCTGGGTCCGGCCCCTGAGGCTCAGGGCTCTCCCCTCCACCCCCAACTTTGGGGAACCTGTGCTGGTGCTGCAGCCCCACAGCTGCCCCACCACAGGGCTGGAGCACAAAAATCTACTAGCCTGCTCCCCTCTCCCCTCCCCACACAGGCTCAGGTATGTGAGGGGAATATGGAGAGTGTCTTTCTCCTTTTCAGTTGGGGGCTTTTTGTTTGTTTGTTTTGTTTTGCTTCTCACTTGTGTGTGGTCCCAGCCTGATTTTTCTGTGAGTCAGCAGTCTCTGACCCAAAAAAAGGTCCCACGCTCCTGCATTAAATGGTTGCTGCATTCCACTCCAAAGGTGTCTGCACAACAGTGAAGAGTGAAAGGAATGTATATGTAATTGGACTGGTGTAGTCCATTTACAGCTGTGCAAACCGCTACCAAATCAGAATTTTGTACTTATGTGCCATAGTTGGAACAGTTTAAATGGTTGAAATGCTTTGGTTAAATACAGTTGTAAGTTTCTATTCTCCATCGCTTTGTGCTATTCTACCAGTTTAGGAGTAACAATGGAAAAAGGGCGGTTTTTTGAACAGCACAGAACTAGAGAACAGTTCTGTGTTGTTCCTTTCCTCCCTTTCCCAATGCCGAGTACATCTCAGGAGCATAGAAATGCATCACTGGTTCTGTGCTCCAGCTCTTTTTGCCTCTCAGTAGCCCCCCAAAGGTATATTTGTGCAGCTGAATGCAGTTTGGAGCAGCCCCAATGTACCAGAAGATTAGGGCCATTAAATGCATTATCTTAGCTCCGCTCCATGGATTTTAAAAAACGACCAGATATAATGAAATATTCAAGACTGTTCTTACCATGGGCATTGAGTCTGTTTAGAACCTTTTTTCGCTTAATTAATTTATGCTCATCAGTAAAGAATATGTCTTATAATGTTTGGTTCTAAGCCAATAAGTTATTCCATGACAAGAGTTTGTTAATATAAAAAAGGTTTCTTAATTATGTATCTGATATATTCCTCTCCATTGGTTTTGTTTAGCAAACTGTGCTAAGCTCTCTGAGATTTTAAAATATCAGTTAAAAAAAATCTGCAAGAGGCCTTGACCAAATACCAAATTCAGTTATGCCAATGTGTAACCCCTCCTGTTGGCTATCCCAGTGTAAGGTTATTCAGCACAGGGGAAGCCTTGTGACTTCATACACCACTGTGCGGGACTAAGCCTGAGGCTGCTTGGGGTGCTCTGCATTGTGTATTGTGTGTGTGTGTGTGAGTGCACCTCAGACCAGATCCACTCAGACAAATTACCAGAACAGGCTTTTTTCTGTAAAAACATAGAACAGGAAAACAGTTCAGCAGCCCCTCCTCTCAGCATGCAGCCTGGGTGCTGCTTCTAGCACCGTCCTTGCTGAGACCCTGATGGGCAGAGGGCACATCCTGGCAGGAACCAGGAAGTTCTCCCAACATGACGCAGTTTGTAGTCCACAACTTGTAGTTCCCAGGGCTGCTGCTTAAACACACTGGACATTGGGCTACAAATGTAATCAGAGTAACTGCATTAAGGTCATGAATTCACTCTGGTTTTACACCAGTATTAACTGAGCAGAGTATCTAGTCTGTGATTCTGTCATGTCAGTGTAAAGATAAAAAAAATTAACTAATGACCTTTTTGAACAATATTGGGCCAAAGCTCACACACTTGCCTTACTCATGCAGGTTGTTGCATTTAATTCAATGGATCTGCTCACATGAATCAGGTGAGAGGGATTTTTTCCTAAGTTAGGAATTTTTTAAATACATACTGAAGAATATCCTTTTGCTCCAAACTCTGCCATCCTGCAGATAAATATCTCATTCCTTTCACATGATTAAAACTTCTTCAGTGGATGTTTGCATAGAGGAGTGTTGGTATGAAAAACAGACAATAGCTCACATCCATACTTCCAGATTTAATTATCATTCATTTGCCTCACCCAGGAAACATTTAAGGCAATTTTCCACTTAATCATTTTCACTAAAAAAAGGTACATTACTAGTCTCAGTTTTAAAGACAGTTAAGCCATCAGAGCATAGAACTGTAAATTCTAATTGTTGTCTAAACAAGGTATGCAGAAGATGTTATGAATTCTTTATAACGGGGATGGGGCACATGCAACTGGGTACGCATAAGCTTCGGAGTCCAGAATGGTGCCTGGTGGGAGATGTATTCCTCAATTAATTTGTCTTCGTTCAACTGAAATGTGTGTATTTAGAACACCTCAGAGGAGAACTCTCTTATGTATAATTGACTCTGTGTGTGGTTTATAAAATAAGGTCTTTCTTTTAGCACTAGCAAATGGAAGTTTATGTGAAAGAAATAAGCCATAATAAATGCAGGGAGAATATTGGAACCCAAAGCTAATGAAATTCAGCACGCATGGAATGTGGTTATCTGCAGCTATCATTAAGCTGACTTACTGTAGGTGGGGATGATTCTCACGACCCTGCTATGGCAGTGATCCAGAAGCTGCTGTCCTCCAGGGCCACATGGGAGTGTAGCTTTTGAGGCCATCATGCTGTCAGGGAAAATGAACTGGGAAGCTATGGAGAGGCACTTGTGTAGATCTTGGGACTTCTGCAATGTATCGGGCAAACCTCTTCGCTTGCTGACCAATGGGCGTGGGTAATCTCCATGCTCTGTCCCCTCACAGAGAATGACTAGGGACACACAAAGGCACTTAAGCACCTAAGTACCGTTTTTTAAGCACAGCTGCGATCTACTGAGCTGCCGCTGAACCCTGTAAGCACCTAAATTCAGTGCCTACATTTTTTCACTGAAAATTCCCTATGTGCCTATGCTTCGGCCTGTGAGCTGCACACTAGGGCCTCATGCTTGGCACCCAGGTGCCTATGTTCTGTCTAAATCTCAGAACAATGCACAAACTAGCTGGATGCCCATTTTCCCTTGGTCTTGAACTTCAAACCAGGAACAGCCCGAGAGCCTGGACTTAGAGGCCTAGCTCTGACGGGTGAGGTTTACCATACACCCCCTCACATTACCATATGCCACGGGGTAATTTGGACAGCTGTCTGCCTAGCATGCTGCCGTTACAAGGCACCTATCTCTTACCAGTCAAGATACAGAACTCCAGATGCCTAACTTGGACTTTGCGGATCACCATGTGGTTTTGTGATTTTCTAGGTATTGCAACACTGGAAACTGCACATTGGCCCAGATCCACAAAGGAACTTCATCATTGCAACACTCAGTGTCCTGGCCACTTGTCAACAGAGTCATTCTTGTGATCTCAGGCTCTGGTTGAAGGACCGTTTCAGTATTTATCCATAGTGGAACAGTCATTGGGCCAGAGAGAGAGCATGAGAATTACTCCATAGTGGAGTAGTTAGGGCATCTGCTCGGTGTGGGAAACCCCAGCTCCTTTCCCCGTGGTCCACTTACACTTTCACTATTTATCACAGCAGAAAATCTTCCACAAGCGAGGCAGAGGGAGTCCAGCATCAGAATATCCTCTAGGCCTGTGATTTCAGATCTTGTCTAAGTGGTGTGGGACCCCTGTTCAAATCCTTCCCCCCACCCCACACACCCCACTCCCAGCAGAAAGGCGGAAGTAGAATCGGGTTTCTCACATCCTAGGTACATGTTCTAACCAGTTATAAGGTGGGCCCCACCACCACCACTTCTGCTGGCTGGATTTTGAGCAGAACCTACTCAATCTGGTAGGTGGCCTCTGAGGATGGCACCAGGTGCTGCCGGAACAACAGATGCAAAACCTGTAGACATGTTTCCACCCCTACAATGATTGGTACCTCCACAACACACCTTTCAGGGTCTATGTGTCCTTCACATGCTTACCACAACATGAGGTGTGCCTCATCCAGTGCACTAATTGCCCCATTAATAACAATGTGGGTGAAACCAGGCAGTCATTCTGCTCTCGAAGGACCTCACACAGAAAACTGAGAAGACACAAACATCACATGCCCCATGGGTGGACACTTTTCAGAAAGTGATCACTCCTTATTTGACCTTTCGCTCTTCTCCTCACCTCTGAGGACCTCTACCAGACCCGAAGAAGAGCTCTGTGTAAGCTTGTCTCTGTCATCAACAGAAGTAAGTCCAATCAAAAATACTATTTACCTATAAGGGACATGGAATGGGGAGAGGAGTCACATGTGCTCCCCAATGCCGTAAGCAGGAGGGGCCAGCCTGTGGCAAAGCAGAGGCTGGCACCTGCAGCAGAGGTCCACACACACACACACACACACACACACACACACACACACACACACTTACTGGCAGTGGCAGGGGAAGTGGAGCAATGCAGCCCCACTGCTTTATTCTCCCAGCCATGTTGCTCCAGGACCACCCCCATACTTCCTGATGGGAAGTGGAGTGATACAGCAGCCCGGGGGAGGAAAGCAGTCAGTTGGGGGAAGAGGCAGGGCAGGGGCAGAGCAAGTGCAGGGAGAAGAAGAGAGGGGGTACAGCAATGGCAGGGAGAGGCAGGACCTGGGTGGAGGTAGATATCCCATCCCTTCCCCAGGCTGAGAGAGGAGAGGTCACGTGCCTGGTGGCCAGTCACCTCTGGTTACCTCACCCTGCTTGTCCTTCCAGTGAGTTCCAGATTCTCCTCTCCTGGGTCTTCCTTACGTGACTGGCACTTCCAAGATGGCAGCACACAAAGCTAGCGTTAGGTAACCTGACCGTGTATACCACACATTAATCCCATGAAGGGCGTAAAGAATAGGACCAAACCCTTGAACTTGACTTGGCATTTAGTGGGGAGCCAATTTGAAGAGCAAAGTGCCAAAGCAATGTGCTTTCTTCAGGCTCTGTTGCTAAGCAGCTGGGCTGCTCTGCTGTGAAGCAGTTGAAACCATTTTAAAATCTTTTTTTACTGTTGGTAGTTAGATTCCTAGGTACTACACTTTGCAGGATATTGCAGGGCTAAAGCCCATTGGGGTGGGATGAGGGAAAGTGTTCTTGGATCGCTATGACCACATACAAATCTGACAAAGCAGTATATTACTGGCAGGCTGCATTTCTCACCACTTGCTATATGCCTTTTCACCTTTCAACTGAGCTGTGTATTCATTAGCACTGTTAGCCTCTTGAATTGAAAGAAAGAAAGAAAGAAAGAAAGAAAGAAAGAAAGAAAGAAAGAAAGAAAGAAAGAAAGAAAGAAAGAAAGAAAGAAAGAAAGAAAGAAAGAATTGTTGAAATGTTCTGTTTGTTTTATTTTTATGAAAAACAAAAATCAAATAAATTTCATTTTTAACTCAAAGTTTGACAAAGAACCCCAATTTTTTCCTAGATTTTGTGTGAAAAACAATTGTCATTTTCCAACAAGCTCTATCAAGGATAGATCTGACCTAGAGGAATTGACAAACTAATAGAGAAGGCAAAGATAAAGATTATAAAAATAAGGTCAAACAGAGTTTGCTTGGTTGTGATGCACAGTTTTTCCGAAATAGAAGGAAGAGGAGAAAAAGTTCATTCCTAAACCATTGAAATCCCCTTCCAGAGCAAAGTGCTGCTATCTTCACCCACTATCCCAGAGGCTTCATTACTATCCAGTGCTCCACCCAGCTGACTCTCTTAGCATCCTGCCCATTCCATGTGCTCTCACCATTTGTTCCCTCCATCTTTCCTCTCCTAATGAGCTGCTGTCCTTCACCTCCATCCTGCAAAACTTCAGCTTTTCTCCCAACCTCAATAGAGGTGCTTGCTGATCAGACTGTGGGTAATCTCTTTAGCAAAGCCCTTTCAGGTGAGAGGAAGAAAAGGGTTACTGTCCCACATGGTGCCAGGTGTGTTCGTGGCAGATGTGGGAGATCAGGCCATGATGGTATCAGCACACAAGGTCTTATTTGGCCTTTGTGAAGCCTGAGAGAGGTGTTGGCCCTGTGAGGGGGTCATCTCACACATCCAGAATTGATTAGCAAAATCCTAGGTTTGCCCAGTGTCATGGGTCCAGTGGCTGAATTGCTCTTCTCCCAAGTACATAAGCTCTAGATCCTGTTTCTGGCTCTGCCCTGCAGACAAGTTCTTCATTTCCGAGCCAACATGACTGCAGGATGAGAACTCTTCTCACCACTCCACTGCTCTAGTGAAGGAGTGGGAGAAAGGGCTTCTGTGAGCTGGATCCGGCCTACCAGAAGGGTTGATCCGGCCCACAGAGGCCCTGCCACTCCCCCGCCCCCAGGCCAATTAGGGTCTGGGGGCATGGGGAAGCGCATGAAGTTTCCTCCACACTGCCAGGAGCATGCAGCTCCTGGCACGGTGGGAGGAGACTTCATGCACTCCCCCGCCCCCCAAATCGTGGCCGGGGGCAGAAGGAGAGCGTGCAAAGTCTCCTCCCAGCGTCAAGGGCACGGGTGTATAGGGAGAACTTCTGGGGGGGCAGGGCAAAGGCACTGCAGACCCAGTCTTCCAATATGACATTGATGCTGACTGGGTTTTTAATATTATTACTTTATACATTGCAAATCTACTAAATATGACTTATTTTTAATCAAAGAATATTAATCATGGTCTGTGGGTGGGGAAGCAGGGGCGTATCCTAGCCCCGCCCCTTTGGCTTGAGGCCCTGCCTGTTACAAGTCCATTGTTTTATCCGATAATTATACCAGACTGTTTATACATTCATCACGACCTGATTAGTCCGGGCTACCCTCCCCACCGGAACCGATCCGCAAAGCGGCCCCCGAGAGACAAGGACGCCGCCTCCGTTTGTGGTACTGCACACGTGGACCGGTGGCAGAGAGGGGGGTCCGGGCCCACCCTCACTCCCAGACCCCGGTCCAGGGCCCTAACGCCCCCAGTGGTAACAGGTGAGGGGTTAACCCTAAACTCGCTTGTTCACGGTCTACACGACCCCACCCTGGGCTCTACTTTCAACTCTGCCACTGGAGTTCCTTCCGGCCTTCCCCTAGGGGAGGCTTCTCCCACACCGCTTCCCCCGAGCCCCCATTACCTGACACCCTTGCTCCTCTCCTGTCTGCTCTCCCCCTCCCACTTTTATATGCTCCGCCTTCCCTACCTCCGCGGGTGATGTCTCATGGCCTGGCTGCCCCGCCGGTTCCCGAGCCCCACCCTCTCCCATTGCGCTGATGACATCAGGTGACGTCAACCTGCGGGGCAGCGGTTCACACACTTCCCTGCTCCCCAGCTGCCGTGCCACGCGGATTCGCCCCTGTCCCGAGGGCGTCCGGCAATGTTTGGTTCGCCCCTGCTTGTGGCAGGTCCGCGCCACCCCCGGCCGCACTCGGATCCCCCCACTGGGGACAGTGACAGATTGCCTCACCCCGCCACACCACCCCTTCCAGTGTGGCCCTGGTCCACTTCAGAAATTTCTGAAGTGGCCTCCAGCAAAAAATTATTACCCAGCCCTGCTCTATTGAGTCTCACTATTGAAGGTTGGTTCCAGATGGACCTCTTTCCACTGTCCCCCACTAGTACAGCAGTTCTGGCTGCTACCCTTTAGTGTCTGCTTCTTTGGAGAGCTTCTGCGGTACTGAAACCGGAGTGAATTGGGAAGTAGCATTTTGTTTCAAAATCCAGCCCAATCTTTCTCTGCTGCTCCCCGTTCCCAATGGGGGTAAATATTGTTTGTAACGTCATTGCCATATGCATTTTGCAGCAGTATGTAAAGAAAAATACTAAATCTTCAGTATGAAAGTGTAATTATCGTAATTAGTGGTAGTTATGGAACTATTTTAACAGGCACATATTAACAGCATTTTGGTATAAAAATAGTATAATAAACTGAGGGCTATTTGCTACAGAGCAGAAGTGACAGTTCTGTGTGAAGGAGTGATTACAGCCTCTCTCCGAGTTACGAACGAATTACGGACCAAACACTTGGCCGTAACTTGATCCATTTGTAACTCGGACCCCATTGAGTTACACGCGACCGCGCTGTTTGTAAGTGCGGGTTGCGTTCGTAACTCGGGGACTGCCTTTACGACCGCTCCATGGGAGCTTTGGTCATAAGTGCGAATGGTCGTAACTCGACCGTTCCCAACTCAGGGAGCAGCTGTACAATATTTGTGTATGTTATCTTTATGATACAATTATGTAACTGGTCTTGGGAAGAATACAATTATCATAGTGCACTGCAGACCCAGTCTTCCAATATGACATTGATGCTGACTGGGTTTTTAATATTATTACTTCATACGTTGCAAATCTACTAAATATGACTTATTTTTAATCAAAGAATATTAATAGAGTAGCACAGAATCTGGGGGTCTGCTGATGCATTCCTATCCAATTAAGGACATCAGTGTAAGTGGGAGATAACCTATTCACCACAGGTTAAGTAACTGCGTTTTTAATGCTAGTTGGCTACTGGCTCATTCTTCATTAACACTTTCCTTCTCTGGCACAATTAACTGATATTCTGCCTGGCAGGTGACAGAATGAGGAGTAATGGTCTCAAGCTGCACTGGGGGAGGTCTAGTTTGGATATTAGGAAAAACTATTTCCCTAGAAGGGTGGTGAAGCACTGGAATGAGTTATCTAGGGAGGGGGTGGAATCTCCATCCCTAGAGGTTTTTAAGTTTCAGCTTGACAAAGCCCTGGCTGGGATGATTTAATTGGAATTGGTCCTGTTTTTAGCAGGGCATTGGACTCAATGACCTCCTGAGAGCTCTTCCAACCCTATGATTCTATGATTTGAGAATTTTTCTGACTATACATCAGAGTCACCTTAGTGAAGGGTCTGTCTGTCATTCAACACAATTCTGTGTTAGTTTCTAGAAACTTAGATCTCTGACATCTTTTCTTGCTTCCGGTATTAATTTGTTGTCAGGCCAAAGGCCCATGAATTTACATGGATAGCATGAGAAGAACATATAAGCTTCTTGCAGTAAAACAAAAAAAAAGTGAATTTCCTTGACTTGGTACAGTAACATTACCTTTAGTTTGCTATTATCAGTAAGGCTATGTCTACACTGCACTGGTTTTGTGCAAGAAATATGCAAATGGGGCTAAGCATGGAATATCGCCAAGCCTCATTTGCATAATTAACGAGCGGCTGCTTTTTGCGCAAGAGGCCTGAAAAAAATGCGGAAGAACAGCTCTTGCTCAAGAGGGGGTGTAGACGGCTCCTTTTTGCGCAAAAGCCTCTTACGCAAAAAGCGGCTGCTCATTAATTGTGCAAATGTGGCTCGGTGATAGTCTACGCTTAGCCTCATTCGCATATTTCTTGTGCAAAACCAGCACAGTGTAGGCATAGCCTGATAGATTATTTAATTTGAAGATGTCGAAGAGCTTCAAAACTTTATTTAACTAACCTTCACCATATCCTTGTGAGGTAGATAAGAATTTAATACACCATTTTAGAGATGGAGAAACTCAGAAATAGAGGGCGAGATTCATCCCTGGCTTAGCTTCACTGAGGCTATGTCTAGACTGCTGGCTTCTTTCAGAAGAAGATTTTCCAGAAGAGATCTTCAGAAAAAACTTCTTCCGAAAGAGAGCTTCTACCCAGCAAAAGTGCATCAAAAAAGAAATCTGATTTTTCAAAAGGTAGTGTCCACACTGAATGGATGCTAGCTTGCATTTAAGCTGTGATTACTATAGACGGAGTGGCCAGCAGGGCACCTGTGTTTTTTCCTCTTCCCTCTTCTTTCAGAAGAACTCCCTCTTTCCCATCCACACATGCCTTTTTCCAAAAGAGCTCTTTCGGAAAAAGGCTTCTTTCTCGTAGAAAGAGGCTTACCAATGTGGGGAAAATCCCTCTGTTCTTTTGATTTTTTTCAAAAGAACATGATTGCAGTGTAGACATAAGTGAAGTTTTTTCGAAAAAACTTCAGTGTGGACATACCCAGACTTTACACCATTGGATTTGCTGTTCCTGTGCACCATTGAAGTTCGTGGAAGAGGTTAACCATGAACCAAGGGAAAGAGAGTCTTGGCAATGTTGTGTTGCTAGTGCTTCTTACTGAGCATAGTGCCCACTTCTTCAATGGGATTTCTCACAATAGTAAGTTACTTGGATGAAGCAAGTTTCTACAGGATCATACTCTAGTGTAGGGGTGGGCAAAGGGTCTCCATGGGCTGGATCCAGCCCACCAAGTGGGGTGATCCATCCCACGGAGGCCCTGCCGCTCCCCCGCCCCCAGGCCAATTAGGGCCTGGGAGAGGGGGAGCATGTGAAGCTTCTTCCCGCCCTGCCAGGAGCATGCAGTGCTTTGAAGCACCATGCTGTCCTCACAGGGCAGAAGAAGACGTCACGCGCTCCCCCGCCCCCAAGCCATAATTGGCCTGGGGGTAGGAAGAGCTCACGAAGATTCCTCTGCCCTCCCCCCCACCCTGCGAGGAGCACACGGCACTTCAAAGTGCCGTATGCTCACGCAGGGTGGGAGGAGGGTGAAGGAAGCTTTGTGCAGCTCCCTCACCTGCAGGCCCTGATTGACCTGGGGATGGGGGAGCATGCAAAGCCTCCTCCCACCCACTTTAAAGCGCCACGTGCTCCTCGCAGGGTGGAGGTAAGGCAGGAAGAGACTTTGCATGCTCCCCCACCCCGAGGCCAATCAGGGCCTGGTGGCAGGGGAGCTGCGCAAAGCTTCCTTCGCCCGGCCCTGTGAGGAGTGCATAGGGCAGGAGGAGGCTTGGCGAGCTCCTCTTCCCCCAGGCTCTGATTGGCCTGGGTGGGGGAGTGAGTAAAGCCTCTTTCCACCCTGCCAGGGGCATGGATGCCTAGTGGGAAGGGGGGCATAAGGGCTCCCCACCCCCGACCAATCATGGTCTGTGGGTGGGGAAGCCCAGAAGTATCGTGGCTCCACTCCTTCCAGTTTAGGCCCGACCCCCGGCCAAAAATTATTGCCCACCCCTGCCCTAGCGGATGGCCATATCAGGAATACAAGGAAATTCACAGACCATAAGAACATAAGAGCAGCCATACTCGGTCGGACCAAAGGTCCATCTAGCCCAGTATCCTGCCTTCTAAGAGTGGCCAAATGACCCAGAGGAAGTTAACAGAACAGGGAATCATCAAGCAATCCCTCTCCTGTCACCCATTCTCAGCCTCTGTGAGGGTATGTCTACACTACCCCGCTAGTTCGAACTAGCGGGGTAATGTATGCATACCGAACTTGCTAATGAAGCCCGGGATTTGAATTTCCCGGGCTTCATTAGCATAAAGCCGGCGCCGCCATTTTTAAAAGCCGGCTAGTGCGAACCCCGTGCCGCGCGGCTACACGCGTCACGGGCTAGATAGTTCGAACTACGTAGCCATTCCGAACTATCTGTATGCCTCGTGGAACGAGGAGTACAGATAGTTCGGAATGGCTACGTAGTTTGAACTATCTAGCCCGTGCCGCGTGTAGCCGCGCGGCACGGGGTTCGCACTAGCCGGCTTTTAAAAATGGCGGCGCCGGCTTTATGCTAATGAAGCCCAGGAAATTCAAATCCCGGGCTTCATTAGCAAGTTCGGTATGCATACATTACCCCGCTAGTTCGAACTAGCGGGGTAGTGTAGACATACCCTCAGAGGCTAGGGACACCATTCCTACCCATCCTGAATAAAAGCCATTGACTGAGTGATCACCACAACTCTTGTGCTTTTTAAAGGCCAAGATAGTGCTTCTAGATACACAAGCACATTGCCATTTTGTAAATTAAATGGTTCTGTGTAGCCAAGTATCAACAAGTAAGACCAGGTCCTAAAAAGTTGCCTTTTTCTTCTACAGCTGCAGTAAGCACAGAATATGCCATGATTTTTTTTTTTTTTTTTGAAAACTATTATTAACTATATTTTTATTCTGCTGGCACCAAAGATCATCATAAGGATTGTAGGCCCATTGAGCTAGGCCCATTTTTCAAACACACTTGTAGACCTGGGCCCTGCCTCACGCATTTACAATCTAAGAAAGATCTAGGATAGATAATATTCTAAAAACAGTTACCACATTTTTATAGCAGCAAATGTTTGAAATATTTTTCTTTCGTTGTGGTCAATGTTTTATTAGCAGATGAGACAGAATGTTTTGGACAGCTGGCCCTTGGAAAATGACACTGAGGATCATAGTGGCTGATGAAGCTAAAAGAACAGCATTTGTCATGAAAGTTAATTAGCAGCATAAATAACATAGTAACAATAACCAGAAAGAAAGGAGAGGCATACAGAAAACAAAGGCATTTATGCAGTCCCCATTACCTTAGCATCCACCACCTCACAATCCCTAAGGGTATGTCTACACTAGCCACCCTAGTTGAAACTAGGGTGGCTAATGTAGTCATTAGCACTTGCAAATGAAACCGGGGATTAAAATATCCCCGGCTTTATTTGCATGTTCACGGGCGCCGCCATTTTTAAATGCCCAGTAGTTCGAACTCCGTGCCCACGGCTACACGCGGCACGGGCTAGGTAGTTCGAACTAAAGCCCCTAATTCGGACTACCGTTACACCATGAGGAGTAACGATAGTCCGAATTAGGTGCTTTAGTTCGAACTACCTAGCCCGTGCCGCGTGTAGCCGTGGGCATGGAGTTCGAATTACCGGGCATTTAAAAATGGCGGTGCCCGGGAACATGCAAATAAAGCCGGGGATATTTTAATCCCAGGCTTCATTTGCAAGTTCTAATGACTACATTAGCCACCCTTGTTCGAACTAGGTTGGCTAGTGTAGACATACCCTAATGTATTTATCTTTACAATTCCCCTGTGAGGTAAGGAAGGGCTACTATTTTTATTCTACAGCTATGGAAGTAGGACACAGAGGCTACATCTACACTGCAGTGTCATTTCTGGATACCAGAGTTATCCTGAAATAGCTACACTGCATCTTTTGAGTGCTCCCGTGATTTTGAAAGATATCAGGCTCGCTATTCCAACATCCCTGTAAACCTCGTTCCACAAGGAGTAAGAGACGTTTTGGAATAGCGATTTATTTCAAAGGAAGTGCTGTGTAGACAGCGCCAATTTTTGAAATAAGTTATCAAAATTCACTCGAAATAAGCTACGCAATTTGCATAGCTCAAATTGCATAGCTTATTTCAAGCTCCAGGTGCAGTGTAGACACACCCAGAGAAATTAAGTAACCTGCCTGAAGTTGCATAGGAGCACTGTGGCAGTAGAGGGACTGAGTGGATGGGTAAAGCCCATATGACCAGACCATCATCTCAACATTGTGCAGAATGTGCATGGGTGAGAGGGATGTGAGGAGGGGTGAGAAAAGGAAAATTTAGAATCTGAGCTGTGTGGAGCAAGGGCTACCTCTCAGTGACTGTGTCTACACTGGCCACTTATTCCGGAAAATCAGCCGTTTTTCCGGAATAACTTGCCAGCTGTCTACACTGGCCCCTTGAATTTCCAGAAAAGCACTGACGATCTACTGTAAAATCATCAGTGCTTTTCCGGAAAAACTATGCTGCTCCCGTTCAGGCAAAAGTCCTTTTCCGGAAAACTGTTCCGGAAAAGGGCCAGTGTAGAGAGCACAGATTTCTTTTCTGCAAAAAAGCCCCGATCGCGAAAATGACAATCGGGGCTTTTTTGCGGAAAAGTGGATCTACATTGGCACGGACGCTTTTCCAGAAAAAGTGCTTTTCCAGAAAAGCATCCTGCCAATGTAGACGCGCTTTTTCCGGAAATACTTATAACGGAAAACTGTTCTGTTTTAAGCATTTCCAGAAAAGGGTGCCAGTGTAGACGTAGCCAGTGGGTACGTCTAGACTGTGTTGCTCTTTCAGGATACCAAGTATCCTGAAGTAGCAAAGCTGCATCTTTAAAAGTGCCTGCTATTTCCTGAAATAGCAGGCGCGCTATTCCAGCATCCCTGTAACACTTGTTCCATGAGGGTTAAGGGATTTGTCGAAATAGTGCCTTATTTTGAAATTTGGTGCTGTGTAGGCAGCGTCAAATTTCAAAATAAGCTCTTTCCATTTAGACTCGGAATAAGCTACGCAATTTGCATAGTGCAAATTGCATAACTTATTCTGACAGAAGGTTGCTGTCTAGATGCACCCACTGTCACCATTCTGCAAATCTCTGAGTGCATGGTCACCATTCAGCTAACATAGCTCTCTGATCCTTTCTGCAGTTTTACTTTGTCACTTCATTCTACCTGGACAACTAAATCAGATAAATGAGTTTCTCCTCCTTGTGTCAGTAACATTCTAATCTGTTCATTTTCTGATTTCCGCGCATGTACGTGGTGTCATGTTTTCAGTTTCAAACATCACTAGAGAATGTTTAAATCTAAATTTAAACGGAGCTGAAGCTCTGAACCAAGTTGTAGGATTGGAACACACGCAAATTTGGAACATTCTCATTTCCCAGTGTGAATTTCAGGATTGCCCCATAACTCTATAAGGGACTGAACTGAAACCTAGCATTGCAAGTCTCCTTCCGTGCTAACTCGCTCAACCCCATCTATGCAAACAATGGTTTTCACTGTAATTTTCATTTCTGTTGATATTAGGCTTTGTGAAAACCTGTCATTTATGAAATTACAATAAACATTCCATGTCAATTATCTGGTAATGTCCCTTTAAGATCCGTAGGTGCCACTTTTAGTTTTGCTTTTGTTCAAGACTCAAGCATCTCTTGTCACTATGTTTTGCATCTGGGAGTTGCTAAATTTAGTGCTAATCCAATCATTGTTAAAGTAGTATCAAGCATGCATCTTTATAGTTAAACTAGAAGATTTACCCAGCGTTGCTCATGTCCTCTACTCAATTAATTTTTGTTTGTCTTCCTTTAAACATTGCTCTGGTACGGGGCTAGGAATGAGGGGTTCAGTATGCAGGCTGCCCTAGGGAGAGGGGACAACCCCAGACGTCTCTCAGCGCAGCAGCTTGGGGCCAGGTGAGAAGAACCACTCTAGTAGGCACAGCTGGGGGAGAAGCGCATGTCTCCCGGCTGAGGCAACTCATTGTCTGCCTCCTGCGTTCCCCAGTCAGACTGAGGAATGGAGCAAACTGAGCACTTTCCCCTCACAAAGGGGAACAACTAGCAATGTTCCCATATGAATGGGAGAGGGAGCTGCAGCCCTCCCTAAAGGGCACCTGGGGATTGGGAGGCTCAGGGCTGAGCAGTCTTGGATGGGGCAGGTGGGGAAACCTCCAGCCAGCCCTTTTCACCTGCCTGGTAATTCTCTCTTTTCTGTATGGTATTATGCATCCTCATATGAATGGGGGAAGGGGGGGGAGCTTCAGCTCTCCCATCTCTGCACAAACAAACCCTGATCTTGCTGTAAGTTATGAGACGAGGAAGCTGCATATCATATTTGGTTGTCCTAGCTCTTACCATATTGAGAAGGAGTTTTTGAATAAACAACGGGAAGGACGAACAGACAGACTCACTCGCTTCCTCTTTCACAGACAAACTCTCACAAATATATGATTTATGCCATGTTTTATATTGGTTTATTCTCTAATCTAATTTATGTTACTCTGAGTTGCAAACTGATCTTAATTATTTTTAATGGTAAAAAAAAATCTTATTTAAATAGAACATCAGGTGCTCCAGAGAAAGACCAAGTAGTATAGCCTTGCAGTATAAGAATATTGGGAGGGTTAGTGAATTTTCATTGAAAATATTCTGCAAGAAAGTTTTCTATTTTTAAAATCAGCTGTTAAACATTTATGTGACTGTTTTGTCAATGCAAGGTAAAAATAGTGCAGTTTAGTCCTGTTTGGTGGAGGTTTTTCGTTTTAAATGTCAGAGCACATTTCCTTTAATTATTCATGAATTAGATCAGGGTGAATAATAATGTTATTCTGTGTTCCCCTGAGTTTCACTGCAGATGGGTTAATATCCAACAAAGAGATTCTCTCCTCTTTGAGGACATTTTTTTCATTCTCCAAGGTTGTGGGTTCTCTCTAGCTTTAGCCAAGACATTTTGTTTTCTGCCTACATCAGCCTTTTATTCTTACCCTTTTTGTCTGCCGGGTCCAATCCTGCAAACTACTCAGCACTTCTGCAGAGATGCAGAATTTCTGCCACTCTCACTAACATCAGGAGGCAGAAGGGGGACAGAAAGGTTGAAGGCTCTCAGCAACTTCAAGATTGGCTCTTTAAAATCCCCAGCTATTCTTTAATCTGCTTCAGAGAGTGGCATTTCTATAGTCAGCATGAGTTCCAGAGCAGTGGAGCAGAAAGGTTTTCCCTGGATAGAGAATGTTCCAGGAGTAAAATAGACAAAACAATTCTATCAGCAAGAAAAGAAATAAAAGGGTTAATATAATAGCAAGAGAGTGCTTAAACAACATGTCCAAGCTCAGAATCCGATGGGCCTTCCAATTTGCTCTTTCTTCATGACAAGAAAAGGGGAGATTCAATAACATTGAAAAACAGCAAATTCAAAACAGATCAAGGGTAAAGATAACATAGCAAATCTTTTTTTCATAATAGAAAGGTGATCTATGGAGCCCGAGGACATACAACAGCATTGAAGCTGAGAGCTTAGTGGGATCCCTAAAAGGTTAGACATTTATATGGATAATGAGAACATTCAGTTAGATATAATTAGAAATCTCCATGTTTCTAACTATAAGGCAGCTGTTTACTGCCAGGGGTTGAGAAGAAACACATCTTATGGGCAAGTTGTTCGATAAATGTGCACCCTGAGCTTTCTTGAAGCTTCTTCCAAAGACTCTTGCCCTGGCTGCTATCAGAGATAAGATGCTGAGACTGACAGATCATTGGCTGGTTCAGTCTGGCACCATCTGAATACAGACTCGTTTAAATGGTGGTGTTCACAAGCAGAAGCATAGCACTTGTTTTTAAAAGAACCCAATTGTTATTACAGGTTGAACCTCACTAGTCCGGAAACACCCATCGTTTGTAATGATTTTAGATAGTCGGATGTCCACTCTTCATGGGTGGGGCCAAGTTTCCTGTGGTCCCATAAAGTTTGTCTACAGCCACGAGTCCTGGCTCTCAGTGTTCTGTGCTGTTATTTAGCTCTAATTTACCCTTAAGTGTCTTCTCAGAGCCCAGTAAGCAGTAGAAGTGTTGGTAATGCTATTAGACAATATCGACCTCCTGTGGTCTCTCTGGTTTGGAACTGGTCAGGTCCTGAGGGTGCTGGACTAGAGAGGTTCAACCTGTAATATAATCCCATATTTAATTATTTTAGGTATATTAGGATAGGAAAATGACTGAATATCACGTCTAATAGCTAGGATAGTTTGATCAAGCTTGTATGTTGTATGCTCTTTGGAGCTGTGACTCTGACTTGTATGTCTTTAACATCTCTTGTGTGATGTAGGAGCTCTAATAATGATAACTGATCACTGAATTGGCTGATTGAATCAATTAAAACAGTTAATTAGCCAGTCCGAAACTATTTGACTGGCTGACTAAAGTCTAAACCCCAGTGTTGATGTGACTGGGTCAAAAGAGGAATTCTGCCATCAATCAAACGACTGCCATTCAGGCAGATGGCTTGCGTACAGAGAAGCAAACCCCCTTATGTCTCTGTAGAGCCATGGTCACCGACCGGTCGATTGCGGTCGATCGCAAGGCCTTGACCAGTCGATCGTGAGGTGTTGGGGCCCCCCCACTCCTCATTTTCCCTCCCACTCCACGAGGAGCCCCACTACCTACCTCCAGCATATTGCTGGCTTCCTGCGGGGTCGACGGAAGTCTTGCCTGCAGCTTACTGCCACTTCCGGGGGTTCTGGAAGTGCACTGGCTGCTCCCCTCTCACAGCTCTGTGGTGTGCTGGGCACGCTGCAGGAGGGGGCGTTGGCCCCAGAGGAGGAGTGTGGCACCACAGGAGGGGTAAGTCGAGTGCAGGGGTTTCTCTGTGCCACGGGAGTGGGGGTTGGCCCCAGGGTTTGACCCCGGAGCAGATGCCCACGGGGATTTGGCTGCTCCGTGGTAGGGGGGTTTGGCCCCAGGGCAGGCGCACACGGGGGTTTGGCTGCGCTGCAGGAGGCACGCGCCGACCCAGGAGGAGGCACGTGCTGGTTTCCCTCTGGGGGAGAGAGGGGGAAGAGAATCCTGGGAGGAGACGGGTGCAGGGGACTCTCTGCCCCCACTGCCCCCCACTCTCCTCTCCCCAGTTCCTTCTCCCCTGTTCCCTCTCCCCACTCCCCAGCCCCCTGTTTCCTCTCCCGTATCCCGACTCCCCTGTTTTCTCTCCCCACTCCACAGCCTCAGAAACCTGTCCCAACTGGCACCCTGTCCCCTGCCCTCCCGTCACCCTGTCCCCTTTCCCCTGTCCCCAGCCTCAGAAGCCTGTCCTCACTGGCACCCTGTCCCCATCCTCCCGGCACCCTGTCCTCTCTCCAGTCCCCAGCCACAGAACTCTGTCCCACTGGCACCCTGTCCCCCTGCCGAAGCACCCACTAGCACCCTTCCCCAGTATTATGTCCCCTCCTCCTACCAACACAGTTGGGGCCACATTAGTGGAGCTGGGGGGGACGGGTTGAAGGAGGGTTTTTTTGCATGTCACTTGTGTGGTCCCACCTAACTTTTCTGTGGGTCAGTGACCCCTGACTGAAAACAGGTTCCCTGCCCTTCTCAGAAATAAAGACAATGCAGAAACTTTTTGTATTTGACATAGTATTTTATTAAACTGGGGCCTAGCCCCCCTCTGACCACAGCATCAGAACACTCCTTCACTCTCCTTTCCCCCAGACCCTACATCTGAGCCTATCATACACTGGAACCCCCTGCCCTGAGCCCCTCACATACCCCAACCCAAATTCCTGAACCCTCACATCCAGAAATCTGTGGCTTGCTTAGTACCCTAACCCTACATCTGACCCCAACACTGCCTGGCCTGCAGCCCCCTCCCCAAGCCAACGTTCCCTTATCTACCTCCTCCTGCATCCAGATTTCCTTCCACAGCTTGCACCTCTCACCCCTTCCCACACCCAAATCCCTCATTTCCATCCCGGAGCCTACACATCCTGTCTCAACCCCAGCGAGGGTAAGGCTAGACTGCAGGAGTTTTTCAGGAATCTGGAGATATCCCAGAAAAACTCTTCTGCATCCAGGGATGCGTTTGTTCTTCCACTTCTTTTAGTGGAAGAGCAAACATGATCTTTCAATCACCCATATATTCCTCTTTCCACGAGGAATAAGGGGGCTTCCAAAAGAAGGGGTTTTTCTGACATTTGATCCAGTCTAGACAGGCCAAATGTTGGAAAAACTTCTTCCTACAGAAGAATTGGGGGGAAAAAACAGCAGTATAAAGGTTGGGGATAGCAAGTGATGGAGAGGAGGAGAATAGAGAGGGCAGGGCTTCAAGAAAGGGGCGGAGCGGTAGATTTTGGCTTGTTCTGTCATTTAAAAAGTGATCTTGGGTGTAAAAAGGTTGGAGACCACTGCTGTAGAGAGCATGTATAGTATGATGCTGCCGCACCTGAACTGTGCTACTGACGGGCATAGTGGCCTGAGACTTCCCTTGCTAGGCAGGGAGTCAGTTGAGCTTGCCAATGGGAGGCCTGGTGAGAGTAGCATGTGTTGTGCCCCTTCCTTTGGAGATAAGTACTTACTGCTATGTCTACACTAGAGGGCTGTGTCTAGACTGGCAAGTTTTTCCACAAAATCATCTGCTTTTGCGGAAATACTTGCCAGCTGTCTACACTGGCCGCTTGAATTTCCAGAAAAGCACTGACGATCTCATGTAAAATAATCAGTGTTTTTCCGGAAAAACTATGCTGCTCCCGTTTGGGCAAAAGTCTTTTTCCAAAAGACTTTTGTGCAAAAGGGCCAGTGTAGACAGCTGAGATTTGTTTTCCGCAAAAAAGCCCCAATCGTGAAAAAGGCGATCGGCGCTTTTTTGCGGAAAACCACGTCTAGATTGGCCACGGACACTTTTCCGCAAAAAGTGCTTTTGCGGAAAAGTATCCTGCCAATCTAGACGTGCTTTTCTAAAAATGCTTTTAACGGAAAACTTTTCTGTTAAAAGCATTTTTGGAAATTCATGCCAGTGTAGATGTAGCCGAGATGTAAAATCCCATTTACTTAGTTAACTGGTTACTTGTTAAGCTTAACTGGTTAACTGATTAAACGTGATGGGCACTCATTCAGCAATCCTGGCTGCTTATGAAAGTGTGTTCTACCATTGTATCACAGCAGGCTATCATCTGCTAATGTGTCTATTAACTACTTAGTACTGAATTTAAATATTCACAATATAAACATGAATTTCCTTATCTAGTGGCTTAATTTCACAAAGTACATTTTTACATATGTTGTTGAAGGCTCTTAGGAAAATGTTCTTTACAGAATTAAAACTATTTTAAAGTAGCAAAAATTGCAATACAGTTATAAAAGCTCTGAGCTTTAAACACCGGGTATATATAATATGTAGTAATTTTATACAGTCCCGGCTGACCCCGAATAAACAGTTGTTTAAAAGAAGATGCATAGCAGGAGAAATATACTTAGTATCTGACTACAGCATGACCCTTAGGGTATGTCTACACTACAATGTTAGTTCGAACTAACGGACGTTAGTTCGAACTAACATTCATAGCCACTACACTAGCGCTCTGCTAGTTCGAATTTGAATCGAACTAGCGGAGCGCTTAGTTCGAACTAGGAAAACCTCATTTTACGAGGATTAAGCCTAGTTCAAATTTACTAGTTCGAATTAAGGGGTGTGTAGCCCCTTAATTCGAACTAGTGGGAGGCTAGCCCTCCCCAGGTTTCCCTGGTGGCCACTGTGGCCAACACCAGGGAAACTCTATTGCCCCCCTCCCGGCCCCGGACCCCTTAAAGGGCCACGGGCTGGCTACGGTGCCCGTGCCAGGTGCAAGCCTGCCAGCACCCAGCCAGCAGACCCTGCACCTGGCACGGCACAGAGCCACCCACCCGATGTCCGCCAGCCCACCCCCTCTTCCCGGGACCAGGCTGGCGCCTCCCGGGAGCTTGCCCTGGACCGCAAGAGGCGGGCACCTTCCTGGGCTAGTGCGGACATCGTGGACCTCGTCCACGATCTCCGCACTAGGCACAGGAAAGTGGCCGTCTAGGGCAGGAGAGCTGCCAGCCTGGCCACCCAGGAGCAGGTGTGCATGAAAATCAAGGGGGTCCACTGAGACCCCCGACCCTGAGCCCTGAGCTTACAATGGCCGTCCTGGGTCAGACCAAAGGTCCATCTAGCCCAGTAGCCTGTCTGCCGACAGCGGCCAACCCTAGGGACCCTGGAGGGGATGGACCGAAGACAGTGACCAAGCCATTTGTCTCGTGCCATCCCTCTCCAGCCTTCCACAAACTTTGGGCAGGGACACCACTCCTACCCCCTGGCTAAGACTACTCCATGGACCCAACCTCCATGACTTGATCTCACTTCCCTTTAAACTCTGTTCTAGTTGTAGGCTTCACAGCCTCCTGCAGCAATGAGTTCCACAAGTTAACTATTTGCTTTCTGAAGAACAACTTTCTCTTACTAGTTTGAAGCCTGCTACCCATTCCTTTCCTTTGGTGTCCTCTAGTCCTTCTTTATGGGAACTCATGAAGAACTTTTCTGAATGCACCTTCTCCACCCAACCCCTGCTTTTAGAGACCTCTATCCTGTCCCCGCTCCATCTCCTCTTTTCTAAGCTGAACAGTCCCAGTCTCTGTAGCCTCTCTTCATCTAGGACCTGTTCCCAACCCCTGATCATGTTAGTTGCCCTCCCCTCTCCCAGCCTTTCTCTTCCCCTCTCCCACCTCCTTTTCCCAGTCTCCCCCAGTTTTGTTCAATAAAGACAGAGTCAATGTTGGAAGAAACGTTATCTTTATTTTGTACATCAACAAGAAGGGGGGCTAGGGAGGGGTAAGTGGAAGGAGGTGAGGGAGGAATGGGGTACGAGCCCCCGATGGGGAGGACTGGGCTGGCTCTGTGGGCTTCTGGGAGTGGAAGCTCTCCTGCAGCCCCCCGATTGCCCCCTCTCCCCAGATGGCAGCCTGCGGCAAGTGCAGCCGGGCTGATGGCCGAGTGCTGTGATGTGCCCAGTGTGGGTACTCCGGGCAATCCAAGCCAGGACTGCTTTGCAAGCGGGGCACCCCTTAGAACTGTCTGTCCGGGGTGGGGGTCGGGACCCTTTAAGCGCAGCCTTCGGCTAGCCTGAGACAGCATCTCCACGCTCTAAGTCCTCCTCTGATGCCCTGCCGGCACTGCTTCCGGCCATCCTTAAGACCTGTTCAGGGTCCACTCAATGTGGACTTGCTAGTTCGAATTAGCAAAACGCTAATTTGAACTAGTTTTTAGTTCTAGACGCGTTAGTTCGAATTAGCTTAGTTCGAATTAACTAATTCGAACTAAGTTATTTCGAACTAGCGCTGTAGTGTAGACGTACCCTTACATAGTACAGACTAGTTCAGTATCCTATCTCTGGCAGTGGCCAGTGCAGAGGAAAGTGCAAAAAGACCAGTGAGGATGATAATGGAAAATCTGGAAAGATTCTTTCAAATCCTGGTGAGCTAGCAGTTGCCTATATTTTTATAAAACTTTCCAGCAGATCAAATTGATTTTTTTCAAAATTTGACAGTTTTGAATTTCAAATGTTTGAAAATGGAAAAAAAGGAAATATTGAGGGAAAAAAGTAAATCTCCCCCCCCCCCCCCCCCATTATTTTCTATGGTTTTTTTTTTTAAATCCAGCCCTACTTTCTGACAAACCCATGGACATTCTCATTATACATATTCATGTATAATCTTGTTTTAAAATCCTGCTCCAATGCCATCTATGCCATGTGGCAATGAGTTTTCTATAGGTTAATTAGCCATTTGTAGTACACTGCACTTCTTTTGTCAGGTTTCAATGTGTTGTTTTTCAGTTTAATTGACTGTTAGGTTGCTCTTTTACTATGAGAAAGGGTAGACTACAGCAGTGTTTCTCAACCAGTGGTACAAGTACCCTTAGGGGAACTTGAGAGAAGTCTGGGGGGTACATCAACGCAACTGAAATTTGGAGAAAACTGAATTTTTGTTTTAAGTTTTGCAGCACTTTATTATTTACACCCAAATGTTTCATCGCCCGCCCTGCCACAATTAAGTTTTTTAAACAAATGTTTTGCAATGGTAGAAAAAATGTGTGTGACTGAAAACTGTAGGTACTGGGGGTACATATATATATTTTAAAAAAAGGTTGAGAAACACTGGACTACAGAACCCAGCTCTGTGTGCTTTCTACCCCTGATTATTTTGTATCACTCTTTCATGTCCCTTCCCACTGTCTCCTCTCTAAATGAGTCAGTCGTGATGTATTCAGTCTCCATATGGAAGTTTCTCCATGCCTGCAATAACTTTCTCAGTCCCTTCGTTTTCTCTCCATGTCTAGTAGCTCTTTTTTTTTTCATTTGCAAAATTAGTACTTATTAATTACTGTAGGCATTTCTAAAGACTCCAGCTGTCATTGTGGTATCTGGGTGCTTTATAGTTGTTATTTAGATTTGTTGATTTTATCATTTTTTTAATGAAATGCCAGCGTAACCATTTGATTGGCTTTTTAAAAACGTATTCAGCTAGATTTTCAATCTGCTAGAGTCTTTATTAGAGATTCTCTGTATAAATAATACTCAAGAAGACCTTGCTTTAAAGTTCAAACCCTTTGCAGCAAGCTGAAATATTCAATGGCACTATATCTTGGACATTCTACATTTGACAATGTTTCATGCCTCATTTGCCTCATTAATTAGGAGATTTTTGTCAGTACTCAAAGATCAAGTGCATATTTTTCATTGCAAAGAGAGTCAGTTTTTTATGTACATGCCATATAATGCCTCTGATTTAAATTGAGCTCAGGAACACAATGATCTGGAAGCTGTGTTGTTATTCATTAGAGGAATATCAAATATGCATTAAACAATACTGTACTTGTAAGTTGTGGTGAATTGGTTTCCATCTCGTTAATCCAAAATGTGGTGAAACAATACTATATTAAGGAATGTTAGAAAAATAGCCTGAAAGACAGTGGGAACCCTGTTTATTCAGAGATTTTCAGTGGTGCTTAATTACCTCAGTATAGTTTTAGCTGATTTCCCAACACTCCATACACACCTCTCTAATCTCCTGAGGCATGATGAAAATTGAGACAACACTGAACGAAGGAAATGAATTGCCACTCTTAAAAGTGAAACCAATTGTTTTAGACAGAGATTGCCATGCGAGGAGGAAAATACAACATATTTGGGTGGCCTAAAGCTCCATCAAGGCCGTGTAACAAAGTACTGCATGATTTCACTGCATCACAAAATTCTTCTGTATAGAAGCCTATAATGGTTTTCCCATTTCTCTCTCTTTCTGTAAAAGATTGATCAAGGCCAGGATATACAACACAATAACTAGACTGTTCAAGAGGGGGGAAACTATAATGTAATGCCCTTAGAAGCTGCTAAAATGTGTTTGAACAAAGCATCAGAATAATAATAGCATTTATATCTATGGCAAAGTGACAATGAACTAAAAAGAACAGACTGTGTTAAGCAAAGAGGCACTGTATCTTGGTTATTTTTTACCAAGTCTGTGACAGTGTTTAACAGAACTGTAACTGCACATTGCAATTTTAGGACCGAGTGAGGTGTTTTTCCAGCATCTGAAGATGTCCAAAATGCTCATATGTTGTAATTGATACTTTCCATGGTCATACATGCAACACAGTGGAATAACCAAGATAATTCTTTTTGAAGTATAACAAATTATTCAATTTTCTTTAGCAAAATTTGAGCAGATTTCTTAAATATAAGTGATGATGGATGAACATCAAAAGAATCTAAAAGTGTTTTTATGAGCCCTCAGAAGTTTGTCTGCATATCCAGACTCTGCGTGCAATCTTGTATTCGGTGCTAAGCACCTTCGGTCTTTATTGAAGTCAATAGAGGTTTCTAGACTAAGGAATGAATAAACCAGAAGATCTTATTCTCCAATATCTTGTGCCTTGAAAAATGGTATTAAACACTAACATACCACGCTCATGCAGAACCCCCTGTGGCTTGTCAAGTTGATATTCAGAGCTACTATTCTGTTATAGGAGTCATAGGATTGGTATCATTAGTCCCAAGACTATGGCTGGCTTTTCCATCCAGACTCAGTGACTCTCCATTTGTCATTTGCATCATCCTGAATGGCCAATACTTTCTGGAAAGTTGTGGACCAACAGCATCAAGTGCACATGTTTTTGTCAGAATGCAGACCTGCAGAGCTGGCATACCTGAAGGGTTGCTGATCAGTAAGCTATTTCCTCTCTCTCACTCCATTCCTATATGTCTCCTGTTGCTAGCCAGGAGATGTATTTCTCCCTGTTCCCCTTCTCCACACTTATCAACTTCTTGCTCATGGGAAAGGAAGGGGGTTTTCCTTCTCCACCTCTCTGGCTGCTGAAAGTAATGAGAGGCATAGGCATGGACTCCATGGCTACTCTGGGGCTCAGCACCCAACGGTAGTCTCCCTGATCAGCTCCTACCCCTCCTTCTCAGTGTCTCATGCCTGCCACAATCTGCTGTTCAGCAGGATGTGGTGGGGGGACATGGCGGAGAGAGGGCAGGCAGGAGTCACTGAGGGAGGAGGAGTGAGGGCAGGAAGATGGAGTCGTAGGAGGAGGGTTTGGGGCAGGAAGAAGTGGGGTGGGGCAGGGTGATGAGGAAAGGGGTGGAATGGAGTGAGGTCTGTGGTGAGAGAAAAGCATATTTTCCTTGCCTTGATTGATAATGATGAGCAAATGGATTTCTTCCATGGCATCAGGGCTTCATGTCTCCTACACCACATTCCTTGTGCCACTAGCATTCCTACCCCCTTTGAGGCTTGTATTTGGGAAGTGAGATTCTAACAGACCTGTTGATGCCATGGGTGTAGTCCTGAAGCTCAACTGTTGAATGTTTCTGGCGTACACCAGTAGTAGAGGTGCTTCTACAGTACCCTGGGTAACCTTGAATACAAAAGGATGTGTGAAATCACATTATTTTCTGTTGTACCACATATTTCTACTGTAAAAGGGTTTTTTTTTATTTATTGTTCTTTTGCATGTGGGCTTTGTAAGGAACAGTTCAGAGGAAATGTATTATCAGTTTATTGTTCTCTGAAGCATTTCAGAGGATTTTTCTGTATTTGCTTACTTAATAAATATTTTTTTGAAAAAAAGCTGATGAAAATACTTTTTCTGATGCCAATGCTGATTTGAAGGATAACAAAAGGAAGCACATACTGGGTAGACAGATCGTATTGAAATAATGAGTCATTTCATTGTAACCAAAACAGGTCATTGAAACATTCCTCTCTGTATAGAAATACTTTCAAGAATATACTGATAAGGTTGAAGTGGATGAATCAGAGCAAGAGAATGGGTATTTCATTTTCATCTCTGCTATTTACATTTTGTGACATACATTCCTAAGTCTAACTAGTTACTCCTTTATTAGTATTGTGATATAAATTGTCAGTCACTCTGTAAGAAACCAGGCATACCGAAGGGATAAAATCAATCTTCTCATAATTTTTCCATAGTATTTTTGTTAATTTTACTTTTCACTGTGAAAAGAAATAATTTCAACTGTTCACTACTTTTGTATCTTTTACTCCCACGAGTTCAATCTGCTGCCACCATCAGTTACCTGCAGGCCACAAAATACCATGTTGTGGTGCAGAGAGATTTTTAGGGAATTAAAAAAGAAATGAAAAATTCCCTATGGATTAAACAGTGGAACTGGCAAGCAATATTTAAGTTACAAATCTCAGTTACACTAAACAGCACATTTGTACAAACATTTTAAAATCAGGTACTATATTTTTAAATCTTTTATTGCAACAAAACCAATATTAACAGTGAGGTTCACTAGAAATGTGTTGATAATTAACAAAGATGGAAAAAATTCAGCAGTTAACTCCCCATTATCAGATATACTTGGTTGTCTACATAGATCATACACTAGGTATGCTATAGATCTTCATTTAGAAGCAGTGGCTTCTATTAATTTTTAATTACCTCCCCTGTGACTTTAAATTGAGGACGGCTTCCATTTTATTTAATTACTTTTCCCTGTAGCTTGCCTGGTAATCAGCTACTAATCAAGGGCATCTTCTGAATCACAATATAAATGTGTGTAATTTTTTGTATTTATTGTCAGAGCTTTTTTCCTGTTTGCCTTTAGACATTGAGGGTCAAATGAACTATGCCAATTCATGCCATCTGAGGATTTGGCCCAGCTATTGGCAGGAAAGACTCAACAGCACATTTTCCCACCTGCATCAGTGGAGCAAATTTTTACCAACGATGATGTGTAGGATTTAGTGTGCTTATTTTCACCTCGCATACGCCTAAGGCTTATTATGCAAGCTCTAAAAATCTGTGTGTTCACATTAACAGCCTGTGTCAAATGTCAGGAAGAACCACTATCTCTCCAGAATCTGTATTTTAAAATGTGACAGGGCAGAAGCATTGCTATTTTCTGTGTGATGGGTGTACTGTATGAAGCATCTGCTCCAGTGCAGGGGTTGTGTTGCGTAATTTCTCTTGTTCCTCCTTCTCCCACATTCATCCATGAGGTCCCTTGGGATTCCATTTTTTTCATCCTCCATTTCAATGTGTATGTAAGGGCACCAGTGTGACTTTCTGAGCCAAAATGTCATCAGTTAGTTTGCTGACATTTTTCTCTCTCTCTCATATGAACCAGGCAGTGCAGTTTGAGGGCAGTTTCTTTGCTTTTTGAGCACCTGTCTGAGACAGGTACTTCGATGAGAGTCAGCCTAGGCTTAATCCATAGAAGCCAGAGGTGATGATGGAATCAGAAGATCTGATCGGGTTATGACCTGTCCTTTAATGGAGATCACACTTCCACTGTTGCCAGTTATTTTCCTCTGCCTTTTTTCAGAGGTTTGCAATCTCAAGGGGCCTTCTGTACCCCTAACTGCTCTTGGATTCACACGTAGAAGCAGTGTCTTAATGCGACTTTTCTTCAGCTGCAGTAAGCAAGGGCTGCCTTAAGTGTTCAGACATCCACACCTTTCGGTTGGACTAATGCACTTAGAGCCAGAATACTATTAGTCATTTGGATGGGGCACTATTAGTCAGGGATGGGGAACCTTTTTTGGTCCAGGAGCTGATGACCCGCAGAAAAATCAGTTGGGGGGAGCTACACAAAAGTGAGAAGCAAAAAACAAAACAAAACCAACCTAAATTCCCCTAGCACGGCACAGCCTGATTAGAGGGCTCTCCTATGCTCTGGAGTGGGGTCTAAATCAGATCAGTGTATTGGACGGGGCTGCTGAGGAGCAGGCTTGGGGTCTGGCTGGGAGGAAGGGTGCAGGAATGGGTTATGGGTTGCTGGGTCTGGGAGGATGGTAGGGTGCAGGAGCGGAATGGGACTGTCAGGTCTGGCTAGGAGGGGGGCTACAGGGCTGGTGTGTCAGGTCCCCAATCCGGGGGGTAGCCCTGAGCTTCAGGGGTCAGATCCTGCTACAAGTAACTAAATTAAAACAAATGAGAACAGCGAGCTTTTCCAAGGAAAACCAAAAATTAGACATTCAGTTTTCACTGGCTCCCATTGGGAATCAAGTGCCCAACTTCCCTTTGTGCCTTTGACTTTGAAAATCAACCATTTAAATGTCTGCAGTTGGTTAGGGAAAAAAAAATCTGAAATATTGAGGACAATAGGGCTAGAAATATGTTCACAGGTATCAATTTTTCTTTAGTCTTATGAATTTGTTTTTCGGCATAGAAACAGAACCACTCACATTAAGATCCAGAGGGAAGTGGAGTATAATCACAAACATTAAGCACGGTTTGAATCACTATGTCATACATTTTCTATGAGGAAATGGAAGAAAGCATTCCAGTGCAGAATACATGGCAAACCAGATCATAGTGCAGAAGGGGTAAGGTACATGACAAATAGGAGAAATGACTATCAAAACATTTCTTGACTGACGTAGTACCATGTCTCTTAAAGAACTTTTAGGGTCATCTTTCTCTTCATTTAGCATTTCAAAGAGGCCAGATGGCACCAGGGCACTTCACTGGTCCCCAGACACACATAGCTAGAAAAGGTCTGAACTGTTCAATATTCCAGTCCATTTCCTTTCTACACCTGTTTGAAGGAGCAACAAGTTAGCTTTGTTCTGAATTTAACAAGGTTTCCAGTTGCTCAAGCTGAATCTTTAAGTGTCTGCTGCTTTTCTCTCTCACCCCACCCCCTACAAACTCATTTTTAAAAATGCCCCTGCCCTCTGGCTTTTCCTGAGTACAGCTGTTGAATTTGATTTCTCCAGTGCATTGTTGAATTAATGTTCCTTTGCTACTATCAAATCACTTGAATTTGAATTACATTTTTTGCAGTATTGAATGAACTCTGAATTTGATTGAATGCTATTTATTCAATACTCATTAATCATTAATTTGCTTACTTTTTTGATATTTGAATAGCTCTGTTTCCTATTATTCAGGGATTTAATGGCCACATTTTCAAAACCATTGGCTTATTTTCTACCTGCAATAATTGCATGTTCTCCTGTGACAGAAAAGATGGCCCAGTGGTTAGGGGCATAACCTTGGATCTGGGAGAGACAGCTTAAATTCCCTGCTCTTCCCCAACGTCTTGTGCAATCATGGTTAAATAATGTAGGCACTATCGGCCTGCAGGCCTGACACAGATGGCCAAGGTTAGCTATTTGTGGGTCACTGGACACTTTATTTACAGACAACCCCCGACTTACGACTGCCCAACTTACGACCACCCGCATTTATGACTGCTCTGCTCCAGCCCAGACTCTAAAGCCCACCTGCACAGCTAGCCACAGGTCAGCCAGTTGCCCGCAGCTGGCTCTGGGAGCAGCTTGCTCGGCACAGCCCCCAGCCAGCTCTGGGAGCAGCTCGTGCTGCACCGCCTCCACCTGGCACAGCCCCCAGCCAGCTCTGGGACCAGCTCACACCATGCCACTGGCTCTGGGACACGTGGAGCCTCCTCCAACCAGTACAGCCCCCAGCTGGATCTGGGCCTGGCATGCTGGGGAATACAACTCCCAGGAGGCAAAGCAGGCCAGGAACAGAACCCCCATTTATATCATTGCGCTTATGGGAAATAAGGGTTAGACTTCTGATGGCTCGACGATTCTCCAGGAACCAAGTATGTCGTAAGTTCGGGGCTTGCCTGTACTTGCCTGTCCACAGGTATGGTCACTTGCAGCTCCCATTGGCTGTAATTCACTGTTCCCAGCCAAAGGGAGCTGCAGGAAGTGGTGTTCCAGTCGACACTACTTCCCACAGTTCCTGTTGGCCATGTTTCACTGTTTGCTGTTCCCGGCCAATGGGAGCTGCGGGAAATAGAGTCCCCATCTGTGCCACTTCCAACAGCTCCCATTGGCTGGGAACAGTGAATCACAGCGAATGGAATCTGTGAGCAGCCATCCCCACAGACACAAAAGCAGATAAAATGTCTGGGGGCCCACCAGGGGCTAACCCTGGTAAACCACATCCAGCCCATGGGCCGCTTGTTACCCACCCTGACTTAGGTGCTTAGGTGTCTTTACAAACATGGGCTCTAATATCTTCATCCTGCAGTAAAATAGTACTCCTCTACCTCAGAGGGATGCTGCAAGGATCAATATATTAAGACATTGTGAGGTGTTCAGATATTATGCTAATGTGGGCCACATAAGTAACTTAGGTAGACATTGTATATGTAAAACCCAGATTTGCATGGAAAAAACAAGAAATTGCCTGTATAAAGGCTTATTTTATTGTTACTTAGTATATCATTAGTCAGGGATAAGTGTCTCATTATGCTAGGTGCTGTATAATGTAAAGATTACCCCTACTCCAGAGCTCTTACAGTCTTGCTTAATGATAAAATGCAACAGATGTACGAGATAAACAGGTAATTTTGGAAGCACAGTTTTAGGCTGAGACTGTCAAAGGCATGTAAAGGGATCTGAGTTAATTTTTAATGTGAATTGGGCACCCACGTCCCTTAGATCACTTTGAAAACCTCAACCTTGATCATTTTTGAATGTGTAGGTTGGCTTTTATAGTACACATGCCAACTCCATGGGTGCTCTGGGGCAACAGCACCTATGAAAAACAATGAGTGCTTAGCACCCACTGGCAGACCCAGAAATCAGCATCTTCCCCCAGTGCCTCCTACCCACCGTGATCAGCTGTTCAACAGGAGGTAGGAGGTGCTAGAGAGCAGGGGGCGCATACTATGGGGGAGGGAGCAGAATGGGGCACAAAGAGGCGATGCAGGGTGGGGTGGGGATTTAGGAAGGGGAGAGAGGAGTGGGCCTGAGGCAGAAAAGGGATAAAGCCCCGTCTGTCAACTTAGAATGACAATGCCTTTGTCGATAATTTGATGTCCGAAATAAGGGAAGCAGGGAGGTGCTTCCATAAAATGTCTGCCACTGTTGAAATGCAGTGTGTCAACAGCCTCTGTTTTGATCTGAGACTGTATCCCAGTGAATGGGTCAGTCTGAAAGAAACTCAAAAAACTGTCATCTACATTTACAGTTTTGTAACTGATACGTTACTAGTACTACAGGTTGGACCTTCCCGGTCCCAAAGGAGGGAGTTTGCCAGACCACGGGAGGTCAGCCCCTTTGCAGACAGATTCTAGGGTCTCACGGGGTCTGTCAGCAGATCGCCAGGCTCTGCTGCTCCGGGATTGCCTGGGTTTCACTCTTCCGGGGCTGCTTTACAGCCATCAGAGTTCTGCTGCTCCTGGGCTGCCAGGGCTCCATTGCCCCAGCACTGCCAGAGCTCAAGTGCATCAGGCCTTTCGGGGGTCAGCTGCCCTGGGACCAGGGCTACTGGGATTCCACAGCCCCAGGGCTGCCCTGAACCCCCAGGGCTCTCTGGTCCAGAGAGCTTCAACCTGTTATCAAATACATCATGCACTACATGGATTGTGAAAGATGATGAATTTGATTTGTTAATATATAGGGGGATAGAGTTTCCTAGAAACATCATGTACAAAGAAACTAAAATGGTATCACCCATAAAAGACAATTCCCTTCACCTGCCTCCATCCTCTTGCAGCCCCCTTCACCTTATAGAAGCAACAGAGACCTCTGTGCAGGCTATTTCCTGGATTTAATGGTGAGCTGTCTCAAAGGTGTGCTTTCCTCACTGGATTTCCATTAGAAAGCATTCCTTATGTCCTGTGCTGTACAATATCATTGTGGTTGGGAACTGAAATATCTAGCCAGATTCAGCTTCCTAACGTGCACTTTGTTGTGGAATAGACGTGTTTGTACTACCTCATTAAATAATCACTTCAAGAAACCTGTTATTAACATTGCTCAGGGATAAATTGCATCCTTGCAAGGTTTCAGCTGCTGGCTTGGGATAATCAATGGTTTTCACATAATAACTTCTACATGTAACTGACTGTATAAAATGGTGTAGGTAGTGTGGCAAGTCTAGGTTAAGCCCCCTGGGTCCTGCATTTCCTGGCAGGTCTTTGCATGCGCTTCAGAGGTTTACAGGGTCCCTACCACTGCTGAAAAGGCAAGGGTATCTATCGGCGGCCCTAGTGGCCGCTAAACCAGTGTGGGGTGGGGGCTCCCCTGGCGTAAGCCCATGGCAACCCACCCCGGCTTAGTTTAGCCCTGTCTTCAAGGGTCGGGCCACCCATATCCTGGTAATGAGGCTTAGTGTCATTGCCCAGAGGGCATCCCGACCTACAGGGCCTATCGGGTTGCTGGAGAGATTCTGCTCTCCCTGACTGCCTGTGGCCTGCCCTCTTTCCACTGGGGAGGTTCCCACCAGCAAACCGCCTTTCAGTTCCTGATCCGGAGTCCAACCGGGTCGGCTTGGCCTGGTCGTGGGTCCCTTGTTGTATGAAGAGGGATTGGTGGGGAAAGGGGGCCCGGGCCCGCCATCTCCTCCAAGCCCCAGCCCAGGGCCATCGGAATGGCAAGTTGTCCTTTGGGGGCCCCTTTCAGGAGCTGATGCCAACTCACTCCTGGACTCCCCTTAGTCGCTCTTTCCCCTGGGCCGCTTCCTACCCCGCCACACACTGCGTCTCCACACACAACCCCGACCGATGCTCCTGTGCCTGACCGCCATGCGGTCTTCATGGTTCTCTGGTCGCTGTAGGGTCTCGGTCACCGTTGTGCTCACTCCCCTGCCATACCCCCTTGGGGTGCTGCCTAATGGGGGGGCAGCAGCTGGTGTCCTGGCCGTCAAACCACTGCGCATCACCCTACTGTCCCCTCCCGGAGGGCTCCCTGGCGTGGGAATGGCCTCTAGTTGTCCACCTGCTGGTACGCCGGCCTCGGTCTCGGGCCTCTGGGCCGGTCTCCCTTGCTTCCCGCCCCAGTGGCCCCTGTACTTGCTGTGCTCCTGCTCGCCTCCTCGACAGATGATGTTCCCCCTCACCTCCAGGGCTCTTTCCATCACTCTCTGCCGTTCCTCCGTGGTCTCTCTCTCTCTGTTTCTTTCTCCCCCTCTAGAAGTAGCCTTTGCCTCCACTCCTGGCATCCCCAGCATCAGCCAGCTCGTTTCCCCGTTTGGGCTCACCAGCGTTTTTTTGAACAGCCCGCTGGGCCGCTTGCACATGCACCGCAGCTCCTCGGTGCACCGCACCGCATCACCCACCACTGCGGCTCATTCACAGAGGGGACAGGGCAATGGTGCCCCATCACAGTACCCCACTCCGGGTACGTCTAAACTACATGCCTCTGTCGGCAGAGGCATGTAGATTTGGTAAACCTCATTCCACGAGGAATAACGGGGCTGCCGACAAAGGGCTTTGATGTCGACAGGGGGAATGTCCAGACTAGCGGCGAGCCGACAAACAGCTGATCAGCTGTCAGCTCAGCGTGGCAGCCATGTAAATGTAAATGAAGCCGCAATCATTTAAATCGCGGCTTCATTTGCCTTTGCTGATCTGTCTAATCTACATACCTCTGCCGACAGAGGCATGTAGTCTAGACACAGCCTCCAAGAGCCCTTTTCATCACTGGCCAGTCTGGGGTTTTGGAGGTGAGTCCCTCTGGTAGTTCACAGGGTTCCCCTTTTTCCTTGCTGGCAGCCTACCAGCCAGGAGGAAGGTTGGGGGAACCCTGTCCCACCCACTTGCTCTGGGTTCTGACCCTAAGTCCTATAGGTGTTAGCCCCAAGTGGGCTGTGAGGCTTGGCCCTTGCCCCACTGATAGCGGCCCCTCCCTGGGCCACTTCCCCAACCATTGCTGGATACCTCCTCCATGAAGCCTGGGAACAGGCCCTGGGGTGGGGCGGGGTGGGGTGGGGTGGGGCTGGGCTGGGCTCTGGTCCATCCTTTTTCTCCTTCCCTCTGCCTTGCCTGAGGGAAGATTTTTATTGTGTGCTCATAGCCTTGATTGGTGGTAGGTGTTCTAATCAGTCCACCTTCCAGGCTGACTCCAGATGGGCTTCAGGTGTCCTAACAACTGGGCTGCAGTCTCTGGAAGCCTATTCCAGGAACATAAACCTATACACACAACTCCCCATGTAAATGCCTTCCAGCAGGTTTCTCGGCCTGCCATAGTAGGCTGACATTTTCAGCTAAGAAGAATTGATGAGCAAGACAACACAGAGATTCTGATCTCAGTTGCACCCATATAAACGAGTAGTGACTCCAATGATCTTGAGTGGAATTATTCTAGGTTTCCTCTGACTTCTGAGTCTCAGAGGGGTAGCTTTGTTATATCATGAGTTTTCGAGGGCAAAACCCATTTTCTCAGAAGAGTTCGAGTGAAGAAAAAAAGGGGGCACCCTAACAATTTTTAACAGGAAAAGAAGGGATAGGGGGAAACAGTACCTGGCAATTTTGGTGCAGGTGCTAATGAGGCTAATTGAGTGGGCTGGAAATGTCCCATACTTAGCTTTTGATGTCAACTGGGTGTTAAATGTAAGGAAAGCAGGTTTTATAATGGGCCATCCAGTTCAAGTCTTTGTTCAAGTCCCAAGAAGCAGTGTCAAATTGGCATATCAAGATCAATTCCCCATTCTTTCTGTGTAGTTGGCTTGTGAAATTCCTTTGTAGAAGAATGGCTACTTTTAAGTCCATTAATGAATGCCCAGGCAGGTTAAAATGTTCCTCGACAGATTTTTGTGCGTTACCAATTCTAATAGCTGATATGTGTCCATTAATCCTTTGTCACAGAGACTGTCCAGTTTGGCCAATGTACATGGCAGAGGGGTATTGCTGGCACTTGATGGCATAGATCACATTAGGGGATGTGCAGTTGTCTCTGATGTTGTGTCTTATGTGATTAGGTCCTGTGATGGTGTCACTTGTATAGATGTGTGGACAGAGTTAGCAACGGGTTTTATTGCAGGAGTAGGTGCCTGGGTGAGTATGTCTAAGGTGTGATGTGTGGGTGATGGTAAGTATTTGCTTCAGATTAGGGGATTGTCTGTAAACCAGGATTGGCCGATCTCCTAAAACCTGTGAGTGAGAGATCATTTTCCAGGATAGGTTGTACCTTGTCAATGATGCGTTGGAGAGGTTTAAGCTGGTGGTGTAGGTGATGACCAGTGGTGTTCTGTTATTTGCTTTGTTGGGCCTGTCTTGAAGAAGCAGATTCCTGGGTACTCGTCTGGCTCTGTCAATCTATTTCTTCACTTCCCCAAGTGGGTATTTAAGTTTTAAAATGCCTGATAAAGATCTTCTAGGTGTTTATCTCTATCTGTGGGATTGGAATAAATCAGGCTGAATCTTAGGGCTTGGCTGTAAACAATGGATCATGTGATGGGTCCTGAATGGAAGCTAGAGGCATGTAGATAAGAATAATGGTCACTAGGTTTCCAGTATAGAGTGGTGGAAATGTGACCATCATTTCATTGTACTGTAGTGTCAAGGAAGTGGGTATTTTGTGTAGGCTGGTCCAAGTTAAAGTTGATGATGAGGTGGAAGTTGTTGAAATCCCTGTAGCATTCTTCAAGAGTCTCCTTCCCATGGGGATGAAGATGTTGTCAATGTACAGGAAGGTTGCTAGAGGATGGTATACATTAGTATAATTGAGGTTAGAATCTGGCTCACTGTACAGTGGGAGTTGTTTGAGATCAGCCATAAAGATTTTGGCATATTGTGGGGCCATGCAGGTGCCCATAGCTGTGCCACTGACTTGAAGATATAAATTGTCCCCAAATTGGTAAGAGCTGTGGGTGAGGACAAAGTCATATAGCTCAACCACCAGGTGTGCTGTAGCATCATCGGGGATAGTGTTCCTGACAGCCAGTAATCCATCATCATGTGGAATGTGGTGCCAATACACTGTAGTTTCCTCAGAAAATCATGGAATGAGGAGTAACGGTAGTTCGAACTAGGAAGCCTAGTTCGAACTACCTAGTTCGTGCCGCGTGTAGCCGCGCGGCACGGGGTTCGAACGAGCGGGGATTTAAAAATGGCGGCGCCCCGCTTATGCAAATGAAGCCCGGGAAATTCAAATCCCGGGCTTCATTTGCAATTGCGGTATGCCTGCATTACCCCGCTAGTTCGAACTAGCGAGGTAGTGTAGACATATCCCTAGCTACCTTCAAGACACCACTGATTTTCTGAGGAAACTACAGTGTATTGGCACCACATTCCACATGATGATGGATTACTGGCTGTCAGGAACGGGGTTTGAACGAGCGGCATGGGGTTTGAACGAGCGGGGATTTAAAAATGGCGGCGCCCCGCTTATGCAAATGAAGCCCGGGAAATTCAAATCCCGGGCTTCATTTGCAATTGCGGTATGCCTACATTACCCTCCTATTTCGAAATAGGAGGGTAGTGTAGACATATCCTTAGAGTGCTGATAGCGTAGAACAGGAGTAGGCAATAATTTTTAATGAGGAGCCACTCCAAGATTTGGCAAGTGTTCAAGGGATGCATTTCTACCCAGGGAGTTTGGATTCTGGGACAGAAGTTGGGTGTAGGAGGGAGCTTGGGATAGGGGACTGTGGTGCAGGAGGGGGTGTGGAGTCTGAGAGGGAGTTTGGATGAAGGAGGGGGTTGTGATCTGGGGCAAATGCTTGGGGTGCAGAGTCTAGGAGGGAATATGGGTGCAGGAGAGGATTCTGGCCTGAGGGAGGGCTCTAGGAGCGGGTGCAGGGTATGGGAGGGAGTTGTGACCTGAGTGAATGGGGTGCATGGGATTTGGGTGATGACTTGGGGCAGGGGAATGGGGTGCAGGGTCAGGGAGAGGGTTTGGGTGAAGGAGAGGATTCTGGCCTGGGTGCAGGGTCCGAGAGGGAGTTATGAGCTTGGGGAAAGGGGTACAGAGAGTGGTGGTGGCCTGGGGCAGGTAGTTGGGGGGAAGAGGCAGGGGTGCCAGAGGCTCTGGCTGAGAGACACTTAGCTAGGCAGCTTCCAGTCAGCAGCCCTGCAGGAATCTGAAGGCTGTAGTTAAAAGCTGTTCCATGTGGCTCTGCTCCGGGCAGGGTGAAGGAGTGGGAGGAGGGAGGGAGGAGGCTTCATTGGCTGTCCCTGCTGCCAGCAAAATATTTCAGCTGCTATTGGTCGGAAATTGGCCAATGGAAGCTAAGAGATTTTGCTGAGGCGGGGGGCAATGCACAAAGCCTCCCTCCTGGCTCCCAGAATAGATCAGCCACATTTAAAGCAGCTGCCGCTCAGCTATGCTGAAGGGTCCCAGAGAGGCAGTCACGGACTGGATCCATTGGCTTGGCAGCCTCTTGCCCATCCCTGATGTAGGGTCTGAGGAGAGAGTCAACATAACTGGATAATCCTGCTGTAAGTATGCTAATGCCTAAGACGATGGGGTGTCAAGGCTGTTCCCCACTCTAGCACAATGAATGCAGAAGCGGGGGCCCGCAAAAGCAACCTCAAAAACCTGATCTTTACAGGCTTTTAGACAAAAACTTCCCCCAAAATCCTAACACCTGGACTTTGGGAAATAAAAACCATTAAAAAAACCTGATGCCACCACCCAAGTATTACAAGAAAAACTAGGGAAGAGATCACTTGGGAAATCTCAGCTCTAAAATAAAACCAGGACACAAAAATTAACCAATACCAGGTTAAATAAAAAAGAAAGAACTTTTATTATCCAAACAATATCCCAGTTACAAGCATAGTTGGAATGGCTAGATGGTAAGAACCACCAATTAATATGCTCATGGAGGATTCCACCATGGGCCCAAACTTAGCTACAAAAGAGAGGAAACCCCATTTCTAACAGCACAGACATCAGATCCAAATTCCCAAAACAGAAAACAATAAAACCTGACGGATTTATCTAGACTTTATCCTACTTACACATTATGAAGAGTCTTTTTCTTGGAGAGAGACATGTCCTCTGTCTCCCTCAGTATCTAGAGAGCAAACTGACTCAGAGACAAAGGAGGGAAAAGTTAAAAATTCTTTTGTCTCAGTTTTAAATCCCTACCTACCTTACCATTGTCTGATCAGATACCTGGCTAGGTACAGGGGACATAGTTAACCCCTTAGTCTCCAGGCTGCTGGCCATCCCTCATGGCCATGACATGGGGTGTGCAGGATTTCCAGGTTTGTGGATTTTGGGAAGCAGATAGCATATGCCCAGTCGAGTATTTGGGGGAGTGCTTGTATAAATTTGGTCCCGAGTTGTAGCAGGAAGTTTCATGAGCAGATGGTGTAGTTTCTTTTGGTATTCCTCAGTGGGATCAGAGGAAAGAGGCTTGTAGAATGTGGTGTGGGTGAGTTGTCTGGCTGCCTTCTGTTCATAATCTGTCCTGTTTGTGATGACTGTAGCACCCCCTTTGTCAGCCTCTTTGATTATAATGTTAGAATTGTTTTTGAGGCTGTGGATAGCGTTGCGTTCTGCACGGCTGATGTTATTTGTCACGTGATGTTGTTTGTTCACAATGTCAGTCTGTGCACATTTGCGGAAGCAGTCTGTTAAGTGTGGTCTTGCTCATCAACTGCATCTGATTTAAGTGAAAATACCCTGGGTATATATTTGTATAACTGATATTAGAATCTGGCTTACCATGCAGTATAACAAATATAATGTCATTTCAAAGGTAAATAAAACAAACTAAACACACAACATATTTAGCCTGTCGTACTTCCAGAGAAATTAATTTATGTACATTCATGTGTGCACATACTCCTATTTTCAAATGTTATGTATATAAATCTATTTTATTTTGTGCTGCAAATGTATAAATTATTTTCCCGAGGGCAGATCCTTTGCTGGTTTGAACAATCATAGCTCCACAGATGACAATTTACGCTAGATGAGAATTTGCCCATGTGGGCTTTTAGTTTATCTTGTATATCTAAAGGGCAGTTAAACATTTTTAAGGTAGAGAAGATGACATTGCTGTCCGCTGAGCTGGCTAGAAACCTCTCACTGAGATAGAAAGGAACTAGTTTTATTTAAATGCTCTTTAAAATGTCTGTAGTCAACTTGTACATTACATTTCTTATGGTATCTCTATTAAGAAATGACCTTCATTAAGATAAGACTATCATTAAAACATGCTGCTTCTAAATGAGAGATGAAAGCCAAAGTGTTTTATATTTAATTCACTCTGTGTTGTCTTACTGAAATGATTAGTTGTTCTTGATCCTGCTCCAACTGAAATAAATGGTAAAGTTTTAATTTACTCTAATTGGAGTAGAATCAGGCCTTTTATTTGCATTGCAACTGACCCTAGAAATTGTGTTAACCAAGCAATAAACAGTGACACAATCACCTAGAACATAACATTGTTTTTTCTGAAATGTATTAATGGCCCAAAATACAGACAGTGAGATAAATATAGAGAACACAACAGTGATGTTTGTAGTCTTTCATTATCCTGTTTATTTTAAAATTGCGGAGTCAGAGGCTGAGAGTTGGTTTTTCTTAGGTGCCTCTGAAAATCTAGATGGGTGGGATGATTTCACTCCCAGAGGTGATACCTCCAGGTAATATTTGAGGCCCATCTGTGGAGCCTCATGGAAGCTTCTCATCTGTTTTTTGAATAAAAGCCAGCCATATGTAGCTCTAGCCTTGTCTACACTGGGAGTTTAGGTTGAACGTAGCTGCATTAGGTCGATTTTCTAAACGATGAATCCACACCACCAAGCTTGTTCCATTAGCTTTAAGAACCGTTAAAAAGTTGACTTTCATATTCCTGCTTTCATAAGGAGTCATGTTAAATTTGACCTTGCATGGTCAAGCTGGAGAAAGGTCAGCAAATGAGTGGAGCAACCAATATCACCGAGAGCCAAGAACTTTTAATAACCTTGGAGACAGTCCACTCCTCCTAGGACATCTGACAGTTAGACACTGATCCCAGGGAGGGCAATTCTGGTGAGATCACATTTTTTATCTTGCTAAAAGTGAGTGGCATTCACCCAAGAGTTCTGAAAGAACACAAATATGAAATTGAGGAACCAGTAATTATGGTTTGTAACCTATCATTTAAATCACCATCTGTACTTAATGAATGGAGGATAGCTAATGTGATGCAAATATTTTTAAAGGGCTCTAGAGGTGATCCTGGCAATTACAGACTGGTAAATCTAAAGTCAGTACCAGGCAAATTAGTTGAAACTATAGTAAAGAATAAAATTGTCAGACACATAGATGAACATAATTTGTTGGGGAAAAGTTAACATGGTTTCTGTAAAGGGAAATCATGCCTTACTGATTTACTAGAGTTCTTTGAGGGGATCAACAAACATGTGGACAAAGAGGGATCCAGTAGTTATTGTGTAGTTAGATTTCCAAAAAGCCTTTGACAAGGTCCCTCATCAAAGGCACTTAAGTAAAGCATATTAATAACTGGTTAAAAGACAGGAAACAAAGGGTATAAATGAATGGTAAGTTTTCAGAATGGAAAGAGGTAACTAGTAGTGTGCCCGAAGGGTCCGTACTGGGACCAGTCCTATTCAACCTATTTATATATGATCTGGAGAAAGGGGTAAACAGCGAGGTGGTAAAATTTGCAGATGATACTAAACTGCTCAAGATCGTTAAGACCAAAGCAGACTGTGAAGAGCTTCAAAGAGATCTCACCAAACTGATTGGGCAACAAAATGGCAAATGAAATTTAATGTTGATAAATGAAAAGTAATGCACATTAGAAAAAATAATCTCAGCTATACATACAATATGATGGGGACTAATTTAGCTATAACTACACAAGAGATAGATCTTGAAGTCATTGTGGCTAGTTCTCTGAAAATATCCACTCAGTGTGCAGCAGCAGTCAAAAAAACAAACAGAATGTTTGGAATCATTAAAAAAGGGATAGAGAATAAGACAGAGAACATCTTATTGCATCTATATAAAACTATGGTACACCCATATCTTGAATACTGTGTGCAGATGTAGTTGCCTCATCTCAAAAGAGATATTTTGACATTGGAAAAGGTTCAGAAAAGGGCAACAAAAATGATTAGGGGTTTGGAATAGGTCCCATATGAAGAGAAATTAAAAAGACTTGGGCTTTTCAGCTTAGAAAAGAGGAGACTGAGAGTGTGTCTAGACTACAGGGTTTTGTTGACAAAAGTGGACTTTTGTCGACAAAACTATACCTGTGTCTGCACTGCTGCTGAGTTCTGTCGACATAACTCAGCAGTTTTGTCGATGTCTGTAAACCTCATTCTACGAGGAATAACACCTTTTGTCGACAGAGATCTGTCGACAGCAGGCGTTATTGCATCTACACTGTTCTTTGTGTCTACACTGTCATGTCGACAAAATGGTTTGCTTTGTCGACAGAACTGGATGTAGTCTAGACGCTCTTTGTTGACAGAAGCTTTGTCGACAGTATCTGTCAACAAAACTTCTGTCGACAAAAGCCTGTAGTCTAGACATAGCCTAAGGGGGATATGATAGCAGTCTATACAATCATGACTGGTGTGGAAAAAGTGAACAAGGAAAAGTTATTTACTTGTTCCCATAACATAAGAACTAGAGGTCACAAAATGAAATTAATAGGTAGCAGGTTTAAAACAAACAAAAGGAAGTTTTTCTTCACACAGAATGCTGTTGGCCTGTAGAACTCCTTGCCAGAGGAGGACTTTAATAGGGTTTAAAAATAACTAGATAAATTCATGGAGGTTAGGTCCATCAATGGTTATTAGCCACGATGGGTAGGAATGGTGTCCCTAGCCTCTGTTTGTCAGTGTCTGGAAATGGATGACAGGAGATGGATCATGTGATGATTCCCTCTTCTGTTCTCTCCCTCTGGGGCATCTGGCATTGGCCACTTTTGGAAGACAGGATACTGGGCTAGATAGACATTTGGTTTGACCCCATATGTTCTTAAGTTCTGTGTAAGTGAGTAAAGGCAATTGGGTATGATATGTGGCAGCAGTGGGGGGTCCCCAGACCAGCTTGTTAACATGTCTGGAGATGGAGCAGGAATCCTCCCTCAACATCTCCATAAAGTTCTCAGGTTATGTCTACACTAGCCCCCTAGTTCTATCTAGGGAGACTAATGTAGACATTCGAAGTTGCAAATGAAGCCCGGGATTTAAATATCCCGGGCTTTATTTGCATCTTCCCATCCGGGCGCCATTTTTAAATCCCCCTAGTCTGAACTAACTGAACGCGGCAGGCAAACGTTAACTCGAACTAAGTCCACCTCGTGGAATGAGGTGTAACAGTTACCTCGAACTAAGGACTTAGTTCGAGTTAACATTGACTGCCGCATGTAGCCGCAGGCAGTTAGTTCGGACTAGGGGGATTTAAAAATGGCGCCCGGACGGGAAGATGCAAATAAAGCCCGGGATATTTAAATCCCGGGCTTCATTTGCAACTTCAAATGCCTACATAAGCCTCCATAGTTCGAACTAGGGGGCTAGTGTAGACATACCCTCATAGAGGAACTCTTTAATCCTTCTCACAAGGTTCCTGGGGAGGTTGCCTTATTACCTCCTCCACGGTAGAACACCTTTCCACACCAAGCCAGCAGGAAGTGGTCTGGCATTGTTGCAACACAAACCATTGCAACATAAGGCCCCGGTTTCTGGCCACATTCCATCAGTATCTGCTCCCTATTACTTTGTGCTTCAGAGAAGACTGATCTCTCACATGGCAACTTGGATGAAGCCCAGGAAGCTATTAGCTGATATTTCTGGAGTAAACCTCTGTTTGCTCATCCAAAATGAAGCCTGGCTTGAACCCCTGCCCTGTCACCAAGCCTGGGCCCCCAGCCCACCCCTGCTCACTTGCTCCTGTGGGGAGGAAAAATTGCATTCTGCGGGCAAACTGAGAGGGTGTGCGTGTGCTGAATGAGTCCCTGCCCTGCCTGGCTGCCATGCCTGGGCCCTCTCCCTCCTTCCACCCGCCTGCTCCTGTGGGAAGCGAAAGTTACTCTCTCCCAGCAAACAGGGAGTGCCTCACACACAGGTACCACATGAGCCCTTGCTCTGCCACCATGCTCAGCCCCTGCCCTGTCATAGGTTTGAGCCTCGGCCTGCCCCTGACCATTCTTGCCTCCAACCTGAGTACAGCTGCTCTCCTAAGAACTCTACGATGTACCTGTTGCATAGTGGCCATTAACAAGAATAACTGTAGCCTTGTACATAACACATCCCTATTGTCTTGAGACAGACCTTCCTTCTATTCTAACAGACTAGGCTTTATGCTCTGCAGCAGTGGTTCCCAACCTTTTTGATATCACAGACCAGCAAACCCATTCTTTTGGTGGACTGGTAACCTTTTATTTGCATATTTGCTTATTCATTGTGCAAATAATGAATATGCAAATATGAAAATACAATGTTACTGGTCCACCAAAAGGCCTGGCCCCCCAGAGCCACTACATACAGCCGGCTTCAGCTCCCACAGTTGCCATGTGGTGAGTGGCTGCCACAGCTATAACCAACTGTTGGTGGTGGCTTTGGGGGCTGGGGCCAAGCCCAATGTCAGTCCTAATCCCTAAAGCACCTCACCCCTCCACTACCCCCCAGCACCAGCTACTGACCCTGGAGTCCCCTGCACCCTATCCCCCCAGTGCCAGTCTCTTGCCCTCAGAGCCCACAATGCCAGCCCCCATCCCAAATGCCCCAGTGCCAGTTCCTCACCCCCACCAGACCCACCAGTGCCAACCTTCTGTTTCCAGAGCCCCATAGCATCCAACCCCCAAGAGCCAGCCCCCAGTCCCCAATATTAGCCCCATCCCCAGCATCCCCTGGTACCAGCCCTGCCCCTGTAGCCTCCCACTACTAGCCCCACCCCCAGAGTCCTCCCAGTGCCAGCCCCCCACCTCTTAGAGACCCCCCACCCCAGAGCCCTTCAGCACTACGCCCTCCCCCAGAGCCTCTGGTGCCTGCCACACACCCCTCACCTAGCCTTGCTCTGCCTCCCAGCTGCCAGCTGAGTGCTGTGGTAGCGGTTGTCCTCCAGCCTTGTCCCCCAAAGCTGCCATGGCCCAGTAGCCAGCGGTTTGTGGCCTGGCACCAGTCCACAGACCGGCAGGTGGGAACTGCTGCTCTTCAGTGTATCTCCTGAAAAGTCTGCCCTTCAGTTTTTTTGTTACAGCAGTGAACCTGCTGTGCACTCCCCAAGCCCTGCCAGCTGTGCAGGTAGCACAAATCTGCAGGCAAAAATGGACTAGGGATGATGTATTCAAAGAGCAAATGCAGTCCGCCCACTTGGACTGGGAGCACTTAAGTGAGTGGAGGAACATGCTGCTAGAGGAAAGGCGCATGGAGTGTGAAGACAGGAGAGTGTGCAGAGGACTGGAGGCGAAGAACCAGGACAGAGTCTTGTAATCCATGACAGATGTGATGGACCACATGGCAGCTTTGCCAGATGCCTACAAGCACTGGAACCCCCTACAGCCCTTGAGGATCAGCGTTCCCTCCTCACCGAGTTTTCCAGCCTCCTTTCCCAGGGGCAAGGGAGAGGGGAATCAAGGGCAGCCTCACACACAACATCCATGTGTTGCAAAGCAAAAGGCTTCCTTTCTAAAAATTGTGATCCCTCCACCTGGCAAAGTTCCCACCCTGGACTCCTTTTCTGTCTCTGCTGTGTACTCTAAGGGTACATCTACACTGCATGCTTATTTCAAAATAAGCTACTCGGGAATAGTTATTCCAAAATAGCTTATTTCAAAATAGCTCATCTAGACTGCAAGAAAGCTTCAAAATTGGTCTGAGGCCAGTTTCTCTAATGGAGATGTGCTATCTTGATTTAGAGCCCCAGGAGGCACTGGGGAGGAATAATTTAGAATGGCCCTGGTGAAAGGCTATTTCGAAATAGCAGCAGTGGATCATCTACACATGCCTTATTTCGAAATAGCTATTTTGGAATAAGTGTTATTCCTCACTGAATGAGGTTTACAGATTTTGGAAATAGTCATCTGTTATTTTGAAATTATTATGGCTGTGTGGATGCTCTGATTGTTATTTCAAAATAACGCTAGTAATCTCGAAATAACAGTGTAGCGTAGATGCACTCTAAATGAAACTGCATGATTTCTGAACAATCTATTTATTGCTTGTATTGGGGATGAGGAGTATTTACAGGCAAGCACCAGTAGTAGTAATAGTGTATATTAGATGTATTGGAAGTATATGGAAAAAATAGAATAATTAACTACAGTTTTTATTCTCAAGCAAACTCATTTCAAGATGACTTCAAATGCATAATTATGTATCTTTCATATTGTTATTACAAAGGGCCTCTCTACTCAGGGAAATAGTCTCTCAGTAGCTGTTCCTCACCAGCTCCCCAAGTGGACACCCTTACTCTGCACTCAGTGTTTTTGTGTGGTTTACCTTAAACTACTTTGGAATAGAACTTCCAGACCAAAGTGGATTAAGATGAATGGCACAAAGGTACTTCGCGTGTAATAAAATATCCACACAGGTAGGTAGTATGGAGGAGCTATTGCACTTTAAATTCAAACCATTGCTTATTTCACAATAGCTTCTCCATGTAGACAAGCCCTTTAGTACACAATCCAATGTTAATTTTTTGTGTGAAACTGTCAGTATTGTAACACCATATTTTAAAACTTGCCTTGTTGACTGTGGTGACTAAGCGAAGACTTTAACCCAGCCTATACTTGAAGCATTAAACAAACACACACACACATACACACACACACACACACACACACACAACAGGGAAAAACAATCCACTTAAAAACATCAGAACAAGTCAACACAGTCACTCATGTCACTACTGTATATTTGTGTGAAGACTCTATAATGTTTGACAGATTATTTTTGATCATCTCTTCTTTAGGTGACTTTATTTTATTTTTTGTAAAATAAATGGCTAAATATATTGTCATCTGTCACCAGGTGAATAAATTGCTAATATTCAGTAAAAGGTTTTTGCTCTTCAAATGTCTAGACAATTCTGATACAATATTTCAACAGCTGAAACAGAAGTAGATTTATATGACAGCAGTAATTTGTGTTCAGTACTCAGACAATATGTGTATTTAAGAGAAGTTGGAGAAGGCAACCTACTACAGTAGTTTAAACAGGAAAATATTAAGTGTTGTGAAATGAAAAGAATAGAAGTAGAATACTATGTCTACATCTCTGTTATTCTCTTCTCTGACAGGTTGATAATGTATGGCTTTGTGAAGGCCATGCTACATGTTGGCCAGTTAAAAGGAGAGGATTTTCACTTCACTGATTGTTTATTCTTTGGCTCCTTGATGTCTGCTACAGACCCAGGTAATCATTTACATTTTGTTTGTTTGTTTGTATGTTTGTTTGTTTGTTTGTTTGTTTGTGTTTGGCCATAAAACTGTCAGCCATGGAGACCAGAATATAATGCTTCCACTTGCCCATGCTCGTCCTGATTTTACTCCACTAGCTATTAAATAGTTGATAGATATTCTGGTAACAAGAAATGTTAGATCAAAAGAAACATTTCACTCTCTGGAAAGATTCTTCTATTAGTTACAATTTGCAGAGTCAGTCCTGAAGCAGAACCATATAGTGTAGAGGAGACACTGTGCTTCTGTAGTCCACAACCTTAGAAATGTTGAAATTGACAAAACTCTAGACCGTGGTTGGGGAACCTTTTTTGGTCAGGGGCCACTGAACCACAAACAATTAAAAAAAAATTAAAAATCTCACTACTCACCTGGAAACTTGCTATTGGCCAGAGGCTAAATCTAGTCCTTGGGTCTTTGGTTCCCTGCCTCTGCTCTAGAGGATGCCTTCCAGTGTTACTAGGCTTAAGGAATAGCAATTCTGCTGTAGATACATAGTGTCAAATATAGCATTTATGTAAGTGGGTGTATCCTTCCCACTTTGTTCTTCCTCCTTTTAAGTCGTGGTCCAATTCCCAGTAAAATCTATAAACATCCTTCCATTCACTTTAATGGGAGTTAAATTCTGCCCTTAATTAACAAAGTGCTTGGAGATTTTCTGTTTGTAGGTATGTTAATTCTTGGTAGGTTGTCTACTGCATATGTAATAATATCTGTAATAAAGAAACAGGCCTCAGGTCCACACATCCCTGAACTTTGGGAAAGTTCTGATCCAGATGTAAACTTTTCAGCCCAGACCAAACTCTGTCTGAATGTATCCTGTTGACAAAGGTTTGGAGACACATTGCTGGTGGAATTGCTCTGCATTGCCTGTAGCAGTCTGGTCATGTTGTATATAAGACACTCAAAGCAAGCATTGGGGGAGCAGAGACTACAATTTGCAGAGTCAGTCCTGAAGCAGAACCATCTAGTGTAGAGAGGAGATACTGACACTAGTCCAGCATGCTCATGTCTGGCTGCCGGATGTGTTGGTTGTCTTGGGTAGAATTACTGTGGCAGTGGATGACGCCTCATGACAAATCAGAGGTTAAATCACAACCTTGTTGTGCTTCGTGGTTAATCTAAACCTGTAATGTGGTAAACCCAACTTTTATTCTTAGGCGTGTAAGTGTTAGGCCATTAGATACCAACTTGTGGTGCCCAGGGTGGCTGACAGACTTGCCAGGCTCTTAGGCATGATGGTGAGGGCTCGACTCCATGCCCGCAGAAGGGCAGGGCCTTTGGTGGAAGGGGTGAGGCTGGAGCTAGCCTCCCTCAGCTAACCTTCACCACTGCCCAGAGCACCACTTGAGACTCTGGGGCCTGGAACCCCAGGCACTTTTAAATTTCCAGGCCCTGGAGCAGCTCCCCCTCCCATCAGCAAGCCTGCTGGTGCCTCTATAATTGTCTGAGGTAACGACAAGTGGCATGCAGCATTTAGAGTCTGATGTGTTGTTAAAATGATGGATGCCAGAATGTCTGTCGGAATTCCCAGATGTGGGATCGGGAATCCTAAACTGACAGATGATGCCTAGTTCTCAAAATTTGGCTCAATGAGTTTAGTGTACATAGAAAAATTCAGTAAAAGGGTTATGATTTTTTTAAAATATGCATTTATTTTTGCCCTTAAGAGGCAATAGTGAAGGAGGTCAAAATGAAAATGGACAGCACACATTCCAGATATAGGCTGAAAATGCACCAGTTCAGTACCATGGTACTGACGAGACATGTATCTTGTGCCATGAAATTTCTTGGTTGTTTGATCATTTTCCTTTTCTTACCGGGCTCGTCTACATTGGCCCCTTTTCCGGAAGGGGCATGTTAATTTCAGCGATCGTAATAGGGAAATCCGCGGGGGATTTAAATATCCCCCGCGGCATTTAAATAAAAATGTCCGCCGCTTTTTTCCGGCTTTTAGAAAAGCCGGAAAAGAGCGTCTACACTGGCCCCGATCCTCCGGAAAAAGCGCCCTTTTCCGGAGGATCTTATTCCTACTTCAAAGTAAGAATAAGATCCTCCGGAAAAGGGCGCTTTTTCCGGAGGATCGGGGCCAGTGTAGACGCTCTTTTCCGGCTTTTCTAAAAGCCGGAAAAAAGCGGCGGACATTTTTATTTAAATGCCGCGGGGGATATTTAAATCCCCCGCAGATTTCCCTATTACGATCGCTGAAATTAACATGCCCCTTCTGGAAAAGGGGCCAATGTAGACATAGCCACCATGTTTAGTGGCAAATAACTCTTGGCAAGGGAAAGGGAAGTTTATCTAGAGTGTTATTCAATATAGTATGCATGGTGCACTGGAACTTGGTTTCTTACTGCATTTTAGGCATCTAAGTCAAACATTTAGGCATTACTAGGATCGTCAAAACCCCACTTTGGGTGCCACCTAACCCAGTAGGTGACTCACATCCCATAGATGCTTAAGTTTCAACCAGCAGGCATATACAGAACAACCTAATTCCTGACACAGCCAAGCTGCTTTGTTTCATAGTGTCAGGGTCAAATGCACCTCATGGTTTGGTCTTCATCGGGACACTCAAGCTTTTTAGGCTCCCAGCAGTCATCCTTCTTGAGCAGACACTTGTATGTCTCTCTTTCCAGGGCAGGGGTTTAGGTTTCCTGTCCCTCTGTACTTAGCTATGATTTCTCCAGCAGGTCTGGGAAGGATCTAGCACCCGTGGTTAACCTTTCTCCGGGAGCTTCAACAGTGTATACTAGATACCAACCAGCCTTCACAAAGTGAGATACATTTATTCTCAGGGTAAAAACATTGCAGAGAGAATGTAATAAAAACAATGAGTATGTTTTAAAATGCAAAATGTTTAAGTCAAAATCCTAGTGAAGGTAATAGGTGCACAAACTCTGACAGGCTACTTGCAAATGAATTTTAAAATAAACTTCCTAAAAACACAAAAACTAACAGCAAGAATTTTTTAAGTACATCAGAAGCAGGAAGCCTGCCAAACAATCAGTGGATCCTCTAAATGGCTGAGATGTTAAAGGAACACATGGGGAAAAGAAACAACAACAAATGTTAAGCAAATACAAGTCATAGGAAGCCAGTTATGAATTCATAAACATTAATATTCATATCAGGAAGCTGATTTAGAGAATTCTGCTCAACCACAAGGGAACAGAAACAATACCATCCCACTTGACTCATAACTGGAGTTTAAAATAAAATAAGCTCATCTTATCAACAACCTATAGACAAAGAATTGTTTATAGAAAATGTTCAATCAGTAATTTGACTGAAGAATATATTTAATAAAATCACTAGCTGCTTGCAGACAATTCACAAACAAAATACATCTAAATTCACCAGATAAATTATTCTCTTTGTATTTTTATTTGAGGCTCTTATGTATGTGTAATAGTCAAAAAGCTACACAATCTTTCTAAATAGTTACACTTTTTCATTGGCAAGAGGTCCAATCAAGTACAAAGCATAGAATGAAATAAGGCATTTATGGCTAGTGGGAGAGGGCCAGATGGTCAAAACCATTTAAAACAATTAAGTGGATAAGATAACGGCATCAATCTTGTGTAATGGAGTACATCTCAGTCCTTTGAACCTGGAAGGAGAAGTGCTGCCCATTTTTGTTTATACTGGCTTTGAAAATTCATCAGAAAATAGTTTGGAATTTCTGGAGCTGTGACAGAAGTGGAGTGTAGGGCATTTTATGATGCAGACGAAACACTTGTTTTACCTCAATTTGGGCTAACATTCTGCTCTTTCAATGGAACTGCAATGGTTAGCAAAGGGCTTTAAAGACCTTGGTATATCATTGAACAGAGGGTTTGAAAATATGACAAGGGACAATTTCTATTCACTAAACCAATCACTGCTAGTTTGTTTCGTGAACTGGAGCAAATTATTGTTCTCATTCTGGGGTTGAATCCAAACAGCCAATATGCTGCCATTTAAAATTTTCCACAACTCCTTCAATAAGATTCAGTACACGATCAGAACCTTCCTGTGGGAAGGGAAAGGCTAAAGAGATTTATTTTTTTTTAAATTAGAAAGATAAAACGCTCACAAAACAAAAGGTTGCTTACAGCTTCCAAATCCAGCACTTGATTATATTACAAATAATCTGTTGCAGTTGGCTTGTTTTCTCTTTTCCAATCTAATTCTGTTTAGTTGCACCAATGAGCAACTTGGCTAAACCAGTAGCAATGAATCGAAGGGACAAGTGTGTAATGCAAACACCCTGTTCATTGTTTTAATACTGTTAATCCTCCATTCATCCATCTAGGGCAATGCTAAAACACAAAAGAAGTTTGGCTGCCTTTGCTGGGGGAACAGAAAATGACAAGGAATATTTCTCTGAAGGATTTTTGTCAGGAGGAACTCACCAGTTATCTTTGTATTTTGAATGTTTGTTTTAATGTAGGAAGCAATCGGCAACCAAGATTGCATGTAATTTAATTCCTACTTACATAGAGTACCTAACCATCTCCAACAGCAGTTCCCATATTTGATCTTGCCTTGTTCTCTCATCCTGTTTCAACATTTCAGACAGTATTATTTGGTCACTTTAATTCTATCCAGGCATTTTCAGTCTCTCAAAGAGATGGAAATTTGAATTAAATGCTTAATTGTTTTAATGATAGACAGTGGTCAAAAGCACTTCACTATGGTGTAGGATCTGCTAGTGGACATAAAATAGAATGTTAACCATTTAAAACTGTAGTAATAGGAGAATTTATTGTACTCCTCATTATTCAAATCTTGAACCTTGATGTATGCTGCTGGAATAGGAATGAGAGTGGCAATCTGACACATGATAATTGGTGAACTCTTGACAAAATAAATTATCTGGCCAACTGTTTTAAGCGTTATAGATATAAGATGGAATAATATATTGCTATCTGGAAAAAATTGTATTTGCCGCCTGATTTTTTCATCAGTACATTTGATTACAAGGTGTAATTTTTTAAAAGACAGACTGTAATTGCTCTTGGTTGAGAAAGGAGATTAAGTCTAACGAGGTGGTAAAAACTGATCAATTGACAAAGAAGCAGTTGCTTCATCTGAACATCTTATGACAAGATGGAACAATTTTATATTTTATGTGAAAAGATAAACATAGACGTGCAAGTGAGAGATACAGAATATTGTGACATAAGTGCTGAGAATGGGAAAGCAGAGAGATAGCAGCCCCAGGACTTGTTTTTTGCTTGCTACTGTCTCTCACATCATTTTGTATAATAGTGATAGAAATGTAGCCGTGTTAGTCTGGGGTAGCTGAAGGAAAATGCAGGACAATGTAGCACTTTAAAGACTAACAAGATGGTTTATTAGATGATGAGCTTTCGTGGGCCAGACCCACTTCCTCAGATCAAATAGTGGAAGAAAATAGTCACAACCATATATACCAAAGGATACAATTAAAAAAATGAACACATATGAAAAGGACAAATCACATTGCAGAACAGGAGGAGGATGCGGGGGGGGGGGGGGGAGGAAGGAAGGTAAGTGTCTGTGAATTGATGATTTTGTATGAAATCAATAAAGAGGAGGTTCTCCAAAATGGAAAATTCTTTCATATTGAATTTGGACTCCCACTCTAATTGTGTTAGGACACGCCGGGAGAAAGTGTTTGGTTTTGAAAATATATGTAATACAGGTTAACTCTAGAAACACTGCAAGGTGCTAGAGAGATTTATGAAAATGTGTTTATCTATGAAGGAAAAACTATAATACTGAGAATTTCTTGACATACATTTTAGGATTCTTCATTGCCTAAATGTTTTTTAAAATTAAATTATCCCCAAAAACATCTGTAATAAGTTTTGGGATACATGGGACATCCACTCTGATTTCTGTTATATAACCACACCATCTCTCCAGTACAACCTTTTAATTTACAAGAACCTTTAGAAAACAATTTCTGTCTTTCCATATTGAAATGTTCTTTATACAAAATATGTCTTTCCCTAATAATTCTTTAAAATTATCAGAAAAAGACACTGAAGTTCCAGGCAAATCTTCAGATAGAAGTTTTATTTTTAAAAGCACAGGCTTCTCTATGCAGAAACTGTCCTTCTGTGCTTATATAAATGTACAGATAGTTTAAAATACGAGAGCTCTGTGTATATTTTTATGATGATGATCAATTGGCATTATTTATTAAAAGTAAAGCAAATCAGATGTAATTGGAGATACCATCTATCCTCATTACAGAAGAACATAATCAGCGGAGAACTCTTGTGATCAACTGGATAATTATTACAGGTGCAACTTTAAGAAGCTCAAGTTTTCTGGCTAACTTGATAAGATACTTTCAGTAATGTTAAAATATTAACAAGAGGAATTTAGTCCTTGCCTTCTTTTCTTGGATGAGCTTGCATTATTTAAAAATGTTACTTTTGTTAATTTATTAATCTAAATACATTGCATTCTCCCTTTCTGAGGATTTTATTGTTATTTATAGGAAAAGAAGAAAAAGGAAATTCCTTTTGTTAATTTCAGGTTTACATTAATGTATAACACTTCCTAAAACAACTCACCTGGTTATTTTTTGATATCTCATTTTACAATTCTGTATGGAAGAAAGAAGGCATTCAGCTTACTGAGCACAGTTGTGTCTGAAGCAGTCACTCTATACCACACTCATACGAGTGACATTGTTCAATCTAATAGAGTGAGAAAACAGTCAGGCCCTGATTCTCAGCTATGATTCTGCCAACGGTCCCATGGGGCTGATGCAGCAACAGAGGGTAATTAGAATGTATCGACTCTCCACTAGAGCTGGTTTCAGAACAGAATTAATTTTTGCAAATATTGTCAAGGAAAATGTGTCCTTGTTTTTTTGTCATTTCAAAATACAACTCCCCAGCTGTCCTTCTCTCTACCAGCAGCAGGCAGATAGTGACTTAAGCTGCTGCGTGGAAACTTCTCTTGAGGATCACAGATCCGCAGCACTTCAGACCTCCATGCAGTCTGTTATTTGTAACAGTATCCCAGGATGGGTCATCCAAAAGAACTGAATTTGGGACCTCTGGATCTAAAAACATAGCTGCTTGAGAGAGATAGGGGCAGACTTATAAACCTGTTAAATGTCCAACCATCAGAAGGAGATAAATATTTACATACAGTTAATGTAGGTGATGCCATCTCTATACCACATGTGATCCCTATATGCTATGATGATCTTCCCATACACTGTGGTGACAGATCTGAACCCAGTTTATATAATGACACAGTTGGAAGTAGTTGATTCAGATCAGTAAGTCTGATAATATTGTTTCTATCAGTTGAAAGAACAAAAGTATCAATCTCCCATATGCCCCACAATTTAAGATCTGCTGTGCATACAAGTGCATCATTGGGTTAGAGTACCCCATCTACCAGAGTAAAAACTAGATATCCAGGCCTGGTTCCCCTCTTCGTTGTGAGGATGGGTGAAACTCAAAGTTGCATTCAGATAAACATCCACAATGTTTGATTATCTGAAGTTCATGCTGGGCTACAACCTCAGTGTGTGTTAACCTCTGTTCTTGTGTTGGAAACAATCCTCTTTTTGCTAGTTCTTCTTTCAATAGTAGTATTCTTGGTAAGAGCCATTTTTTCATCATCTAATGGCAAATCTTTGAGAGACTCTGCAGTTTACCCCATTGAAGAAAGGCTCTTTGCTAGTGAGGAGAGGACCTTCTGGCCTGTACTGAAATAGTCCTGCTATTAGCGATAAATTAACTGTTGAAGGAGTCTTTGCCTTGGTGAAAGCCCAAAAGTCTTACCAAACTGGATTGAATCGGAATAAAGATTTGGATTTATTTCTCTCTTGACCAAATTCATTTCTTTTTGTTTAGTTTCTCTCAACTAAACAATCTAAATGTTGTACTGTAAAACAGACCTTAGGCATTTTATTGGATTCTGGCAAAGAACATTATTTCTTGTGTCTGAATTCTCCTTGGCCAATTTATTATACAAGTTGCTGCTGAATAGCTTTGTGAAGGATGCGTTTCAAAGGTTCAGAAATTTGCTCAGGTCAGATAATTGTGGTTATCTGAAGCTGATATCCATCTCCTTTGTTAAAAAAAGGCCAGCATTCTTGAAAGAGCAGGCTTCCAGTATCTCTAGACCTTTTGATTTCCTTTCTTATGAGATTTGAGCAGTAAACAAGAGAGCAGTTTTGTTTTGACAAGTCTGCACCTTTGCTTCTAGGCCTGGCCAAAACCAAAAAGTGAAAGGATGTGTTGGAAAGTAAGTGAAACATTAACCCAACATTATCAAACCTTGGTTCCATTCTATTTTGGGCTAGTTCTGACTGCTTTGGATCTGATTTCCTAATTCCAAATGAAAGTTTCAATAATTAAAATATACAAATGATAGAACAAGAAAATCTGAGGGTATGTCTAGACTACAGGGTTTTGTCGACAGAAGTTTTGTTGACAGATACTGTCGACAAAGCTTCTGTCGACAAAGAGCATCTAGACTACATTCAGTTCTGTCGACAAAGCAAGCTGCTTTGTCGACAAAACCCTGTAGTCTAGACACAACCCTACATGCAATAACACCTTCTGTCGACAGAACTCTGTCGACAGAAGGCGTTATGCCTCGTAAAATGAGGTTTACCAACGTCGACAAAACTACTGAGTTCTGTCGACGTTATGTCGACAGAACTCACTGGTAGTGTAGACACAAGTATAGTTTTGTAAACAAAAGTCCACTTTTATCGACAAAACTCTGTAGTCTAGACAATCCCTGAGTCGCAGTCCTTTCCTTCCTTTCATGGATACCTTTCTCATTGACTTCAAAACTGAGCAAATATTCTGCATCATTAATATCAACAGGAGAAATCAGTCAGAGCAGTCCTCTGATTCAGTGTACTCACAACTGGATAATATGAATGCCATGGATGTTCGCATTAACAAAATGATTTCACCTTTGCATTAGCTGTAATAAAATAGGAGAACTGCTGGAAAGTTTTGTCTTGGGTGCTTTTATTAGCACACTATATAGGCTACATCTACACTGCCTTTTTTTGCGGCAGAAGATATGGAAATCGTGCTCTCATTTGCATATCTTCTGCCGATCCTTTTTCGGGAAGAGGTTTTGCTATTAAAAAGCCCGGTATAGAGGGGGCCATTTGTCAGAAAAAAACCTTTTGTGTAAGATCCCTTGTTCCTCAAAAAGTGAGGTTCATAGGATCTTGCACAAAAGGGTTTTTTCTGAAAAATGGCTCCGTCTACACAGGGCTTTTTGGCGGCAAAACCTCTTATGCAAAAAGGACCAGCAGAAGATATGCAAATGAGAGCATGCTTTGCATATCTTCTGCCGCAAAAAAAGGCAGTGTAGACGTAGCCTATTATATAACGACATTCCAGTTGAAAGACATTTTGCTTATCTGTGGCACTTTAAAATAAACTTTTGACATTTAAAGCATGGGATGAACATTTACCTCCACAGAGGTTTGCTGAAGCATAACTATTTCAAAGCTACATGAACTCCCTTACCTTTGGTCATGTTGATAATCACAAGGCCCTTTTCTATTTGGAGTTACTATGGTTACAGCTGCACAGCAGATGTGAGTTGCACTGTGGTGTCTGTGGATTTTTTAATAAAAACAGATATTAACCACCAGCTAGAGCACTTCCTGGCTCCTCATGAAATCACCACATTGTATATTTGAAAAGATAATTCATAACAAACAGTGCTATGATATTTCATAAACTGTATGTAAAAATCTACATTTACGACATCTTTGTGATTAAATTGTTTTGTTGGCGCTTTCTTCCTTTTTCTCATTGAGCTAAGCTGTGAGTAGAATGGGTGACGAGCAGTGTCAAGACTCTACAATTAAAATGGGAACTGTTATTTTTAGAGAAAAGCCTTCTCTGTATGGGTGGTTTAATTGGGCTGTCTCACATCTTATTTTCTTCCAATTTGTTATTGAACTGCCTGTTAGGATCAAGGCTTATCAGATATGACAGATGATTGTTAACTTTGTTAAAAGCAGAAGATTAAAAAGAGACAATGGCAGCCCCTTTGATCATTGTTTCTACTATAGGTATTTAATATTTCATTTTATATTTAGTTTACTTTCTGTTATTTTGATCTGATCTTCTTTTTCTCTGTTGCATATATTGATATAATTTATTTTTTGACTCTATTTTTTGGGTCTCCGAGTTCTTTTCAGCGACCACAATGACAAGAAAATATTAGATATTGTTGGTCTGAATATTGCTGTGGTTTCTTGACATTTCGATAACTTTTTTTTACAGGAAATTAATTACAGGAAATGAATAGCAGGCGGGACTGCTCCCATGTATGCCAAAATAACCTTTAAAAACCAACTTAATAAAATGTGTGTCAACTTGGATAGGGCCAAAATCATGCTAGATTGATCATGCTAGATTTATTAGCACTTGTCATCTCATACCATGAAATACAGGAAGGAGAGAACCAGATTTGTCTTAGCTCAAATACTAAGATATTCCCAGACACTTTATCAGCTTAGGCTTCCTCTCACTATATTTGTTTTAATGAAGATCATCAATATGTTGGGAATCAGAATATTAGTATTATTGGTACGTCATTGCACTTGTGTCAGTTTTCTACTTCATCAAACACAGAAAATTATTTATCTGTAGTTTTCAAGGAAATTATCTCTATCTCTCTTTCTCGCTATCTATCTAGGCTAGACAATAACCGGTGGTCCTCTATAGTTGTGAGTCTTATCTTTTCTTCTCATATTTTGAGAGATGGAAGCTTGTTGCTGTGATGATTTAATCCTATAACGTTTGTTTTGATTTGTCTCTACCCTTTGATTCAGCTCTATCTTTTTATTCATTTTGTTTGAAGAGCTGCTCAGGGAGATTTCTCTCTACAAGTCTTGATTCTTGATTCCTTAAATTGGTTTTATCTGGGTTTAGTTGTCTTTTAAAGTTGGTGGCAGAATCCTGAAGGACCGACATTAGTTGTTCTCAAGGGCCCTTCTAATGGGACAGATGTGCACCGTCATTTCATAAATTCCAAGGCTCAAAAAGACCACTGTGTCATCTAGTCAAGGGGTTTTCAAACCAAACTCTGGATGTTGGCTTGGCAAGACACTAGCTGGCCATGAGATGCTTTGTTTACCTGTGACTCCGCAGGCAATCACAGCTCCCATTGGCCGTGGATCACCGTTCCTGGCCAATGGGAGTTGTGGGAAGTGGTGTCCCACTCCACATCTCTTCCCTTAGCTCACAGTGGCTAGGAACAGTGATTTTCAGCCAATGGGAGCTGTGATTGCCTGTACCTGCTGAGGCACAGGTAAACAAAGCATCCCGCGGCCAGCTAGCAGCTTGTCCTTACAAGCTGTGACCCAGAGTTTGAAAAGACCCTAATCTAGTTTGTCTCTAGAATAACACAGGCCATAAAATGTTTCTATAATATTTCTTAGAACCCATCTTTTAGAAATACATACAGTCTTGATAAAGAATCCATCAGAATCCTTGATTGGTTGTTCTGCCCTCACTCTTAAAAATGTATGTCTGCTTTCCAAGAAGAATTTATCTGGCTTCTACTTCCTGCCATTGGATCATGTTATACCTTTTTCTGCTAGATTGCAGAGCTCATTACAGTATTTCGTATTTGTTTACCATGTAAATACTGATAATTTGTGACTAAGTAACTCTGTAACTGTCTCTTTGTTAAATAGATTATGCTTCTCATGGGCGTCCAGTATGTTAGGTGTGGAAAAGCTTTGCCATCCCAAATGCCAGGCATAGCCCCACCCATACTCTTCCCCCAGAATGCCTGTTCTGGGGGCAGAGTGTTCCTGCTCCCAGTGCCCACCCTCCTGGTGCTCCAGAGCTGGAAAAGCTGGGGCCACGTCATGTGTCCTCTGCCCTCCTTGAGCTGGAGAGTCTGGGCTGGGCTGGGCTGAGCCGTACAGTGTGGCCTCCCCTCCTCCATCCCTTAGTGCTCTGGGGATGGAGAGGCTGGGCCAAGCCACTCAGTGTGGTATACTCTCCTCCCTCCCCTGGTGCTCCAGGCCTGGAGAGGTGAGGCCAGGCTGAACTGCACAATGCAACACACCCTCATCCAGGGCTGGGGAGGTGGGGGCCATAATGTGCACCCTCCACCTGCACCTCCCTGAGGCTGGGGCAAGCGCGTGTTCCCACCTATTCCCCTCATCTCTCCATGGGAATGGAAAGGGGCAGGGCCTCAGCATAAGCGGTGGGACTGGAGATGGGGAAGAGGCTTGCCTCCCCATCCCTACCTTCACCAACAGCCCATGGTTCTGATGTCTATGATTGTATGTGTATGGTGTGTTTTCTAATGCTTTAATCATTCTTGTGGCAGTTCTCTGAACCTACTCCAATTTATCAACATCCTTGCTGAACAGTGGACACCAGCACTGGTCAGAAGTTCTAACTTGAGATCCCTCCAGTTTATACATCCCAACACACTATACATCCCAACACACCAGAACATTATGATATTATAGCATAACAGAATATTTTAACAAGCACCAAATCTCTTAGGGTGCGTCTATAAAGCAGCATTATTTTGGAATAACTGACATTATTCCAAAATAACATAGTGCGCATCTAAACTACAAGTCTTTATTTTGAAATAATGTTGAGCTGATTTCACAAGGAGTAAGGGAAGTTGAGGGAAGAGTGTTCTTCCTTTGACTTCTTGCTGTCTAGATAGCACCTAAAATAGAGTTAAGCTATTTCAACTTAAGCTATGCAATTGATGTGGCTGAAGTTGCGTAGCTTAATTTGACTTTACTCCTGCTCTGTAGAGGTTCCCCCAGTTCACTGTTGTTTTACATTGTAGTTTTGTCTGCTTTGAGCCCTTTGTTAAAATATCCCACCACACTATTAGTGGTGGTGCAACTTCCCTGGATGGAAACAACAGCTATTGGCATTTTTGCTAAGAGGAGAAGAAGATGGTATATTAGATATTATGTTGGCAGGCAGTCTGCAATGGTGAAAGACTGTAATAATTTCATTGCAAACTCGGCCTGTGAGTCTCTCCTCTAGGGAAATTCCAGACTTCCCTATCATACAGCCAAGTTTGGGGGAAGGAGCAGAGGGAGAGAGGGAAAAGAGAGAGGACTTGAAAATGGCACAATTGAGCCCAGTCCTGAATGTTCAATACCAGACTATACATGGTTGCTTGTCTGCTGAATGAAAATGGGACAGAAACAGAGAAAAACAGGATCCTCCATCATATACCTTCCAATGCAGCAGCAGTTTTGTTATCTCTCAGTGAGATTCCTTTCCTTTCCTTTCCTTTCCTTTCCTTTCCTTTCCTTTCCTTTCCTTTCCTTTCCTTTCCTTTCCTTTCCTTTCCTTTCCTTTCCTTGTTATCTCGTCTCATTTATAATAAATTGCTTTATTAAAGGAAGTCAAAGTGGTATATGGGGACATTGCTTTAGAAGTCCGTAGAGCAGTTTTTAAACTAAGAGATGGGGGAAAGCCGATTGGTGCGGAGATGCACGTAAATTGGATGGAGACTTCTCTTAGAGGAGAATCCACTGATAGAGATTCTCTAAGCTGTAGTCAGAAAGAGAGGAGGGGAGAGGACAAACCATGGGCTAGAGCAGACAAACAACTGCATATAAAGGAATCCAATGCATCAGGGAAGTGCAGACAAATAAGCAGTGGCAAATTTTTAAAGTGCTTCTACACATATGATAGGAGTCTGACTAATAAGATGGGTGAACTAGAGAACCTCGTATTTAAGGAGGACATTGACATAATAGGCATCACTGAAACCTGGTGGAATGAGGAAAATCTGTGGGACACAATCATAGCGGGATATAAAATATATCGAAAGGATAGAGCAGGCCGGGTGGGTGGTGGAGTGGCACTGTATGTGAAAGATAATATAGAATCAAATGAAATAAAAATATTAAATGAACCAACATGTTCAATAGAATCGCTATGGATAGTAATTCCATACTCCAATAATAAGAAATTAGCGGTAGGGATATATTACCAACCACCTGACCAGGACAGCGATACTGACATTGAAATGCTGAGGGAGATTAGAGAGGCTACCAAAATAAAGAACTCTATAATAATGGGGGACTTTAATTAACCCCATATTGACTGGATACATGTCACCTCAGGAAGAGAAGCAGAGATAAAATTTCTCAATGGTTTAAATGACTGCTTCTTGGAGCAGCTGGTACAGGAACCCACAAGGGGAGAGGCAATTCTCGATTTAGTCCTGAGTGGAGTGCAGGATCAGGTCCAGGAGATAACTGTTACAGGACCGCTTGGGAATAGTGACCATAATATAATAACATTTAACATTCCTGTGGTGGGAAAAACACCTCAGCAGTCCAGCACTCTGGCATTTAATTTCAAAAGGGGAATTACACAAAAATGAGGAGGTTAGTTAAACGGAAATTAAAAGGCACAATGACTAGAGCCAAATCCCTGCAAGCTGCATGTAAACTTTTTAAAGACACCATAATAGAGGCCCAACTTAAATGTATACCCCAAATTAAAAAACATAGCAAGATACCTAAAAAGAGTCACGGTGGCTTAACTACCATGTAAAAGAAGCAGTGAGGGACAAAAAGGTATCTTTTAAGAAGTGGAAGTCCAATCCTAGTGAGATAAATAGAAAGGAACATAAACACTGTCAAATCAAGTGTAAAAATGTAATAAGAAAAGCAAAAAAAGATTTTGAGGAACAGCTAGCCAAAAACTCAAAAAGAAAAAACAACATGTTTTTTAAGTACATTAGAAGCAGGAAGCCTGCTAAAAAACCTGTGGGTCCCCTAGATGATCGAGATATAAAAGGAGCAATCAAGGACGATAAAGCCATTGCAGAGAAACTAAATAATTTCTTTGCTTCAGTCTTCACGGCTGAGGACGTTAGGCAGATTCCCAAATCTGCACCATCCTTTCTGGGTGATGAATCTGAGGAACTGTTCCGGATTGAAGTGTCATTAGAGGAGGTTTTGGAACAAATAGAAAAACTTAATATTAACAAATCTCCGGGACCGGATGGCATTCATCCAAGGGTTCCAAAAGAACTCAAATGGGAAATTGCTGAACTATTATCTGTGGTTTGTAACCTATCCTTTAAATCGGCTTCCGTACCTAATGACTAGAAGGTAGCCAACGTGACACCAATATTTAAAAAGGGCTCTAGAGGCGATCCTGGCAATTACAGACCGGTAAGTCTAACTTCAGTACCGGGCAAATTAGTCGAAACAATAGTAAAGAATAAAATTGTGAGGCATGTAGAAGAACATAATTTGTTGGACAAAAGTCAACATGGTTTCTGTAAAGGGAAATCCTGTCTTACTAATCTATTAGAGTTCTTTGAAGGGGTTAACAAACATACAGACAAGGGGGATCCAGTATATATAGTATACTTAGATTTTCAAAAAGCCTTTGACAAGGTCCCTCACCAAAGGCTCTTGTGAAAATTATATGGCCATGGGATAAGAGGGAAGGTCTTTTCTTGGATTGAGAACTGGTTAAAAGACAGGAAACAAAGGGTAGGAATAAATAGTAAATTTTCAGAATGGAGAGGGGTAACTAGTGGTGTCCCCCAAGGGTCAGTCTGGGGACTAATCCTTTTCAACTTATTCATAAATGATCTGGAGAAAGGGATGAGCAGTGAGGTGGTAAAGTTTGTGGATGATACCAAACTGTTTAGGATAGTCAAGACAGAAGCAGACTGTGAGGGACTCCAACAAGATCTCACCAAACTGAGCAATTGGGCAACAAAATGGCAAATGAAATTTAATGTGGATAAGTGTAAAGTAATGCACATGGAGAAAAATAACCCCAACTATACGTACAGTATGATGGGGGCTAATTTGGCTACGACAAATCAGGAAAGAGATCTTGGAGTTATCATGGATAGTTCTCTGAAAACTTCCACACAGTGTGCAGCGGCGATCAAGAAGGCAAATAGGATGCTAGGAATTATTAAGAAAGGGATAGAAAGTAAGACCCAGAATATCTTACTGCCCCTGTATAAAACTATGGTACGCCCACATCTTGAATACTGTGTACAGATGTGGTCTCCTCACCTCAAAAAAGATATTTTGGCCTTGGAAAGGGTTCAGAAAAGGGCAACTAAAACGATTAAGGGTTTGGAACGGGTCCCATATGAAGAGAGGTTAAAGCAACTGGGACTTTTCAGTTTAGAAAAGAAGAGACTGAGGGGGGGGGATATGATAGTGGTGTAGAGAGGGCGGATAAAGAAAAGTTATTATTAGTTCCCATAATAGAAGAACTAGAGGACACCAAATAATATTAATGGGTTGCAGGTTTAAAACTAATAAAAGAAAGTTCTTCCTCACACAGCGTGTAGTCAACCTGTGGAACTCCTTGCCAGAGGAGGCTGTGAAAGCTAGGACTATAACAGAGTTTAAAGAGAAGCTAGATAATTTCATGGAGATTAGGTCCATAAAAGGCTATTAGCCAGGGGATAGAAATGGTGTCCCTGGCCACTGTTTGTCAGAGGCTGGAGAAGGATGGCAGGAGACAAATCGCTTGATCATTGTCTTCAGTCCACCCTTTCTGGGGCATCTGGTGCTGGCCACTATTGGCAGACAGGCTACTGGGCTAGATGGATCTTTGGTTTGACCCAGTACGGCTGTTCTTATGTTCTAACAACCTTCCTATGTGGAACTCAGGAGCAATTAGAAACACAGATGTGCAAGCTTGAAATCCCCACCTTGCCATGCAGTCATCAGCATCAGCTACTACATAGCTGTGGTTTTCAAGCCCAGAATAAGGGAATAGTTCTAGAAATCCACTTCTACCCTGAAGGAAATGAACAGACATTCAGTGCTCATTTACCTTGCTGGGCTTCTTCCTCATGTCAGCTCTCTTTTTGCAATCTCACAGCCAGTTGTTATAGGGGCCTCTCCTCTGTTTTTGGTACTAAACAAGCCTGCGCAGTGTTGGATCTGAAGTTCTAGAAACTCGTGGGGAGAAGCAGTGGAGTCAGAGTGGCACTGTGCAATTTAGGAAAGAACTCCAGGTCACTAGGGGCTTGTCACCACCTAAAATGCTACAGCAGCACAACTCCAGCACCGCAACTGCTCTGCTTCAGTGTAGACACCACCTATGCCTAGGGCAGAGGTTCTCCTATTGGTGCAAGCAATCCACCTCCCTAAGAGGCAGTAGCCTTGTACTGTCTACATGGGAATTTTGGCTTATCTAAATTGCTCAAGGATGTGGATTATTCACATAAGAAACAGAGCTGGGTTGATTTAATTTTCTAGTGTTATATATATTGGGGTAACTACGTGGGTTATTCACATCCCTAAGTAGTGTAGCTAGGTTAACACATTTTTTTTAGGGTAGACAACTCTTGAATGTTGTTGGAATTTTCCTCTCCCATCACTGGTCAGGGATTACTGGGAAATGCTGATCTGTGAAATTCATTCTATAGCCTTTGTCCATGGGCAGGGCATGCTGCAAAAAGGGTCTACTTAAATTCTGCCTTCTCTTCAGTTGTGGGAGAAACATTGAGAGAGCTGAATGAGCTAAGAAGTCTCTCCTAGAAGAAGGAGCAAGTCATTCATTATTTTGTTGATTTTCCTCATTATTTTCATGCATCTTAGCACTTTTGTCAGTAAAAGTTATGTTGCTCAGGGATGTGAAAAACACACTCCTAAGTGACGTAAGTTATAGCTACAACCGCTCGTTGGGGGTGGTTAAACTATGTCAACAAGAAAACTCCTCCTGTCAGCATAGAGTGTCTAGATTGGGATAGGTGTACCGCTTTAAGTTCTCCAAGTAGATATGGCCTTTGTGTCATATAACTAGACTTGGCGTCAGACTCCTTGGCTCTGATAACTTCTAGAAGTTTGGGGAAGAAAAGATACTTGAAAGGCAAACATTTTATTTGTTTTTCTGCAAATAACTTCATCAGTGTGGATCGTTGTTTGGTTTGGCCTGCCAAAGATATACATCTTTGTGTGGGACATTGGTTAATGTTTATTTTCCTTTCTCTTATTTCACAGTTTTTGCATTTAGGATCTTGCCAATAACTTAATATTGAAAGTGACAAATACTTGTTTTCACAGATATGGGAGACTGAATCATTTTCAGTGGAATAGGGCCTCAAGAATGATACTTCAAAGCTTCTGTGTTAATCTGGACCATGATATATAAAACCCCATAGGAAACCTGAACATCCAAATTGGGATTCTAAACTAATGCCTAGATTTCAAACACTCCTGCTGCTGAGCACCTGTTGGAAAAATCCTTTCAGCATTTGTTTCAGTTCTGCCAATAGTCTGTACATAAGGTTCAAAGCTCTGAAAAGAAAAGAAAAAACACCCACACAAAGCAAACATTGGTTTGGGAATCTTCAGTGTAAACATTCTCTTTTTCTGAAATGTCAGCTGGAATCCTGAACCCCTGGAGGCACTTCTAAAACTTCAGGATTCCTATGTCATGAAGATTTAGTCAATTGCACAATTATGTACTGGAATGAGCACCAGTGAAGCAAAGGCAGTGAGATACTGTGTCATTTTTCAAACATACAAATCATTTGGAAGTTTTATGTTACATTTCTAGTGGAAAGGGAAACCTTTGTTTGTTTTGTGAAAACAGGGAATTGGAACAGTAATACCGAGTGCATGTACGTTTTCATCCGTAGAACTCAAAGGGCTTTACAAAGTTGGGTCAGCATTATTATGCCCTGTTTACAGATGGGGAAACAGGAACACAAAGAGGCTAAGTGATTTATCCAACATCATCAGTTTCCTTTGGCCCTTCTCAAAATAGAAGTACAAGCTTTTAAGGGAAAATATGAAAATTAATGCTGTTAAAGTGCTTTATAAATATAAAAGAACTAGCTGGAGTTACCCAGTGTTGCTCGGTCCCGCTCCCCACTAGCTGATTCGCTTCCCCGCCCCTGCCAGCCCTACTTCCTGCCAGCCAGTTCTCCTCCTCCTGATCTCCCCTGGCCAGCACCACTCCCACTGGCTCCCCCTCCCCCAGTCTCCCCCGGGACAGCCCCCGATCATCCCACCAGCTTTGCTTCCCACTGGCCACACCTCCCCTGATCTCCCGCAGGCAGCCCCGCTACTCCAGCCTCCCCTCCAACCAGCTCTGCTTCCCGCTGGCCGCCCCTCCCCTGATTTCCCCCAGCCAGACCTGCTGTCCTCGATGCCCGCCCCCGACCAGCCCTGCTTTCCAGCCCCCCCTTCCTCCTGGCCAGCCCCGCTCCTTCCCGGCCGGTTCGTCCCTGCCCCCCCATCAAGTGTGGCCGTTTTTTGGGTTTTTTTAGACTACCTGGTAACCATAGCTGCGGGGGGCAGGGCGGATGCTTGAGCCGTTGTGCGTGTGGGGGTAGGGCAAGTCCCATATGGTGCTTTGGGGCCGCAGATGGAGGGCATGTGACCTAAGGTGGGCAGGGCTGCCTCTGCAGCGCTGCGCAGCGGATTATTTTTTATTTTTACAGGTTGATATTGAGCCCAATTGGGTCCAAAAGTACCTTAAAACCTTCTCCTGGAGGAAAGGTTATCCCATGCAAAGTTTGGTTGCGGTAGGTCTTATAGCGTCCAAGTTATTAGAGCACAAAAATACAAACATTCTCCATTAGATTAAGTGTCACAATCTACTTGGGTGATAGGTAAGTATTAGCATTGTCTTCTTCCTAGATAGATAAATTGGGGTTCAGACTGCCCAGGGGGTCCATGGGAAAGCCAGGATAGTCCCTGAGTCTCCTGACGTCTAGTTCTGTGGTATAGTCACAAGATCATTTCCCTGATATTAGGGGTAATTAAAGGTATAGTCTTAGGCTACGTCTACACTGGCCACAATTTCCGGAAAAGGGATGCAAATCAGGTAAGTCAGAATAGGGAAATCCGTGGGGGATTTAAATATCCCCCACGGATTTAAATAAACATGTCCGCCGCTCTTTTTCCGGTTTGGGGAAAAGCCGGAAAAAAAGCGTCTAGACTGGCGCAATCCTCCGGAATAAAGCCCTTATCTCTTATTCCTACCTTTGTAAAGCCCTTTGAGTTCTACGGATGAAAACGTGCATGCACTCGGGTGTGACCTGAGGTAGGAATAAGAGATACTCCGGAAAAGGGCTTTATTCCGGAGGATCGCGCCAGTCTAGACACTTTTTTTCCGGCTTTTCCCCAAGCCGGATAAAGAGCGGCGGACATGTTTATTTAAATCCGCGGGGGATATTTAAATCCCCCGCGGATTTCCTATCCTGACTTACCTGATTTGCATCCCTTTTCCGGAAATTGTGGCCAGTGTAGACGTAGCCTTAGTGTGTGTAAGACTGAAAGGTAACAGGGAAGGTGAGGGCATTTCTAGTTAATGTTAAGCAGCAAAACTCTTTAAGTTATTGCTGGGCTTTGGGAGCTGATGTGCTTAAATGTATCCCTTTTCTAATGTTTTTCACTCAAATAATGTGCAGACAGCCATGTGACATTGTTAGACATTAAAACATTCTGATAAAAATGCTTCCTCCACCCTTTAGCTCTTGAGTGATTCTAGAAATATGAAAATAACAAGCTTGCTTTTCTCTGTATGTTTCCTTCTAGTGACTGTTCTGGCTATTTTCCATGAGCTGCATGTGGATACAGATCTGTATACCCTCCTTTTTGGGGAAAGTGTCCTAAATGATGCTGTGGCTATAGTTCTGACATAGTAAGTACAAGCATTTGTAGTCTTTAAACACTGAAATAACTTTGAATTATCTTGTTAAATAGCTCTTGCCATACAAATATCTATGTAGAGTTTAAAGACTGCATTAAAGGATTAAACTTATGGAAATATAATTGTCACATTAAGCACCCAATTTCCAATATTAATGGGAGCTATTTATCTAAACTGCAATTATTGATAGTGAATACTCAGCCCAAAATATAATAAATGTTTTAAATGTGTATATTAAATCTGATATATATTTTATTCTACATAATGTGTCTGAATGGAGCTGAGTTACTGGATCCTGGAAACGTGGGAGGATTGCCAGATTGGAGGCAGAAACTCAGGACTAGAAGCTACTTGTTGGACCTCTCTGGTCCAGCACTGTTGGGAACTGACAGGTTCTGGACAAGGGAGTTTGCTGGACCAGGGGAGGCGTGGGCTCTCCCAGGAGTGCTGGCTTCCTGGCTGTCCCCTTTCCTATGTGTTGCCCTGCTCCTGGATCCCAGCAGTGGCCAGTGGGCTGTGCTCCCAGTTCAAGGGCTGTAGGACTGGCCAGGCTGGGCTTTGCTAACGACCCCTTGCTGGACTCCTAGCCAACAGCCACTGGCACTCTCTGGTCTAGGGTTGTCTAGTCCAGAAACATCCGTGGTCCTTCTGGACCAAGGATGTTGCTGGACCAGAGAGTCCCGGACCAAAGAGGTTTAACCGGTATCTCACACTCTGTTGTTCTGCAATCAGTTGCTTTCTAAGGCAAAGTCACAAAACAGAGAAGTGTAGTACTGCTTATCATTCTATTAAAACCAGCAGGCTTTCAGCCAGTATACATAAGATAATATTACAAAGCGCTTCTCAAATGATGGGTTTCATTTATCCTCAGTTTATAATTCCATATAAACACAAACCCTAACTACTGTGATTAGAAGCTTCCCAAGTTGGCTTCAACTGCTATGTATGGCGTAGCCCATCATTCTTTTTACCATTGTTAAAAAACCAGACTACCTCTCTGACTTCACACTCTGTATGCTCTCTTCCAATTTTCATAACGTTGCCAATTCAGACCTGATTTTCATCAGCATGCCAAAAGATCTTTCTCCCAAAGGACTATTTCCCTGCTAAATGTCTTCCTTGGATACTACAGTTGTTCAAAGAATGGAATTTTTTTTATATTGGGAAACATTTTCTCTCTCTTCATAGTCAAAAACCATTTAACTTTTTTTTCTAAAATTATCCAGAAATATTTAACTAGCAGTTAGTAGTCCTGGAAAATATGGAGTAGTTCAGAAATATTCCAGCAATCTTAGATATAACTCTCATTACCTACTAAGGATGTCAACATGTAGTTGACTACATGATGAACCGATAAGCCTGGGTTTATAGAATCATAGAATCACAGAGCTGGAAGAGACCTCAGGAGGTCATCAAGTCCAAGGCAGGACCAATCCCAACTAAACCAACCCAGCCAGGGCTTTGTCAAGCTGGAACTTAAAAACCTCTAGGGATGGAAAAACCTCTAGGGATGGCTATCCAATAAGTTTCTGGACTGCATTGGAGACAACTTTCTGTTTCAGAAGGTTGAAAAAGCTACCAGAGGAGAAGCTGTTCTGGATTTGATTTTAACAAATAGGGAGGAACTAGTTGAGAACTTGAAAGTGGAAGACAGAATGGGGGACAGTGATCATGAAATAACAGCGTTCATGATCTTAAGGAAAGGTAGAAGGGAGACCAGCACAATTGAGGTAATGGATTTCAGGAAGGCAGATTTTGATAAGCTCAGAGAACTTGTAGGTAAGATCCCATGGGAAGCAAGACAAAAGGGAAAAACAACTGAGGAGAGTTGGAAGTATTTCAAAGGGACGTTGTTAAGGGCCCAAAAGCAAACAATTCCACTGTATAGGAAAGATAGAAAATACGGCAAAAGACCAGCTTGGCTTAACAAGGAGATCTTGCATGATCTCAAAATAAAAAAGGAGTCCTATAAAAAATGAAAACTAGGACAAATAACAAGGGATGAATATAGGCAAGCAACACGGGAATGCAGGGGCAAGATTAGAAAGGCAAAGGCACAAAATGAGATCAAACTAGCTACAGGCATAAAGGGAAACAAGAAGACCTTTTATAAATACATTAGAAGCAAGAGGAAGACCAAGGACAGGGTAGACCCACTGCTCAGTGAGGAGGGAGAAGCAGTAACAGGAAACTTGGAAATGGCGGAGATGCTCAATGACTTCTTTGTTTCGGTCTTCACTGAGAAGTCTGGAGGTGTGCCTAACATAGTGAATACAAGCAGAGAGAGGGTAAGTTTACAAGATAGGATACACAAAGAACAAGTTAAAAATCACTTAGGAAAGTTAGATGCCAGCAAGTCACCAGGTCCTGATGAAATGCATCCCAGGATACTCAAGGAGCTGATAGAGGAGGTATCTGAGCCTTTAGCTATGATCTTTGAAAAATCATGGAAGACAGGGGAGATTCCAGAAGACTGGAAAAGGGCAAATATTGTGCCCATCTATAAAAAGGGGAATAAGAACAACCCAGGAAACTACAGACCGGTCAGTTTAATGTCTGTCCCAGGGAAGATAATGGAGCGGGTAATTAAGGAAATCATATTCAAGCACTTGGAAGGTAATAAAGTAATAGGGAATAGCCAGCATGGGTTTGTGAAGAACAAGTCATGCCAAACTAATCTGATAGCTTTCTTTGATAGGATAACAAGCCTTGTGGATAAGGGAGAAGCGGTGGATGTCATATACCTAGACTTTAGTAAGGCATTTGATACAGTCTCGCATGATATTCTTATTGATAAACTAGGCAAATATAACTTAGATAGGGCCACGATAAGGTGGGTGCATAATTGGCTGGATAACCGTAGTCAGAGAGTTGTTGTTAATGGTGCTAAATCCTGCTGGAAAGGGATAACAAGTGGAGTTCCGCAAGGGTCTGTTTTGGGACCCGTACTGTTCAATATCTTCATCAATGATGTAGATATTGGGATAGAGAGTACGCTTATTAAGTTTGCAGATGATACCAAACTGGGTGGGGTTGCAACTTCTTTGGAGGATAGGGACATAATTCAAAATGACTTTAGCAAGTTAGAGAAATGGTCAGAGGTAAACAGGATGAAGTTTAATAAAGAGAAATGCAAAGTGCTCCACTTAGGAAGGAACAATCAGTTCCATACATACAAGATGGGAAGCGACTGTCTAGGAAGGAGCATGGCGGAAAGAGATCTAGGGGTCATAGTGGACCACAAGTTGAATATGAGTCAACAGTGTGATGCTGCTGCAAAAAAAAGCAAATATGATTCTAGGTTGTATCAACAGGTGTGTTGTAAGCAAAACTCATGAAGTCATTCTGCCACTCTACTCTGCACTAGTTAGGCCTCAGCTGGAGTACTGTGTCCAGTTCTGGGCGCCACATTTCAAGAAAGATGTGGAGAAATTGGAAAGGGTACAGAGAAGAGCGACAAGAATGATTAAAGGTCTAGAGAACATGACCTATGAAGCCAGGCTTCATGAACTGGGCTTGTTTAGTTTGGAAAAAAGAAGATTAAGGGGGGACATGATAGCGGTTTTCAAATATCTAAAAGGGTGTCACAAGGAGGAAGGAGAAAATTTGTTCCTCTTGGTTTCTGAGGACAGGACAAGGAGTAATGGGCTTAAAGTGCAGCAGGGGAGGTTTAGATTGGACATTAGGAAAAAATTCCTAACTGTCAGGGTGGTCAAATATTGGAATAAATTGCCAAGGGAGGTGGTGGAATCTCCCTCTCTGGAGATATTTAAGAACAGGTTAGATAGACATCTGTCAGGGATGGTGTAGACAGAGCTTGGTCCTGCCTTGAGGGCGGGGGGCTGGACTCGATGACCTCTTGAGGTCCCTTCCAGTCCTATGATTCTATGATTCTATGGAGATTCCACCACTTCCCTAGGTAACCCATTCCAGTGCTTCACCACTCTCCTAGTGAAATAGTTTTCCCTGATATCCAACCTAGACCTTTCCCACTGTAACTTAATCCTTTCAGCTACATGCATTCCTCCACCCCTTTGCTGCCTCTGTATCAGAGGAAGCAAGAGGGGAACGGGAGCTAGTGCACATGAGCTGGCCTCTGTTTGTGGGGAACTCAGACCCTCCATGTTCAGGGGCTGCTGTTGCAGACCAGTATGTGTCCAGTGTTCTCCTGGCCTCCCTCCCAGGGACCCCCCCCCCCCGACACCCTGTGCTGCTGCCTCTCTATCAGCAGCAGCGTGGGACAGCAAGCCAACAGTCTGCATGGGGAGCTGGTTTTTAAACTGGCTTTCCTGGTGGACCAGCTCCCACCTGCCACCCCATGCTGCTGCTGCAGATAGAGAGGCAGCAGTACAGGATGTCAGGGGGGCTCCCTGGGAGGGGGGCCAGGAGTGCACTTGCTGCCAGCCCCACCCCCAGGGACTATTAAATAGTCATGTAACCACTAAGATTTCATGTGGTTACATGACTATTCAATTACCCGATATCTAACATCCCTACTACATACTCTAGCTATATTAAAATATGAAAATAACTAACGAGTGAACAAGGCTCCAGTGCAGGAAAGCAATCCTATTCTGGAATGCAATTTGGCATGTACATAACTTGTATTGGAGTCAACATAAGTTATGCTAATATTGAAAGGTAAGCAAGGATAAAACTAAGCACATGTATACATCCTTCTTGAGACTATCTATAATGCAGCCACCTCTGGGATGGGAAACAGCAGCTGTTTGAGAGTACCAAGCGATATTACTCAGAAGCGCTTTAAGGACAAGAATTTAAGTTGTAAAGTGAGTTTTGGTAAACAGTACATCATGATCCCTTGTTGTGACAACTTATTTTCACAGTCAATAGATAATTCTCGCAAGATATATAAGATTAGCATTAACACTCTTACTAAACTGTTTTTTGTCTAACTACTACTCCTCTTACATTCACTTACATTTAAGCCTTGCTATTGTTTTCAGAGCAAGAGAAACATTTCCCTCTACTATCAAGGATGGGAGAAAAGAATCTGACAATTCTATGTAGCAAACACCTCACATTCAGTAAATTCAGTCAGAACGTGTAACTAACAGAATAGATATTGTATCAGAACACAAAATGGAAAGGGAAATTGAAATCACAGTTTAGAAAAACTGAAAGAACTGTCACAAAATAAAAGTACACAGTTAAAATAGGAATTTAATGTATTAATCAAAAATATAAGAAATGGATAGAAGGTAAAGTCTGTTTTTTTCCCCTCTGATTTCTATTTTATTTGAGCAGAGCTAGTGCAGGTTTTCCTAAAATAGCCATGCAACTCTTAAACATAGAAGCAACTAAAACAACAAAAACAAACAAACAAAAGCCAGGTATGTAAAATATCATTCATTTTCAGCAGTTAGGCTGCCAAATCACATCCGCCTGTTCAAAAGTCAAACTCAGAGGAACCACTGAACGACAACACAGATCTCAAAAGCCCAGCAATATTGTATGATCCACAAGTCAGGAGTTTCTAACATTTTTTCTTTTCCCTGTACACAAATACAGGTCATAGGGTTTAGTCCAACAATCTGCAAGTGGAGATTGAAGACAGGTAGGAGTATGTTTGCCGTAAACACAGCTTTTTCCTCACAGCTTTTTCATGCATTTTTCTCTGTTTCTGATAGATTGTAACTCTTATCTCTGTAGGAGGATCTGTTTATATTAGGCAAGCTATTTTTTTTTGTATATTTTCAGTAGTGGAATTTTCATCAGTGTACGGAAAAACCTCCACTTCTATATTAGATGAGTTTGAAAAGAATCTGGAAAATGTTTAATTTCTAGCTGGAATAACGAGTTGTAGTACCAGTTGCGTAAACCTCAGCCCGCTCATGACCTTCTTTCTGCAGCTTTTAAGTAAAGATATAATGCTGATGAAGTCAAACTCAGTGAGTTAGTAGACCATTCAATCAAACAACTTCCTTTGGGTTGGGTGCAGAAGGATTGTGTTCTAGTATCAAGAAAGTCCAGCAACTTTCATGCTATGGCACAGACACCATTTTATTTATACTTTTTTAAAGTGTTACTCAAAAGTTGCCGTCAATGTGATGCTGTAAAATGAGGTTATAACTAGACTGTCTGGGAAATATTTAAAAATTTGAAGTTCTATACGCAGGAAAGTAGTACAGATCAGTGGTACTAATACCGTGCTGTGCTTGTTCATATGTTATTTAATGATAAAGAGAAGGAAGAGTGAAAGAAAAGCTGAAAAAGGTGTTTTGCCAGACAGATGAAGAAATCCTAAGCAAATGTCAGCAATGATGACTCATTTTAAATTGTAAGGGAGATCTTGTATTTATGTATCCTGGCTCTTATCCCAGAGGAGTCCATTTGCAGGGTAGGTTGGAAGGAGAGAGGGAAGGTTGAGTGTTCCACCAGCCCCGTTTCACCCACTCATGGAAAATAACTACTGTAGAAGACAACAAAGATGTAACTGTTAAAAATTAATATGTTTGAACCTGTTTTACATCGAGGCTTTAAGCTTTGGCAGAATAATCTACTGTAGCTAAAAAAGCCCCAAATTGCCAAATTGGTTTTTCCAGACTAATTATTAGAAATTAACATTCCAAAGACACACATGAGATGATTGAACATTTCTTTCCTTACCCATGCAAGTATATGTGACGGCTTATACTAGCAATCAGGTATGCCCTGGGCTCCTTGTTTTTCAGGAAATTAACTATGCTTCGTAGCCATGAGTATTAGTTGTCTGTCCTCATATGAAGACCTTATAAAATATTCACAACAAAGCACATATGATATTCATTGGTATATCTGTCTCCTTTTCTGTGTTTATTTACAGTGGTTTTTAATGTATGGAGATAATTTATATGTGGCCTACCCCTAGTCTCTGTCTTCAGATAGCTTCTAAATAATAATACAGTTGATTCTGGATGATAAATGATTGGAATTTTGTACACAAGGAGCAAGATATTTCCAATCATACCTTCATGACATTTTAAGGAAGGAAATATTTTTCATAAGGTTAGACAGTTATCTGTGTCATTTCTTCCACAACTCCTAGAGAGACAGAATATTATCCTTCTTGAAAATCATGCTACACTTCCTCTTGTAGCTCTATGTCAAACAAGCTAACAAATACGAAGACTATTTTTCCTTTGATTATTATCCAGGAATTTCTGGTGTATGCAATCGCCCATTTTGGTCAATTTAATATTTATAGGCTTTTAAAAATAGTAAATTTCATTATTTCAGCCATTTAAATCTGAAATGTCACAGTGTTGTAATTGTAGGGGTCCTGACATAAGAAGAAATTGTGAGTAGAAGCAAGTTTATTGTGAGTGTGTGTGTCGGGGGTGAGGGACTGTAGCACTGTTACCCTCACTTCTGCGCTGCTGCTGCTGGTGGCACTGCCTTCAGAGGTGGTTCCTCTGGAGGGCCAGCTCTGAAGGCAGTACAGAATTAAAGCAATACCACAACTCCCCAAAATAATAGTTCCCCCCTGCTTCCCTGCAACTCCCTTTTGGGACAGGCCCCTCAATTTGACAAATACGGATCTTCCCTGTGAAATCTGTATAGTATAGGGTAAAAGCACACAAAAGACCAGATTTCATGGGGGGAAGACCAGATTTCACAGTCCATGACATGTTTTTCATGGCCATGAATTTGCTAGGGCCTTTTTTAAAGGTTCAAAATTATGAGATTTTTACCACAAAAGGTAACTTATGCCTCCTGTGTCAGTTTTCAGACTGTCTTACAGAGTAACAAAAACAAAACACACATTGAGTTCGAGGTCCGAAAGTCATAAAAGCCACTATTTTTTTTAGCTGCCAACTTAACAAGTTCCAACCTTTGGAATTCTCTGCCAGGGGATGCTGTAAAGACCAAAAGTATAATTGGGTTGAAAAAAGAATTAGGTACATTTCTGGAAGAGAGGTTCATCAATTTCTGTTAGCCAAAATGTTCAGGGACATAACACCATGCTTGGGATATCTCTAAATCTCTGATTGCTAGAAGCTGGAACTAGAGAAAATGTGATGGATCACTTGATCAATTGCCCTATTCTGTTTACTCCCTCTGAATTATCTGGCCCCAGCCACTGTTGGAAGACAGGATAATGGGTAGGTGGACCTTTAGATAGATGGATCCAGTATGGCTATACTTATGTTATGAACCCTCCTGGGATCCTATTTCCTTAACCTTATAAGGGTCCTCCTGTCCTCTTAGTCAACCTTAAGGGATAAATCTGATCAGTTAACTAGAGGGACTATCTAGTCATTCATACTACAAGGATACAACAGCACTCATTCTTTTTTCTCCCTTTAACAGATTTCAGTCCCCTGAATAATTCTTGTTTTTACAGGTTGCACCTCCCACAACCGACTCTGTGGTCTGGTAGGACCATGGATGTTCCTGGACCAGAGAGCACTGGATCCGAGATCCTAGTGGCAGGAGGGCTGGCAGGATGGGCAGGCTGTTTCCCAAGCTCTCCCAGGGGTGGGGATGAGGAGCATTGGGAAGCATGGCTCTGCTCACAGCCTCTCTCCTTCCACAGGGCAAAGCAGGGCACCTGCCTGCCCCCTCCGAGCCCACAGGGCTGACAGGTCCCCTGAAACTGCTGCTACCTGCCTGGATCTGGCACCGCTTTGGCTCTGGGCTGCAGCAGCAAGAAGGCAGTGCGGACTTGCTGGCAGGTGACATTGGGCTGGCCTCAGCCCCACAGATGGAGCGTGGCCAGCAGACCAGGCATAGGGAGTCCCCAGCCGTCCTCTCTGGCCTGGGGATTACAGCCTCCTGCAGGCATGGATCACCACCTGGGCTCAGAATAACCAGCTCCCCAACTCGCGCAGGCAAGGCCCTCTTGGGCACTCCTGGTCAGACGGCTGCAGCTGGGCTACCCCAGGACCAGAAACACTGGCATTGGGGCTGGTGTCCAGCATCCCAGCCAGGAGCAGGGCCCTTAGCAATGGGGCTGGGATCTGCAGCAGCCCAGGCAGGGCTGGGGCCAGCAGCAGTGGGGCTAGCTGGGATGGAAGCAGAGCCGGCAGCAGGGAGGGATGGTGGGCTGGAGGCCAGGGGCAGGGGATCTCCCGTGGTCTGTCACATTTCCTCGTTTGTCAGTTCCCATCGTCTGTCAAATTCTCGTGAGGGTGCTGGACATAAAGGTCTATAGTAACATAAATGTGAATAGAGCTTAATATATTAATAAAATATCCTGTCTGTGTATGAAGAAGTTTACAGTCTAAGGGCCAGATTCTAAAATCCTTAATTTAGCAAAATTCCCACTGTCTACACACATTGTGTGATTGAGTATGTAGTATATGGTTGAAACTTTATGCATGTATAGAGAGTGTTGTCAAATCCCATGAGAAAAAGAAGAAATAGAAGCATGAAGCAGCAAGATAGTGCCATTGCTTTGGATGTTAGGCATGCATCTTGAAGTAAACATCTTATTTTAATCTTCATCCTTCTTCCACTGTCTTTTCTTTGTACCATCTTTCACTCTCTGAAGTGAACGCACTGCAAGATTAAGTTTGCAAGGTTTGTGTTCTCTGCTAACACAAATATCTTAGCAAAACATTACCCAAGAGATATGTTCCATCTACCAATGAAAGCCAATGTGTGGTACCTTCCATTGACATTCATTGATGGTATTTGTTTCAGGCTTTCAGGAATCCTATTTTTACCAGGGAAAACAGGCCTGGGCAAATATATAACATTGCATTGTTGTTTGTTTTATCTGAAAATTCTGCCTTGGTAGGAGAGTAAAGGAACCTGTTCATTTTCTGCAGAAACATAATGGTTTTTTTATGAAGTTGTACATTTTTACCATGTAGCTTGTAATGATGAAAATCTCATTTCCAAAGCTCCTGTCTTACATTATGTCTTCCAAGTCCATTTTTCAAAATTTGACTGCAGAATTTGACAATATTTCTATCCCATGGGTAATAAATGAGGTGTTGTTATATATCACACTCCTTTTAATATATAAGAGTCTGAAATGTATGGGAAATAATTTGCAGATTGCTGATCTTCTCATTTTTTCTGAGTCATCTCCCATCAGGCAAGAAATGGTAACCCCCCAAAGGAGAAATGTCAACTTCTTAGTACATGCCATTAGCAATGGCTCACAATATTGAGAGTCTATAGTATGGGGAAAAGAGGTGGCAAATATACACAGCTTTATCTATGATTAACAGATAACTTACCCAAAATATAAGCAGATTTCCTTTTTCTTTAATTTTTTTTGTTGAAACTTTACATTCATGGTTCCCTCTGAGTCCTTCAAAGTCATAAAAATACATCCAATGGGCATACTTCTCCTCATATAGTAAGCAGATGCCATGTTCAAGCCATTTCTTCTTGACATGAGTTCAATGGAATCACCTATAGGATTTTCTAAATTCACACAGGGCAAATAAGGAAGCCCTAATATTCAAAACTGGGATCTGCTTTCAGCAAGGAAGGACAATACAGTCAGTGTTCAGTTTGTGTTGCATAGGCATAATCTATGGCAGGGCTACTCAACACGCGGCCCGCGGAGCAGTTTGGATTTACACAGGGCGCAACACGTGGCCCATAGGTGGGATCCTTTGAACATGAAACATGCTCCACAATTGCAAGGCGTCTCCCAGGAGGGGTGAGCACTGAAAAATGCAAGTAGATGGGTTGGCTGGAATAGAGGGGTACAAGGTGCCAGGAGCACTGGAGCATTGTGGGAAGTGCTGGCTGCTTAGCCTTGTGGGCAGAGCCTGAGAGGTGTTGACTGGCTTTCACTGGCTGCATTTGGGTCCAGCACCACGACTTAAGGCTTCATCTTTGTATTCATACCCGGCAGTGTGAAAGAAACTATTTGCATCAATGTACAACCACACTTAAGTTGCGGTCCTCTGCATGTGCTGTGAGTATCAATGTGGCCCTCAGGGCTTCTGAAGTTGAGTAGCCCTGATCTATGGCAATAGGTCTCAAGTGGTTGTTCATGGAATGGTTTTGGGCAGTCCACAGAGCTGCTTTTAACACATTGTTGATACATTACCAGTAGATGCAATGATGATATTTCCTCATAATTTTAGCTCAGCCCAGAACAGTTTTAGGAATATTAAAAACTCTTTTAACCAACTAAACTTAACATATATAAGTAAAGAAATAAGGGACTTCTTAGGCTACATCTAGACTGCACTCCTTTTTCAACAGAGGCTTTGTTGATAGTATCTGTCGACAAAGCCTTTGTCGAAAAAGAGCATTTAGATTACATTATGTGCATCGAAAAATCGATCCACTTTTTAAAAAAAGAGTATCCAGACTGCCGGATGCTCTGTCGACAAAAGAAGGCACCCGGAAGTGTTTCTGGCCGGGCATGGGGGCAGCCTTTATTTCCAGGTGCTGCTGCCTGCCCTTTGCAGAGACGCGTGCTTAAAGGGATCCCTGTAGACAGCCGTTGCTCTGCTCCTGTTTCTGGCTTGCCTAACGCCTAGAAGGAAAGCAAAGCTGTTGCAGTGCTTGCTCTGGTTGCCCTGCTTCCTCGGACATCACAGCAGTTTATTGGCAGGGGTTTTTTTTTCTGCTTTTATTTGGCCATGGAGCCTGAGCTGCCCCTGGGCAGGCGATGGTCCCACGCTGCCATACTGCTGCATCTGCATTACTCTGTCATGAATCTCCTGCTTCATATGGACCTGGACCACACCACGCGGCAGTTTTGTCGATGGCGGTAAACCTCATTCTAAGAAGAATAATGCCTTTTGTCGACAAAGTTCTGTTGACAGAAGGTGTTATTTCATCTACACTGTCCTTTGCGTCTACACTGTCATGTCAACAAAGTGGCTTGCTTTGTCGACAGAATTGGATGTAGTCTAGACACTCTTTGTCGACAGAAGCTTTGTCTACAGTATCTCTCAACAAAGCCTCTGTTGACAAAAGCCTGTAGTCTAGATGTACCCTGCGTCCACACACGGCTTTTGTTGACAGATCTCTGTCGACAAAGGCATTCTTCCTCGTAAAGGGAGGTTTACCGCTGTCAACAAAACTGCCGCGTTCTGTCAACTTATTGTCAACAGAACACGGTGGTAGTGTAGACGCAAGTATAGTTTTGTCGACAAAAGACCACTTTTGTCTACAAAACCCTGTAGTCTAGACACACCCTTAGACACTGCATGGCTACTTCAAGTATGGTGGGGTTGACTATTACTTTGGTGTAAATTCTACCATTATATTCCTGGACACCTCTAAAGTGAAAGGGGAAGCAAGCACAAGAGACCAAACTGAAAAAGTATAGTTGGAAGCTAAAGACATTCTGATAGCAAACCAAAAGGTAAACTGGAAAGTCACCTAACAAGATTAAAGAAAGGTGGTCAAGCAATGAGGGGAAATTTAGTTCTAATGTGTATAATGTCCACTTGGTGTGTACTGTGAGAGAACAAATAGAAACACCCAATTTACCTCCTCTAAAGGTTTGATCTATTGGCCACTGAACACCTTGGAAGTCTTTCCATTGACGTCAGTGAGTGCAGGATCAGGGTCTTAACTAGAACTGATTTGAAAATTCTCCAATACAATTTTCCTGGAAACCCAAGTGTGGAGAGTGTTTTGAGCCTGGTGAGTCATTGCAAGTAACTGTTTGTGAGTCGTAAGGATCCAGCCAGTACACAATCTAATTAGGTGACCCCTCCTTTGCCCCCCCCCCCAAAAGCATATAGGTTCCTAAAGTAAGCCACAACTCCAGTTTGCTTAGCGTTGCTACGGTGTTGGAGATGCTCCCTCCTACCTTTTTCTAGCAGACTGTGCCTTTTTCTTCTGCTCCTGCAGAAGCAATGGCTGATCCAGCTGGGATTGGAGCTAGATCTCCCAGGGTATCCTGGCTCCTAATTCCTCTTTATCCCTTTGGCAAGCTAAAAGGGAGCTGGGAGCAATGGCTCCCAATTACCCTTTTTGGAGTGAACAGTTGTGATTTTTCTAAATGATTTTTATGCTGTTTCGTGGAGAATTTTGAACTGTTTGGCATTTGTTGCAAACAAAATAAAAGACTATTTTCAAAATTCCAAAATCCTCTGCAAAACGGAATTACCACTTGCCAGCAGCTCTCTTCTTAACCATTCACTACAGTTCATACCTCTGTTATGTCACTTCTATTTATCTTTTGTATAAACAAAACAGCTCCAATCTTTTCATTCTATTCTACATGAAAAGTTTTCCAGATTTTAAATTCGTTTCCTGATTCACCTCTGGCCCTCTTCTATTCTTGCTAATTCTTTTTTGAAAGCAGGTGATCAGAGCTCAACTCAGTATTCCTGGGAAAGCCATATCAAGATACGTCTAGACTACAGAGCTTTTCTAGAAAAGTTCTGCCGCATTCCAGGAATGCGTCTGCTTTTCCAAAAAAAAAAATGTTTCTAACTATAGCTGCAGAAGAATATGGAAGAATATGGAAACATTTTGGAAAAGCAGACACATTTTTTTGGCATCCCTGTAAACTTCATTCTACAAGGAAGAAGGGATGTTCCAAAAGAGGGTTTTTTTCCAACATTTGGCAACCATGTAGACAAGCCAAATGTCAGAAAAGCCTCTTTCAGAAGAAAAGTGGAAAAAGATAGGCAAATTGCGGTTCACACATTGGGCTCGTCTACACTGGCCCCTTTTCTGGACGGGGCATGTAAATTTCACCTATCATAGTAGGGAAATCCGCGGGGGATTTAAATATCCCCCGCGGCATTTAAATAAAAATGTCCGCCGCTTTTTTCCGGCTTTTAAAAAAGCCGGAAAAGAGCGTCTACACTGGCCCCCGATCCTCCGGAAAAAGCACCCTTTTCCGGAGGCTCTTATTCCTACTTTGAATAACAGCTGTTATTCTGAAATAACTATGCAAGCGTCCACACAGTAATTCTGTTATTTTGAAATAACAGAAATAACTTTGAAGTAGGAATAAGAGCCTCCGGAAAAGGGCGCTTTTTCCGGAGGATCGGGGCCAGTGTAGACGCTCTTTTCCGGCTTTTTTAAAAGCCGGAAAAAAGCGGCGGACATTTTTATTTAAATGCCGCGGGGGATATTTAAATCCCCCGCGGATTTCCCTACTACGATAGGTGAAATTTACATGCCCCTTCCGGAAAAGGGGCCAGTGTAGACGTAGCCATTGTGTATCCTTTTCCAGCTTTTCTTTGTAGTGTAGACACAGCTTCAGTGACTTATATGATGACATGATAATATGCATATTATTATTGACTATCTCATTCTCACAACATCCCAGAATTTTGTTAGGCCTTTTACACTGCACAGTTATTTCAGAATAAGCTTTTCTGGAATAGTTATTCCAAAATAGCTTATTTTGAAATAGAAGGTCTACATTGCAGGGAAGCCTCAAAATTAGTCCGAAGCAGGCTTCCCTAATGTAGATGTGCTATCTCAGTTTAGAGCCCCAGGAGGAATAACCTGGTGAGGGTCTATTTCGAAATAGCAGATGTGGAGTGTCTACACAGCCTCTATTCCAAAATAACTATTTCTGAATAGGCATTATTCTTCATAGAATGAGGTTTACAGAAGTAGGAATAAGCCATCCATTATTTCAAAGTTATTTCAAAATAACAGAATTACTGTGTGGACGCTTGCATAGTTATTTCAGAATAACAGCTGTTATTCCGAAATTACTTTGCTGTGTAGACACACCCTTACATTGCCATTTGAATTCCTCTGAAGTTTCTCACAATCTTCCCCAGTCTTGACTAACTTAATTAATTTTGTGTCATCTGCAGATGTTGTCCTCTCACTGTTAACCCCTTTCCAGATCATTAATAAATGTCCTTAATAATACTGGTCCAAGAGTTGATCATTAGAACATTCCACAAATAAACTATTTCTTTATTTGTCTTAGAATCATAGAATCATAGAACTGGAAGAGACCTCAGAAGGTCATCAAATCCAGCCCCCTGCTCTAGGCAGGATGAATTCCAACTAAATCACCCCGGCCAGGGCTTTGTCAAGCCGAGATTTAAACACGTCTAGGGATGGAGACTCCACTACTTCCCTAGGTAACCCATTCCAGTGCTTCACCACCCTCCTAGTGAAATAGTTTTTCCTAATATCCAACCTGGACTTCTCCCACCACAACTTGAGACCATTGCTCCTTGTTCTACCATCTGTCACTACTGAGAACAGCCTCTCTCCATCCTCTTTGAAACCTCTCTTCAGGAAGTTGAAGGCTGCTATCAAATCCCCCCTTACTCTTCACTTCTGCAGACTAAACAGACCCAAGTCCCTCAGCCTCTCCTCATAAGTCATATGCTCCAGCCCCCTAATCATTTTGGTTGCCCTCCGCTGGACCCTCTCCAATGCGTCCACATCCTTTTTGTAGTGGGGGGCCCAGAACTGGACACAATACTCCAGATGTGGCCTCACCAAAGCCGAATAAAGGGGAATAATGACATCTCTGGATCTGCTGGCAATGCTCCTCTTAATGCAACCTAATATGCCATTAGCCTTCTTGGCTACAATGGCACACTGTTGACTCATATCCAGCTTCTCATCCACTGTAACCCCCAGGTCCTTTTCTGCAGAACTACTACTTAACTGGTTGGTCCCCAGCTTGTAACTATGCTTGGGATTCTTCCGTCCCAAGTGCAGGACTCTACACTTGTCCTTGTTGAACCTCATCAGATTTCTTGTGGCCCAATCCTCCAATTTGCCTAAGTCATTCTGGACTCTATCTCTGCCCTTAAGCGTATCTACCTCTCCCCCCAGCTTAGTGTCATCTGCAAACTTGCTGAGGGTGCAATCCATCCCCTCATCCAGATCATTAATAAAGATATTGAACAAAACCGGTCCTAGAACCGAACCTTGGGGCACTCCACTAGAAACCGACCGTCATCCTGACATCGAGCCATTGATCACTACCCTCTGGGCTCGGCCTTCAAGCCATCTTTCTATCCATCTTACCGTCCATTTATCCAATCCACATTCCCTTAACTTGCTGGCAATAATATTGTGGGCGACCGTATCAAAAGCCTTGCTAAAGTCAAGGTATATAACATCCACTGACTTCCCCATGTCCACCGAGCCTGTTACCTCATCATAGAAACTAATAAGATTGGTCAGGCACGACTTGCCCTTTGTGAATCCATGCTGACTATTCCTAATCACTTTCCTCTCATCCAAGTGCCTCAAAATTGATTCCTTAAGGATCCCTTCCATGATTTTTCAAGGAACCGAGGTAAGACTGACTGGCCTATAGTTCCCTGGATCATCCTTCTTCCCTTTTTTGAAGATGGGCACTACATTTGCCTTTTTCCAATCATCTGGGATTTCTCCCTATCTCCACGACTTTTCAAAGATAATAGCCAAAGGCTCCTCAATGACATTTGCCAACTCCCTCAGTACCCTCAGATGCACTAAGTCCAGACCCATGGATTTATGTACGTTTAGCTTTTCTAAATAGTTCCTAACCTGTTCTTTACCTACCACGGGCTGGCCATCTTCATCCCATCTTGCATCACTTAGCGCAGAAGTCCAGGAGCCGACCTTGTCTGTGAATACAGAGGAAAGAAAGCATTGAGTACTTCAGTTTTCCCCACATCATCTGTCACTAGGTTACCTCCTTCATCCATTAGGGGCCGCACACTCTCTCTGATCACCTTCTTCTTGTTAACATGCCTGTAGAAACCTTTCTTGCTATCCTTTACATCCTTAGCCAGTCGCAATTCCATTTGCGCTTTCGCCTTTCTGATAACCCCCCGGCATTCTCGAGCTATACCTTTAAACTCCTCCCTGGTCATTTGTCCAAGTTTCCATTTTTTGTAAGCTTCCTTTTTGTGCTTAAGTTCACCAAGGATTTCCCCGTAAGCCAATCCGGTCTCCTACCATGTTTGCCTGTCTTGCTACGCGTCGGGATGGTTTCTTTCTGTGCCTTCAATAAGGCTTCTTTAAAATACTGCCAGCTGTCCTGGACTCCTTTCCCCTTTCATGTTAACATCCCAGGGGATTCTGCCCATCAGATCTCTGAAGGAGTCAAAATCTGCTTTTTTGAAGTCCAAGGTGTGTATTTTACTACTCTCTTTTCTTCCTTTGGTCAGGATCCTGAAATCTACCATCTCATGATCACTGCTTCCCAGGTTGTCACCCACCTCCACTTCCCCTATTAGTTCCTCCCTGTTTGTGAGCAGAAGGTCAAGTGCACACGGCCCCTGGTCGGATCCTTCAGCACTTGTGTCAAGAAGTTATCCCCAACATTCTCCAAAAACTTCCTGGATTGCCTGTGTCCTGCCCTATAGGTTTCCCAACAGATGTCAGGGTGATTAAAGTCCCCCACAAGAACCAGGGCCTGCGATCTGGAAGCTTCGCTCAGTTGTCCGAAATTTCTAAGCAATTTCTAAGGTCATTTATAATTTTTCTTGTATCTGAAAACCTCTTTGTGTACTTCCTCAGTCAGACTTTATTTTGTTAAGATTTCTTATCTATATGCTCACAAAAGCTAGCAACCCTGTAAAAGACACTGAGAAGACAGCATAACGACCCTGATGCATTTACAATCCAAATTGGCTTTGGGATTTACAGGAAATATTGTCAGCCTGGAAAGACATGCTGGGCTCCTCCTTGAGACAAACCTGAACTGATTTGAAACTCTTTTAATGATTAGTTTTAAATTGCTATTATCTTTTGCCAGAAGGTGTCCCTGATTTCGATCTTTTGCCCTTGAATTTTTTGAGAATTATGCAGGATGGATTTTGCTAAGAATTTAGTGCTCTGCTTTTTGCTTTTATCTCTGAGTCCATTGAATATCTGGTTTTACAGTGACAAGACAGTGGCAAGTTTTCATATTCCTTCCATATTCTTCTGCAGCTATAGTTGGAAAATTGCTATTAAAATGACTTTGTAGGGTTCCGTATTTACTCCCTTAACCATTTTTATATCCAGCATGCTCATTTAAAAGCCAAAGGCTTTTTAACAGCCAATTCTGACACACAGCCTGGGATCCGAAAATCAAGCTGTTTCTTTTTGCTGCTGCTTGTCCATCAAGCTCCAGTAATAAGGATTCTGTAGTGGGAGTTTAGCTGACAGTTTTGTCGATGAAATGTGCGACTAACTGGCCCATAAATTCTTCAGTGTTAATAGTGGTAAACCTTGTTTTTCTCTGGAATATAAGTAAGAGCATTCCAACACAGCAGGGCTAAAGCCAAAATAAGCTAGGCAACATGAGCTATATCAATTGCATAGCTTAAGTCGAAATAGCTTATTTTGGCTTTTGTCGCTGTCTACACCGCAGGAAGTCCAAGAAAGAGCACTCTTCCTCCGACTTCCTTTACTCCTTGTAAAGTGAGGTTATAGGAGTCAGAATAAGAAGCCCTCCAGCTTGACATTATTTTGACAGCTTCAGAGGGGTAGCCGAGTTAGTCTGTAACAGGAAAAACTTGAAAAAACAACAAAAAGTCTAATAGCACCTTAAAGACTAACAAAACATGTAGATGGTGTCATGAGCTTTCATGGGCAAAACCCACTTCTTCAGATGACTTATTTTACTCTGGTCATCTGAAGAAGTGGGCTTTGCCCATGAAACCTCATGATACCATCTACATGTTTTGTTAGTCTTTAAGGTGCTACTAAACTATTTATTATTTTGACATTGTCGAAATAACTGCTTGTAGTGTACATGAACATTGTTATTTCAGAATAGTGTCAGTTATCCCAAAATAATACTGCTGTGTAGGTTTACCCTTAGGGTGTGTCTAGACTACATGGCTCTGTCGACGAAGCCATGTAGATTAAGCAGGACGGCAAAGGGAAATGAAGCTGTGATTTAAATAATCGCCGCTTCATTTAAAGCAAAATGGCTGCCACACTCTGCTGATCAGCTGATTGTCGGCACAGCGCAGTCTAGACCGGGATCTGCCAACCCCATAACCCTTTGTAGATCCTTTATGCCTCATGAAACGAGGCTTACAGGATCTGCCGACGAAGCATTCTGGGGTCGGCAGATCTGCGTCTAGACTGCCACGCTGTGCCGACAATCAGCTGATCGGCACAGCGAGGCAGCTATTTTGATTGAAATGAAGCAGCGATTATTTACATCGCAGCTTCATTTCCCTTTTTCGTGTAAACTAATCTACATGGCTCCGTCGATGGAGCCATGTAGTTTAGACATATCCAGAGTGATTTACGGAGAGAAAGCAAGTATGCTGAGTTAGACCATGCCAGTTTTCATGGTGTGCTGAATGTTCTGTTTCTTACCTATACTCTCATATCCAATGCCCATCTTTACTGTATTCTTGTATAGCATTTGGATCTACAATGAATCCAATCTCAAGGAAACAAACTGATTCTAAAGGGCCCTTATTTTTGTCCAGTCTTTGAAGTGGTCAGGAGAATACCAGGAACACTTTTAACATTTTGTTTCCTTCAGTGCAAATACTTTTGACTGGTTTGTATCCAAAAGGAATAATAAAAATGACCATCTTTGCTTCTTATTCCTTATCATTTGTAGTTCAAATAGAAGGCTATTCCACCTATGGCATGGCAGTGAAGGTTGCCTGTCTCTGCTCAATCCCACCAATTGAGATTTATAGGGAGCTTCTTGCATTTCATTGCAAGTTTTGTGAAAAATGATTGTTTTTATATTGACTTATCATACTGAGGTTTCAAGATTGCATGGTTAGGTAAAAAAAAAACTGATTGCTTCTTCAATTTCAACAGTACCTTTCACCATTCATTTGCTCTAATTATGGTTGTCTTATGCTTAGGAAAATCTTTCTCTCTTCAGGAATTGCAATACAAATGTAAAATATGCACCTAATTTAATTTGGGCTTCTAATATCTCTGTGCGCTGATAAAAAATTATCCAAACAAAATAACACTATATTTGCATAAATATATACTAGTGCAAAAAGTATTCATTGTTGTGTAGTCGGCCTCTTTTTGTTCACAAATGTGTACTTTGTGAACACATTTACTTGTTTGAATGTCTGTGCAAATACTGTGTATACCAGTAGGTGCCTGTTTTTTGAATATTTACCTTACAGTGCCAAAATTTGTCCTTGGGTATGGAGCAATGGCTGCCACTGAAGTCACATGAAGTCAAACATATAGCACATATGCATAAGTAGGATTTACTCTATAGCATTTGGGCACATTTGAAAGGGGAGCTACTGAAGCTTGTTGCAATAGAGAAGGAAACCAGAGCAACTTATTGCTGTTTTTTGTATGCATATTGTTACAACACATTGATGATCCTGTCAGGATCAGGGCCCCATCCTAATAACTACTGTACAAAAAGATAAAAAGGCATGATATCTCTCACGGTCTGAAAAGGAAGAGAGACCAAGCAAATGGGAGCAGAGGTGATATCGGGCAAGGGAATGGGTGGTGGAAAAAAGAGATAAGAAGGAACAGACAGAATTCCAGGATACTGGTCAAGGCCACTGGAAGGAAGGAGATGGGGTAAGGATTTCTTGACATGAGAAGTGGGTGGGAGGGTGAAAATGAGGACAAAGGAGGTGGAGATGTTGGAGGCATTGAAGGGGAAAGGTAGCTAGAAAGGAAGAAAAAATGTTTGGGTTTTCCTAATTTCTTTTCATTATATAAATGTTTGTTTTGTTTTCCCATATTAAAGCTATTGATGGTTTCCTGTTCCTGAAAGGGCAAATGGGGAAGAAACACTTGTAAAAGGTGACCAAGGGGGTTAAAAATTAACTTCTGAAAACGGGAGAAAATAAAATTGTGGGTGAGGTCTTGAGCCAAATGTTTTATGTATTTCAGTGGTCACCAATCAGAAGATCGGGATCCACTGGTAGGTCTTGGAGCTTCTAACAGGTGCTCGTGACTGGTGTGGCCAAGAGGCTATCAAGTGCAGACACTTCAGCTGCCCCTCCCTGCACTGCTGCTCATCTCCTGCCCTTTGCTTTGGAGCTGCCTCCCGCCACCCCGGGGAGCTTCCTGCTTGCTGTGCGGGGCAGGAGAGGGAGAAGAGGGACACTAATGTCAAGGTGCCCCCTCTCCCACCCTGTATTCTATCTCCACAGAGCAGAGAGGGGGCACAACACGACTTGGGATGGGGTTTGCTGTCGGGTTTAGGAGTGGTGCAGGGCCAGGGCAGGGGTGAGCCTGCCTCAGCTCCACTGCACTACCACCCAGGAGCCACCTGAGGTAAGCAGTGTCATGCTACAGCCAGCTCTGAACCCCTGCCCCAGTCATGAACTTCCCTGCTGCACCTCAAGCCCCTGACCTAAACCTGGGCCCTCTGGACCCAAATGCCCTTACAGAACCTATGCCCAGAACCCCCTCCTGCACTCCAAGTGCCTGCCCAGGCTTAGCTCAGAGCCCCTCTCTCACGCCAAATCCCTTAACCCAAGACCAGAGCCTGTGCCCCAACCCTCTTGCCCTGCCTGGTGAAAGTGACGGAGGGAGGATGGAGTGAGCAGGAGTGGGGCCTTGGAGAAGGGGCACACAGGAGGCAGGGTATTTCAGTTTGAGGTAGATTTTGGATTGCACTTAAATTCAAAAAGCGATCTCACACTTAAAAAGGTTGGAAACCACTGATGTACTGAAACCCCTGGACAGCTCTAAGCCCAGCCTACAATGGAAGTGCCACATAGCAGAAAGGGCACATACAGAGCAGTGAATCAATTATAGAGTCCGGAAATAACAGTGTAACAATAAATTAATAAAGCAAGGAGCTATTTGTACCACAAGTTAATGAGTTAATCAATAAGGTGGATGAGGAAACCTTTCCCTCTTGGCTTTCTATAATGACATTATGATTATACGTCTACTTTATTTATCTTTGAGGAAGGGTTTATCCCCATGATTCTTAGCTTATTGATAATAATTTGACATTTTACATCAGACACCATCTGGAATAGGTAATGTGAGAATTGGGAAACTGAGCAAACTTGTTATAAATAGAAACTCCTAAAGGATTTTCCTCCTCTGTTAAGTAGAGTCCATGAAGATGGGTGCACACTGCATTAGTAAAACTTCTGGATTTGTTTCTAAGCATGCCTTTACATAGGAGAATAAGAAGTGTTTCATCCAAAGAAAACAATGCAGAGAAATATCAGCAATTCTTGCCATAGGTGAGACTATGAACGGGATGTTTTTGGAATATAATTCTTCTTAATTCCTGTAAATTTCATGCAGTTTTCAATATTTGTATATTCACTGCATTTTTTTCAATGTTGGTACCACATCAAACAAGTTACAGTGCTTTCCTAAATTTAAATAATCTAACAATCTGGGATTTATACACATTTTATTTAAATATATAGCCTATAGTTGCAATCCATTTCATAAATTGGAATAGGTTTCAGTGAGTGGTGTTGATGAGAGCGCCCTCAGGGAGCTATGAAAATGTAACTTATATCAAATCAGCTGGGAACATCTGCACGTGTCATCTCCAATCAAATCAGACTAACTGCAGGTATTTCTGTCCACTTATTCACAAACAAACAGATAACACTTACAAATATGGCATGCAGGCTCGGAATTAAGAAAGCCACTTGTGATGCTTGCAAATCACGTCAAAGAGGCAATTATTTAGCTACATTTTGGTACAAGTGACCGTGTTGGCATCAAAGCTTCCTCTTTTCAAAGATTTCTATTGGGAGCTCTTCAGAACTGAAGTACACCCTGTTACAAATCAGGTTGGTTTTTTTGAGCCCTTCCAGATGTTTTTTCTTATCCACATAACCTTTCTCCCATGAATAAGACAGATTTTATGAGAGCAGGATAATTACACACAGAGTTGAATTCTTTTAGAGATGAATCTCTTTGAGTTAAAAATAGGTGTATGGATCCTGTTTCCCTTGAAGTGTTCCAAAGGCAAACTGGCTACAACATCTCTAGGGAATCATTTAGGAAAGACCCAGTCTGGATCTAGGAGTATATAAATCAATCTTTTTGTCTTGTTGACAAAGGGGGGAGGAAAACAACAGCTATTGGCAGGGACAGGACACCTTTCTACTTTATTTCATTGCATTCCCACCAAAGCTTTTTCATATAGCTTAAATTCCTTATAAAAATATAGTACTCAGGGATCTGGCTAAGCAATGTTTCACCTACCTAGGAACTGCTGGACTGTGCGGTGTCTCTGATGGATGGAATAAACCACACGAGGACTCTGATGGGGGTGGGGCAAAGGGAGCAATTGCGGCGGGGTTCAGTGATTTAAAAGGGGCCCCAGGCCCTTTAAATCACTGCCAGAGGCCCCAAGAGGTCCACTCCTCTGGCCCTGGTGGCAGTGAAGGGCTGGCTGTGGGAGGCTAGACCCCCACCCTGCCCCTTCTGTCTGAGGCCCTACCCCCACCAGGGCTTGGTGAGGTCTCTATATATAGTTATACTTAGTTATAGTGGTTAGAGTGTTATTTTCCAAAGTTTCAGTTAGAAGCTGGTAACTGTAGACGATGAATTTTGAAAAACCAAGGTTGAAATATGATACAAACTTCTTTTAAATCCAAATTCCTCATTGAATGGACTGTTATAGATACATTCTCCCTTAGTAACCTCTTCCTTACAGCACCTCACAGAAGTGGAAATCATTGTTATACATACAGCGTTTTCATTTTATATCCCCCATTCATCATATGCTTATACTTGCTTAAAAGAAATGAAATAGTGGCTTCCTTTTTACATTGTTCTACTGATCTGTAGCAAGCACAGCTAGAAATGGGAGGAGAGAAAGCGAGCCCAGTGGGCCACTGTTCTCTGCCTCTAGCAGATTGGAAAGGGGCTATGGATAGCTGAAAGCATTCATAAAGAAAATCTCTCGTCCCCCTGGACCATTTTAACAATGAGCATCTCCTTTATTGCAACACTTTTATTTCTCTAGAGTACTGTTAAATGTATTTCTGAACCATCCTTTTAGGATGCATGTTTGCAGATTTACATTTCTTTGCTATAGTTACTCTCATAGTTTATGATCTAAATAATAATACTATCGACTTTGCACATATGTGAACACAAAAGGCTGTAACATGAGATTTCTTATGCCAGTAACAGTAAGGATAATGAAGCTACCCAGATTAAATTTCACTATATTAATATTTTATTGAACTGCCTGTTTGGGGAAAGTGTATAAATTAAAAATAAACCTGTTAGAAATGAATGCATTCTACTAATGGAGTTGATCCTGTAAATTAATAAAGTCCTAACAAATTCATAGGAAAATGTATGTTATCTGTATGGAGATCATTTGCGCAGCATTGTATCAAGGCCATATGTTAAAAATGAGATTTTCATTACAAACTTAGAGAGCTTTCCTTTTCAAATGACACATAGCATGACCATCAACTCCTATTAATCTAGGAGGAATTCATTTCAAATGCTGTATCCATGGTCAGAATATTTACATTATATGCACTATATGTGGTGCTTATTACAAATTGCAAGCAAGGCAGTCTTATCGAAGCAAGGTATCCTCCCCTTATAGTACATTCAGTAAAAATCCTTCTTCCACTGGTCTGTTTTCATTATGTGACTAATACTATTTTGTAGTGAGCTGGTTTTTTGGTTTTTTGTTTTTAATCCAGAGAGTTTTCAAGCCACAGCTGGGAACATGTTTCTTTATTAGCTTTCAGATATGCCATATGTTTGATTGGCTTTGTTGAATACGTGCCTGATCATGTGATGTGTGTGCAAGAGGTGGGGGAGTGAAGATCTCATCAGGAGGTTTGTGCAATAGATATTTATCCCCCTGTGGTTGGAATAAAAGCAGAATGGTTGCTGCAGATCAACAAATCACATCCCTCTTGATAGGTGTTGTCTTGAGGGATGTAGACATCTGGACAAGATCCTGGCCCTGCTTTTGCTCAGTTCCAGCAGCTGATTGCAAGCAGCATCCATCTTAACGTACTGACTGGAGATTTCTTCACTGCATGTGGTTTTACTGGGACTGGAATCTGATACATCATCCAAAAGCAGGGGATATTTGCAAATGCAATAACCAAGGCAGAATCCCAAAGCCACATTGTGATGGGGTGTACCAACCCCTCACTGATGCTAAGGGAATGGCCTTAGCCCAGCTGACTGAGAAAGCCCCACCCCCACAGCCTTGCTGGGCATGCTCCCACTGGAGACAGACTATAAAAGCCTCTGGAACAGCTCAGTCAGGGCTGACTGCTGAAGGAGAAGGAGGCACCGAGAGAGTGCCACAGATGGAGGAAGACGTGAAGCCAGACCACACAGCAGCAGCCAGACCAAGAGGAGCTACCTGAGGAGTCCCAGAATCAGAATGAGACTATGGAGAGTGCAGTTGCCAAGTGATGGTAGGAAGTAGCCCAGGGCAGGGAATTGTTGTCCAGGTGCTCAGCGTGTTGAGGCTGGATCCCCCACTGAGCAGGCAGTGGATCGTATCCCTGCCATTAGGCCCTGAGCTGTGACCTGGTGGAGTGGGAGGGCACGGGTCTCTCTATCCCCACTCCATGACTAGTCCGTGTAGGGGAAGTTTTCCTACAGACGTGTGTATGGACTCTGGCCAGTAGGCTGAATTACCCCTAGTAAAGGGGATTTGTGTACGGACTCTGGCCACTAGGCCGTATTACCCCCAGTAAACAGGACTTTTGTATGGACTCTGTCCGCTAGGTCATATTATCCCTAGTAAAAGGGATTTGTGTATGGACTAGGCCATTGTGCTGTATTACTCCTAGTAATGGGACTCATGTGAGGATTTTGGCCCCCTAGTGAAGGGAACTTAACTCAAGAGGCCTCCAAGGATAGATCGCCCCTTGACACAGATACTCTGATCTTGGTAAGCTCTGCTCAGCATCAGACACAAGGGGGAAGAAATCTGGTTTTCCTGAAGTTCAGATGACTCAAGATCCCTTGGCAAGCGGTAAAACCATACAACTTCCCCCCAATTCTGAAACAATCCCTGAGGCTGTGAACAGCCAGGTATAATTATAGAAGGATTAGACCAAATCAGACTTCAACCAACTCCTAGATTAGGAAGGGGAGCTGTAAAAGTAATTAATGCCACCTCTTACTCAACTTGCTCTACTATGTCCAAGTCCTGTGCTGAGGGCAGCTAAACCAGACCAGAAGACCCAGCCTTAAGCTTCTATCTTGTTCATGCTATTTGCACATACCTGCTCCTTTGGGATGTTCTTAGCATTTTTTAGGAACAAAACCTTTTCCCCTTTCCACGCTGATACAAATCTAGAATGACTGCACTAAAGCCACCCCATAAAGAATTTGGCCCTTTAATTTATTTTTCCTTTAGTGACATATATGGACCACTTGGCCCTATCAACACATGGTTCATTTTCCAACAAGAAGTTAGTAGTCCATGAGTTTGGATGCTGTTAAATTATGCTTTCTTTCAACTGCACTGCAAGATAAGCATTTTGCTACTGGCTGATGTCTAGCGTTTACTGTGTGAAAGTGATATGGGATATTCTTCTTTATACATTCTAAATGCAAAATATTAGTCAAAACTGATATGTGAACAGAGCTGCAGAACTACCACAAACCCCCACTGGAATATTATACTATTAGAAGCATGACATTTTCTGCATGAGGGTCACCAGACTTTTTAATAACTAGAAAACTTTCCCTTAAGTTTTTAATTTCTGCTCCATTCATTTACTATATTTGGATCTGGAACAGCGACCCAGAGTACAGGATATCCTCAAGTGCCTGACCTCAGTTATGGCATATCTAGAAAAAGAAACATACATTCATTATCTTAATACAGCTAATGCCAAGGGAGTGCTATTCACATCTGGATTTATTTTGGACAGTCTCATGGTAACAGCTGCAATTCATGTCTTCACTTGGACACATTTTTAAAAATGAAAATTACCATGGCAACAGCTGCAACCATTTATTATAGAGCAGTGGAAGTGGAACTAATATTTGTGAGGGACTCAGTGCTAGCAGGATAATGTGTCATTCAGACACTACAAGAGTCATTTTCCCTCTAACATCCCCATTTAAAATAGAAGGTAAAAGAAAGAAAATATCTTCAGTGCTGAAGTGTAGCTAAGATTGGATAGCTCAGAGGATTACGAATGGGATATGGAGTATTTTATCTCTTTGTTGCTGACCTCTATCCAGTCCAGATTAACAGTGACCAAAAGTCATTTTCATTTGTTTGGTTACAGATATAAAAAGAATTGGAGTGGGGTGTCAAAGTCTGAAAAAGCTGCTGGCTGCTTTGATGTCCTCTAACCAGAGATGCAACAAATTGTAGCAACCTAAGAAGGGGCATCATTACTAGGAGAACTAAGTGTGTCCTTGTGTTGGCTAACATGAAGGAAAATCCTAATGAAGACAAAACAGTGTAGTTTAACATGTGGGAGCAGGTCAAAGTGAAGAGTAGAGTTTACCTCTATCTGTTAACTCATGTTAAAGCTACGATTGTCTCATGTTCATGATTTTACTTCATGTCTGTTTCTACACTTTAGTGTTCACAATGTAAGAACACAACTTTTTTTTCTAGTGAAGATAAGATCAGATAGGGAATTCCTTCAGATGCCTACTGTTCCAGCTGAAGGTTGAGGCGAGTTGTTGCAGTCATGTGTGGTAAATCACATTGCCCAGACTTGCTCATGTTTCTAGATTTTAAGTAGGCATCTTTCACAAGCACTAAATCCCCTTTAAAATCTGCATGCTTTGTGTGTAAAAGAAGAAATGAAATGTAGCTGAGCTGTAAAAGAGGTATTCACAACTAAAGGCTACAGAATTAGGTTCCCACTAAATCTTTTCAGATTCTAATAAAGGTGGGTGTGATGGGAGGGCAGAGTGCACAGAGACACATTCCAGCTTAAATATCACATTTCCTCTTACTGTACCTTTAGAGTCAGAGTGCATCTTATCTGTGAGAGGATTTTGGAAAGGAAATTGACAAACTTTCATGTTTCAGAGTACTCTCTTGGTTTGTGTGTAAGTTTCTTCTCCTCATCTGCAGTGCTAGACTTACTGCCACTCGAGGTATTGTTCTTTCCCAGACTATAAATTTATAAATGGTTAAAGGTGTTCAGCTTGTAGAGGCAGGTAAAGGAAGAGGAAGAAAAATGATCTTTTGGAAGTAGGCAAGCCCAAGGGTATTGCTAGCTAAGCCTCAAATTTGGCACAAAGTATCACAAACAGCTATCAAACACCCGTCAGCTCCATCCTCCACATAAGTATAAAATCTAAAGGAGAGTTGGCTACATCTAAGCATACAACATTCCCAGTCTCCCACAATAACTTTTTGTTCTCCTTCAGCCTACACATCTCTTAAAACAAAGTTTAGACTCATATACTTCACTCTCTATTCACTTATTGAATTCTGAACTTTCTTTCCCCAAGGACTGTCATTCAGACCAGCTGTACTGAATTACCTTGTGCCATGGGCAGTTTTGTTCTGGGTGCTAAGAAGAGAGAGTGGAGACAATTGAATAAAACAGTCTCCAGCTGCAGGCTACCCGGGAGACTTTGCATGAAGAGTGTATTTCAGCTCAAAGGCGAGAGTGTGAATGAATTCAGAGAAATGCTTTCTTTTCAGACATTGGTACCATATTACTAAGTGCTTTTAATTTCAGATAACTGTGTGGCAGACTATTCTCTCTCTTTCCTCCCAGCTATCCCAATATAGTCTTTCCTGTGTCTAACCAGCCCAGAACAGAATATGACATTTGCAAATGCCTGTGTGAAGCAATCTAGACTGTCGGAGCCTGACTGTGAGGAAAGACTCGGGTTAGCAGTGCTAAGGACGGGAGCTTTTCCTGCCTCATTGCTACTGAATAAGGGTAAGGGGAACAGGAAGGCTACCTCCCTGCCTGAAGAGGCTGAAAACGGAGCAGGAGCTTTGAGCTTTCTTACCAGATCTGTAGAGGTGTCGGACAGGGAGCCTGTTTTCAAACAGACCTTTTCTGAGATGAGTGCCATCTGCCATGCAGTGCTAAAGGCTGATGCAATCCACCCTGTCTCCTGAAGTCTGAACATTGCGCTTATGCTGCTCTTAAGATGAGGCACCTGAGGAGAAAGATACAATAGAGCTTGAATATGAACCTACTGTCAGTCTCTTTGATAGCTCAATAAATTACATGTTCAGAATCTATCTCAAATTTCCCCAACACCCCATAATTTGTTTTCTCAAATGGGAAAATTTCAACATTTCTAAAAAGACTGTGGTGCACTCCAATATGGTCTTCTTCACCATGTGGCAATTTGCACAAAATGGATTTAAGCGCAAGAGAAAGCAGTGTGAGTCGGAGCTAGCTATTACTGCAAACAGAAGCCTGCTAATTATCCCTGCCCATTTTGTAGGTAGCTACAGTGAGTTTTGCCATGTTGTTTTGTATGATTCAAGTCTTATTTGGAGGGAGAACTGTTAGCTCTATTCCATGAATGAACTCATCATGGGCAGTGTCATTTTTGAAGGGAAATTATGTTGCAGTGAGGGCTCAGTGCAAACTGGAAAACAAATTCTACTTAATCTCTACTGGTTGTCCCATAAGTAAAAGAGCACTGATTTGCACACCGCTTGCTAGCTTCCTTGGAATGTTTAAGTGCCTTGTGCAAATTCTATCTTTAGTCACACCAGGGTAAATATGGAATAATTCTATTGCAATTGGCGATATTGTCCTAGATTTATAATAGCTTAACAGGACAATTTGACCCAACCTCTTATCTAGAGTGTTCAAGCAGAATGGCAGTAACATTCTAATATCCTGGGATTGAATTGGCTACAACTACACTGCACGCAACGGTAAATGTAGCCATTTATTGGTACTCTGCTTGAGCGCCCTAACTGATATCCTTCAGTGCAGGCAACCATCATGCGCCAACATTTTATCGACAGTGAGTTGTCATTCAGCTAACATAGATAAATGCCATAAGTGAGTGCAGGCACTTTAAAAGGTAGGGAAGGGTGGACTGCTCCTTGCCAAATGATAGTTGTCTCAAAAGTCTCTCATCTTTAAGGTAAAGGCTAACGCTACACATCCTGTAACCACTCTTCAAACTCCTTCCCAGTGCTGCTTCCCATTGGTCTCTTCTTGCTGTGTTCTGGTGTATCACTTTCTTCATGCTGGGTCTTCTTAAAGTTATGTCCCACAATGCTACCTCTTGCTCTTGGTAAAGAGAGGACCATGGAGAACAGCCATCTTGCTTCAGGTAGGAAAGACAGGAATAACTAGCTAGAGTTGGGTTCATGAGATCATTTTAAAAGATTTGAATTTCCAAACTCTTTGAGAGTCACCTGTAACTAATTCATATATAGCCAGAGACTAAATCCGCGTGTTTTTATAAAAGTAGTATTTTATTTTGGCTAAGAGAGGCCCTGTCCCAATGCATTGTTTATTGCCCTGGACAAATATGGGAAGTCACATAAAAGAGAGAATGTCTAAGTGTGCCTGACAAATGTTCATCCGACTCCCAGGCCTCTCTTTATGTTACATTTCAGTGCTGAAGAGGAAATCTAAGTGAAGCTATTTTTACATTTAGTACTCTACTGGTGGATCTGCATATTATTAATTTATTTACACGCAGGAAACATTAAAAGACTGCAGTCAGGATCCAAGGAAAGGATGGCCCAATGATCTGGTCACTAGCCTAGGACTTGAGAGACTGGGACTCAGTTCCCTGCTCTGTCACAATTTAATCACAATTGTTACAGACTTCCTGTGTGATTATGGCCAATGTATTTTTTCTGTGCGCCTTGGTTTTTCATCTGTAAAATGGGGATCACCAGTGATAGTAGGTAAAGATTTAAAAAGTCAAAACAGACAAATAAGAGATAAATAATACACAAGTAAAAAATTATTAGTTACAATGTTTTGTTATTAAATCACTTCAGATCATCCCTTTTCTTTATTGCCCAGATGGCTGATACTCTGCTCAAACTACAGAAGTAAATGGTATCAATAAAAAAAATCAGGTCAATTGTGCAGATACATTATATCTAAAGATCAGAGGAGTCTAGTCTCTCAATGTCAGTGACTAGGGTTAGAGGATGTTGTGCACATGGACTGAGAAGAGAACATTTCTGTAGGAAAAGCCTCTATAGCATGGTAGAAAGCAAATGTCCTTATTTTTGTGAATTACAGGGCAATGAAGTGTGCAGCACAAAACATCATGAGCAGTGAAGGCATCCTCAGCTGCTGTCCTTAATCTCTCACACTTAAATGGCAAAATACCAATAAATGTGATGCTTCATTTTTCCATGTTGAACCTTGATCCTACAAGTTGCTAAGCAGGACAGTCTTGTAATGTTGCTATGTGACGTCGTTGAAAGCAGACTGATCATTTATAGTGAAAACAAATAATTTACATCCAAGAGCTTCAGACACCTTAACCCATCCAGGACTTATTTATAACATACATAGTTATGTATACAGAGTAGTCACTGCAAACTGTGACAATTTCTGTGTTATTCTTAGGAATAACCTGTGACTTGCTTTCCCAGGTCAATGTAATATTGCCTCCTGAGCAAATGTACAGAGTTCAATCAAAGGATATTGTAAAGGGCTGGGAATGAGGGGGTGCTAAGGAATCCAGAAAGGGTAAAATAATGTGACACTGATAAGATAGCCTCCCCGGTATCTGCTTCAAAGGATTGTGGGGTCATCAGTTGAGGAAAGAAACCACCAGCTTGGCACCATCGAAATAAAGAGGTTTTCCCCTTTCCAAGGCTAGGGTGAAATAAAAAAGACACAGAGGGCATATCTACACTGGGAAATTATTTTGAAACAATTTATCTCAAAATACTAACTCCCAAAATAACTATTTCAAAATAGCGTGTCCACATTACAGGGAAGCCTCAAAATTAGTCTGAGGCAGGATTCCTTAATGTGGATGTGCTAACTCGACTTAAAGCCCCAGGAAGCATTGAGGGGTAATTAGTTTGCATGATTCCAGGGAGTAGTTATAACCAGCCCCTTATTTTGAAATAAGAGACTTGGAAGTGTGGACGCTCTTCTTGTTATGTCAGAATAACTCCCTGGTGTAGATCATGGCTAAGAGATTAAAAAGGTGCCCTGGAAAAAATGGCAGGGAGTTGTCAGCTCAACTGGAAGCTGGCAGAGGGACACAGAGTCAGCATACAGTGAGGCTGCTACACAGAGAAGGACTTGGGAGCCAGGGACTGTGGCAAAAAAGGTGTAATTTAGTGCCCAGAGAAAGGAGAACACTACGAGCATGTCTACACAGCAGCATTATTTTGGAATAACTGATGTTATTTTGAAATAATAAAATGTGCGTCTACACAAAATAATGTCTAGTTGGAGGAATTCTTACTCCAACTCCTGTAACCCTTATTTCATGAGGAGTAAGAGAAGTTGAAGGCAGAGTGTTCTTCCTTCAAATTCCTGCTGTGTAGACAGCACCAAAAGCTGAATTAAGCTATACCAACTTCAGCTACACAATTGACGTAGTTGCAGTTGCGTATCTTAGTTGGACTTTTGCCCTCCTGTGTAGACGTACCTTAAGGCTAGTTCATTAGGCTACCTAATACTTAAGGGGCAAGCTAAGTGTAGGTAAGAATATGCTTATCGGTGTGATTGTTGTTGTTGTTATGTACTCCTCTTAGCCATGTGCACATTTGGACCAAATAAGCCATACGTTGTTTTGGAGAAACTGCTTCTATTACTGACCATGGGCTCTGGAAGGAGAACTCTGGGGCAAAGTGCGTATCTTCTTTCAATTTAATTTCAAAAGAGGCTTTTTTGAAATGTGGTGCATCTACACGGTGCCAAATTTCAGGAAAAAAAAATGCTCTTTTGAGCCATCCCTTATTCCTCGTAGAATGAGGTTTACAGGAATGGCGAGAGAGCATGTCCGTTCTTTTGAAAATATTTCAAGAAAGCGGGTGCATTCCTTGGATGCGGTGTTCCTTTTTCAGGATACTTTCAGTATCCTGAGAAAACAATGCAGTCTAGACATAGCCTGTCAGGGCACAAGCCCAGTTGTTTCCTGTTAGGTAGTGTGAATGGCTCCCCAGGAGGTGTAATCCTGAGACCCTATCAGTGAGCGGCAGGATTGCAGAATATCACCCTTGCTGAACAGAAGGTTGGGAGGCCTACCATATGGAAGGTACGCACTCAGGGGACTGGAAGAGTGAGCTTGTGCAGGGACCATGACATAAGGAATTAATGTTGCCCAGTAACACTAATTACTTGTAATTTCAAAATTGAAGATTTAAAAAAAAACCTCGGGGGCTGCGTCTAGACTGGCAAGATTTTGCACAAAAGCAGCTGCTTTTGCGCAAAATCTTGCTGCCTGTCTACACTGGCTGCGAGTATTTGCGCAAGAACACTGACTTTGTACTGTACAAAATCAGTGGTTCTTGCGCAAATACTCTGACGCTCCCGCTCAGGGATAAGCCCTCTTGCGCAAGTATTCTTGCGCAAGATGGACAGTGTAGATAGCCAAGTTAATTTCTTGCACAAGAGAGTGTCTACACTGGCACGGATGCTTTTGCGCAAAAGATGTCTTTTGCGCAAAAGCATCCGTGCCAGTGTAGACGCTCTCTTGCGCAAATACTTTTAATGGAAAAACTTTTCCGTTAAAAGTATTTGCGCAAAATCTTGCCAGTCTAGACACAGCCTAGGTGTGTTTTGGCATGTGTGTGTTTTGGCATTGCATGGGTATGTACACAATTTACATACAGTATTTGCATATGTGTATGTATATATGGCATGAGAGTTGGCACAGTTTAAAATCTAGATTGAACAGTATGACTGAAATTCCAACCACTCACCCTCTTGAGAAAAATGATAAGGAGAATGGCAGAATTTTTCCTTTCATTTCTGGAGACTACCCATCCTTTTAATGCCAAAGAGAAGGTCATTGTGATTAAGGGAAGGAAACAACAGGGCATTATTGATACCTGCCCTGCCAAAGAATCACAACTTGCATGGTGACGCAACAGCAGCTCTGTAGTCAGGATCAAGATCCTAGCCCAATGCACAGAAAGCACTTGAAGAAGAAGCAGTGACAAGATTTGAGGAATTCACTGTGTCTCATGCACTTTTAAGTATATAGTGTTAACTGTCCATTTCCTATTCATGAGAAACAAATGCTGTTGATTATTTGTATTGCAGAGGCCCTGTCCAAACCCCGATCATATTAAGCCCTATACAAACCATGTCCTGGGAGGCAGTCTCTGCCCAGCAAAACATTGGCTACTGCATATACAAAGTAACTTTGTCCAAAGGCTCTTCTAGCAACATTTAGTTTGTATTTTAGCCCACACGTAAATGCGATGGAACAACTGAAACCAGCAATGATTACAAAGAAATGTCACTAACCAATGACAGAGAAAGTCTGCAGAACTGGAATTCATCTACGGATTTGATGCTGTCACCCTGGGCTTGAACAAAGACATTAACTAGATGGCACATTACAAAGCCAATTTCTCCCACCTTTAACATCTGCATTTCAACATCAGTAGCTATCTATGAGACACATCCAGCCCACTTAATTAGCCTCATTAACACGCATGGGCAGTGGGTGAAAGCCTAGCTGAGGAAGGCAAGCTCCAGCCCTGCCCCTTCTGTCAAAGGTCCCATCCCTTCCACCCAAAGCTTTGCCCACGTGAGCCCGATCCTTCCTGTCCATGTGGAGAACCAGGGCTACTGTGCTGTGGCCCCAGCCCAGCCCTCCCTGGAGGCTGGGGGACCCAGGCTGCCTTGCCGCAAACCCAGCCTTCCTTGGCAGCCAAAGAGAGCCCAGCTGCCTTGCCATGGCCCCTTCCCTCCCCAGCGGCCAAGGAGAGCCAGGCTGCCACACCGCAGCCTCATCTCTACCTGACGGCCGGGGGAGCCATGCCGCAGCCCTAGCCTTCCTTGGTGGCAGCACCAGCCTTAGGCGGTTGAGCATGTAGATAGTTTTGGGAAGGTTGTGCCTTCCCTTGCCAACATTACCAGCTGCCCACGTTAACACAAGTCCTACAATTGACAGGTACTACTTCTACTGTTATATAGATACTCGTTGTTCTTAAGAGCCCAGTAACATAAACCTTCTTGAGTCTTGGGAACCTGTTGAAACATGATTGCTTTAAAATTCTGGATGCTGCTAGGACTTTACATAATTTTAATCACTGAATAAATAGTCATAACAACACTTTATTCCCATTTTACTGCAGCCAGTTTTGATTGGCTGCTATGATGTTAAGCTTATCTTAGGGAGTCTCTCTAAGCCTTGAGAATGCTAGCTCCTTTTAGCCTTATTATTTCCCATTTGCATTTTGTTACAATAATGAAGGAATTTTAGGCAGTGCATTTCTCGGGGATTATTGTACTTCTTGGGTGGCTGAATACAGACAGCCATCAGCGCCATGCCTCACAAAGCACTCGAGGTGCTATAATCCGCCAGATATGCCCTGCCTGTCACATCTTGTTTAATTAGCATGAACTGATACAGTAGATTTGTTTCAAGTCACAAGCAGCGATTTAGCTTTTTCTCAGGATATTGCAGGGACAAGGGTATTTTTCTTTGTTCTTTTTTTTTTTTTTTTAGTTTGGTAACAAATAAGACTGTGGGCCTGATTCTTCATTGCCTTGCACCTTGTATAGTCACTTACAGAGAAGGCGTGGTGCTGTCTTTCTGATTTGGTGGATTTTACTACTGTTTTACATAGACACAAGGCAATGCATTGGGGAAGAACCAGGGCGTTTATATTACTACTTTATTTAGTATGAGAGAAGGGCTGGGTCGGGTCAGAGGGGCATCTCTATCTATTCTATTCTAACTCCTGTATCTTTCCCACTCATTGCATGATGGCAACTGCTGCTTAGGGGTGCTGGAATTTTTCGTATAGTGGGGGTGCTGAAATCCATTGAATCAAATTATAAACCCTGTATAATGGAAACGACTTCCTAAATCCTGTATAAGGGAAACAACTTCAAGCCAGGGGGTGCAGCAGCACTCCCCACACCCTGGGTTCCACCATCCATGCTGCTACTGTTCTGTCTCCCTGAAGGAGAGGGAAGATCTCCAGCTGCTTCAGGCATACAGACCATTTGTATTCATGCACTTTGTGTTCCAGAATACAAATGAACGTCTGGACTTGGATTGCAGCTCATATACCCAAACGAGCAAGAATCATAGAGGCAGATGCAGAAAGCTCTGAATGATGTGTGTTTGATAGGATCTGCTCTTACAGTAGAGATACAGTCTGAAATTGGAAATTGCCCAGCACATAGTCACAGACAATCCACCATCCAGCCATCTGTTTTTCTGCTGATGTGCTTCATTCCTTTCAAAGCTGGAAGGTAGCCTTTTTGGACAGGAATTTTGATCATTTTCAAAGGGATTCTTGAAAAAATCAGAAGTAGTAACATTAGCCTTTTTTTTAAGTTCAAAACATTCTCTTCCAAGACTGGGAAATTCTTTCACTAGAATCATATTTGACTGTTAAGAGTCCATTTACAAATGCTACATCTACACTGTGGAGCTATTTCAGGAAGTATCCCAAAATAGCTATTCAACATCTTTTGAGCACGCCCATTATTTTGAAATATAATGGGCTCGCTATTCCGATGTCCCTGTAAATCTTGTTCCACGAGGAGCGAGGGGCATTTTGGAATAGCTCACTATTTCGAAATTAACTCAAAATAAGCTATGCAATTTGTGTAGCTCAAATTGTGTAGCTTATTTCAAGCTCCGGGTGCAGTGTAGGCACACCAAAAGAGAGCAGATGTTACCAGGTTTCTGGTAACTGTTTATCAGAATTTATCACTAATTAAGATGAAATGGGATAGTTTGTATCTAGAAAATGGTAATCAAAATGTTACATTAATGTATGGATTAAGCAGGGAGAAGAGACGAGACGATTGGGCGGAGGAAAATACCATATTATCTTCCTCAAGAGAATGACTAGTTTTAGGCAAGGCTGAGATTTGGATTTCAGGCTTTATTATAATCATCTGTGTTTTTTAGGGGAGAACCTATACAATACAGTATGAAGAAGCTTATTTTTGTGGGATTTTAAGAGTCTGATGGCCCGGTTACTGCCACCTGTGGTGACACATGGTTTGTCATATCATGGCACCAATAGATTCCATTCTGTGTCAATGTGGATATATGGAAAAGTATCTAAGTCCTCACTTTTTTCACCTCTTCTAGTGGGTGCATACAAAACTTTCCCATATCTTCTTCTGTTTGGGTTGTTGAACAGTTGTCAAGCTATATTTTTTGTCAGAGGAGAGAGTCACACTTTTCATGGAGCAACATCTGTTTCACGTTACATTTCAGGAATGTATTTAATGTCCATTGTAAAAATGCTTTGTAAATGTGACCAAGCATATATGTGAAGAGAGCTGCCAAGAATTAATCTCACTTTGTTGGATCCGAAAAATTCCAAGAATCAAAAGATAGATTTTGAATATGCCAGGCACGAGTTGCCTAACACAGCATTTTAGAAGTAATACTACAGAAAAGGTTTGCTCTGTTGAGTTCCCACTGCTTGTACAGCTGCAGAGTCTGTGGTTGTCCACTGCTGCATGTATCATTTAATCACTGGCACAACAGAACATCAAAAGGATCTTTCAGCCCCTGCACTGTGGAGCGCATTGCCATGCCAGTATTTGCCAAATCTAGAAAATTTATTGAAAATAAATGCTGGTATTCTTTTCATTCGGTCCAACTCAGCTGGTTTGTCAAATTGTACACATCTAGGGCCAGATCTGGCTGGGTTGCACCATTCCAGTGATGCAACATAGCCATGGACCTTTTTCCCCAATCATTTAAACCAAATCTGTGGCTGTTTGGTGTCACTGGAATGTCACAAAATAATTAATTTCTAAATTCATGATTTTTGGAGCAAGTGAAAATCTAGGAGAAAATTTTGAATTTTGCATTTTTCCATGCAGATATTGCAATTCATGGCAAAGGGTCAATTTAATATTTTTCACAAAGTCTGTGACTGCAAGTAGAATAGTGATAGAAATGTAGCCGTATTAGTCTGGTGTAGCAGAAACAAAATACAGGACTAAGTTGCACTTTAAAGACTAACAAGATGGTTTATTAGATGATGAGCTTTCGTGGGCCAGACCCACTTCCTGGCCCACGAAAGCTCATCATCTAATAAACCATCTTGTTAGTCTTTAAAGTGCTACATAGTCCTGTATTTTGTTTCTGTGACTGCCTTATCTTTCTGGGATACATGTTACCTTGATTGCTGCTATCAGGTAATGAGCTTGCAATGGGATTGCTTTGCTGTATTAAGAAAAGTTACTGCAAACTATAGAAGCTTTACATGCTATAGCAGTATATGCTAACCTAGATTAAAGTGGTCAAAACGACTGCTTAAAAGACACTCTGAAAAAAATTATATTGAGGAGCCCAGAAGAGGAATTTGAAAACAATTTAAAAAAAAACAAGAATAGGTACAGAGGAAAGGGAACTGCAAATGACAGCAGCCAGATGAAAGCTTCCAAAATGACTGGTAAACAGCATCCTTGGCTCCTTTTTTAGAATTCAAAGGGCAAGCACAGGGAAGAAATTTTTGGGTATGGCTCCTGTGTTAAAGGAATGACCTTGAAACTATATGGGGTTAGTGTGTTTAGACTACTAAGTAGAACACATTTTTGGATACACAGAAAAACTAATGCTGCATGAATAGCCTGCCAGTTGAGGGTCATCAGTAACCTGATTTACAGTATATAGATGTGTACACATGTGAAATCTGACTTTACATCTGCAGTCTTCTGTCTAGAAAACCTCACAAATATAGTCAAGAATCAAAGGCTAAGAAAAATATTTTGTTTGTTTGGTAGAATGATTTGAAGACCTTGCTGGTTTGCTTGTTTTAATGAAGTCCCCTTATTCCTGCTCCTTTTTTGATCACTGTTAAAATGTGTAATTACTAATGGAGGATGTTTTGTTCCATAAATACCTGCCTTAATTTTGGCAGCTTTCCTCTGGAGGACACAATTCCTGTATATCTGCTTTCATAGCTGCCATTGTTGGCTGCTTTTGCTGACCATAACACATTCCTACATTGGGATGCCTCTCCAGTCTCTACTCCCCATCTGCTTTTGTTGGCTTCAGACAGGATAGCACATACCCAAACTCAAATGTGTTGGATTTATAGTTCAACTACACTGGCTTTAATGGGTTAGGGGTGAATTTCATGGGGCCAAGCATGGTTTAATGAGCTTGCTGCTGTTTACTAAGAGTGAGTGTGGGTGTTGAGTGCTACTTACTCATTTTCAAATCCAGCTTCTGGGACTAATGGTTTCATTACATGAACAATGAATGTGCCTTTGGATTTCACCATTTTAGGGGTGTTTTGTTATGTGTTTTCTTTGGTTTTTGTAATCGCATCAAGGAAAGTCACATAGTTTAACAATTATATGGAGGTAGAAACTGTTCAGTCAGCCTTGTCTGTCTATAAATCTCACTTTTGAGTGACATATTACAAAAAAAATGAATGGAGATGCCTATCTCCTAGAACTGGAAGGGACCTTGAAAGGTCACCAAGTCCAGTCCCCTGCCTTCACAGCAGGACCAAGTACCATCCTTGACAGATTTTGCCCCAGATCCCTAAAAGGCCTCCTCAAGGACTGAACTCACAACCCTGGGCATTATACCCATACACTACCTATACTCATACAATCAAGACTGTACAGCATTTTGAGAAAAACCACCTTCTTGGCTGCCTTCTTTTATACAAACTTGAACACTGAGAAAGTAGTATTTTTCCATCCCATCTTATTTTCTTTGATGGAATTAATCAGCACTTGATGTACTTCTTTAATTATCAGCTGAGGGAGGTTCCACTGGAGTCAATGCAGGTTGTTTGAGGCATTGAGGCATTGCTAGTTTTCTTTTGTAACTCCAGGCATTACGACTTCATGCTCCCCTACTATTCCTGTGTGTTAAATATATATCTTACAATACCACAGTGAAAGGAAGGAAATTAAGGAAAACATAGTGGAATGAGAAGTACTTTGCTATAGCAAGCGGAAACAAGTTTTCTGTTCACCAGATCATAAGATGTTTCATTCCACAATGGTCACATAACTTGAAAGAGAGAAAGAGACACCTACTCATACTGCTTTTCGTTATGTTATAGTTTCATATAATCAGAGAATTAACTCCTGTTAACTCTGCAAAAATCAATTGCTATGGGTCTCATATGCTTTCATTTGTTGTTGCTAATTACCAGCCCCACAGTAATTTACTAGAACCTTTCTTTGTAACATATTCTGCTTCAGGTATTGCAGCAAGTTTTCTGCAGCATGTTGTCTGTTTCCACAGCTAAACTGCTACAAGCCATAGGTTATATAAAAATCATGGATTCTTTGTGCTGTACTGTTGTTTGCAATTGATTAACATCTCTTTATTTGATGTTGCCACACTAGCCTACGGCATGCTGGGCCACAACCGTAGGAGGAGGAATATAAGATTTAATCTCCTCTCCAGGTTCTCTCCAAACAACTGTCATAATATTCTGAGGAAACTCACACTGTAATCCTCAAATGCCTTGGATTACTTCAAGGAAAAAGCCACCATTTTGCTAAATGCATAGACCAGAATATATTGATGGGATGAAACTCTCCTCATCATGAGTGAATTGTGATATATACTTGGAAATAACTATGACTATGCAATCTAATCAATTTAGATTTGATTTGGAAAGATTTTCTTTTTGGTTACAGTAGAGATTAAAGCTAATCTTCACCACACTCCAGTGAGCTAATGAAGGTAGCTAAGGCTTGGTCTACACTGCAGTCACGAAGTGATACAACAGCCTTTATTGATAGACTCAAATTAGCTTTGATCTAAGTAGACCAAAATTAGCTTGACTAACAGTAGTGCAGACCCAACAGCATAGACAGCAACCACCTGAGTACTGCGTGGGTGGGACTAGTTGATGCAGCTGATTAGATTTCACAGCTTCATTGCTTGTGTTACTTGAGCTAAATTTGATCTGGTTAGATCAAGGCTAGCTGAGGTAGATCAATGTGTGCTGCAATCACACTTCACTGTTGCAGTACAGGTGTTGTTAACTTCAAAAGAGAGGTAGGTGAGTGAAATGACTTTCCCAAGAAAGTCACTGAGGGAGGTGTTTGTGGATATTTCTCTCACTTTCAGAGAGAGTGAGACAATATTGTCTCCCTTATTCTCTAACTATGGTTCAGGATAAGTAGGCCAATTTGATTGCCAGTCTCTGAATATGGTTCCAAATTTATTTTTTCCCCCATTTCCTCTTCCCATAGATCAGGTTTGAGGATAATATTGAGCATAAAAACAGTAAGGATAACTAAGTGATGGAACTATAGACACTGATTGCATGGGTGCTTTAGTGCTAGAGCACCCACAAGGAAAAATTGGTGGACACTGCTCAATGTTCACTATTATTTTTTTCCATCCATGTGCAGAATAAATTTTATGTGCACCAAGGCATGTGCAGCTGTGCACCACCAAACACATGGTGCCACCTGTGGGCACTCTGCTAAACTGATGGGCAAAATTTGAATTTCTTCTGGATCATCTGAGCGACATTTGAATTTCTGCTGGGTGGCTGCCTGAGTGCTCATCTTACAGAAAACACTAGTGCTGATCACCCATGGACAGCTATAGATCCCCTTCTACCTCTGTCCACATTACACCTCTTGCCCACTGGTGGCCCCAACTCCTCCCCGGCTCTCCCAGTGCTTCCACAAAACTAGTGATTCACTGTGTTCAGAAAGCTCCAGGACTAAGGGGGAGAAGTGGGGACAAGGCATGCTCAGGAGACAAGGTGGGGAAGAGGCAGGGCAGGGGCAAGAAGAAGCAGGGTGCAAACAGGCCAGGGGTAGAATGGGGGCAGGAACAAGGGGGAGGGGGGTCAATCACCCACCCCCCCACCCTCGCAGAGGGAAATTTGGTGCCTATGGTTGCAACAATTTACCAAAGGTCATGGTGGATTCTTAATCACTGGCATTTTTTTAAATCAAGACTGGATTTTTTAAAAGATATGCTCGAATTCAAACAGAAATTATTTTGGGGTTCTGTGCTCTGTGTTATACAGGAATTCAGAATAGATCAAAAGACTATAATGGCCCCTTTTGAACTTTTGACTCTATGGCTATGTCTACACAGCAGCGTATTTTTGGAATAATATAGTGCGCATCTACACTGCCAGCCTTTATTTCAAAATTATGTCCAATTGGAGGGCTTCTTACTCTGACTCCTATAACCCTCATTCATGAGGAGTAAGGGAAGTTGAAGGAAGAGTGTTCTTCCTTCAACCTCCTGCTGTGTAGACAGCGCCAAAAGCCAAAATAAGCTATTTTGACTTAAGCTACGCAATTGACTTAGCTCAAGTTGCGTAGCTTATTCCAATGTCAGCCCTGCAGTGTAGACATACACTATGAATTCATGCATTTTTGATGGATCTGATTATATTTAGCTTAAACCCTCTTGTGTGTAAGAACTGGTAACATTTCCAATTTGCTATAAAAGTAATTTGACAATAAGAATTTTAATACTGAAGAATTGAACGTTTTGTTTAAATATAAAGCAGTAAAATTATTTTTTTTCAGTCTCTTGGACACAGTTTTTGTCACCATTGCTCACTCCTTTGTATCAGGCACAAGAGGTCAGCCAGCAGGAATAGGATTCATGCAGAATATTATTAGAGTCCTTTAAGAGGGGGAGAGGAAACCAGAAATAGAGACATGACACATTGAACGGGGACTGTTTTCAGTATAAGTGTTATCTTGTGACATTTTGCTTTAGTGTCAGATAAGGAGCTTGGGGGCAAGAGCTGGAGTTAGGCTCAATGTTATTTAACATCTTCAGTGATACACTGGAAAAGAGGTGACCCTTGGCCCTTTAAAGAGGAGCAGAGTGAGAGCATCTGTGCTGCTTCAGGTGATACAGATTAAGCTTGAAAAGAGGGCCTCGGGCTAGAGAAGGGAGGAGACCACTGAGTCAGAGTTAGTAAGCTGCAGGGAGCAGGACTGCCAGAATCCTCTGGGTGGGGTGCTACAAAAACCTGAAAGAAAAAAGGGGGAACGTCCTCTGGTGTCTGTTGCCCAGGATGAGCCAAGGAGCTGTTTAGATTTGTTTTGTGTAGGTTTGAACAATCAGGGCACGTCTGCACAGCAGGGCTAAACTCAAAATAAGCTATGAAACTTGAGCTACGCTAATTGCACAGCTTAAGTAAAAATAGCTTATTTCGACTTTTGGCGCTGACTACACAGCTGTTATTTCAAAATACAGCACTTTTCCCCCGACTTCCCTTACTCCTTGTACAATGAGGGTTACAGGAGTCAGAGTAAGAACTCCTCCAGCTCAACATTATTTTGACATATGTCAAAATAATTGCTTGTATGTGGATGCAGATTATGTTATTTTGGAACAGCGTCAGTTATTTTGAAACTAGCCAATTAGCCCATCATAAAACAGGATTTTAGGTCTCTCCTCCATGTCCTATTCCCTTTCTATCTTGGTCTTCTCTCCCGAGCCTCTGGTGTCTCTCTCTCTCTCTCTCTCTCTCTCTCTCTTTCTCTCTCCCCTCCTCCTACTGCCTCCCCCTTTCCCTCTCTCAGTTCTCCGCCATCTCCTGTCTCTCTCCATCTCTCTTTCTCTTCTCCCCCTCCTGCCTCTCACTCTCTCTTTCTCTTCTCCTCCTCCTCCTGCATAGGGAGCATGGAGCCCAAACAGCTGTTTGCGCTGTTTGCTCCCGCATGGCAGCCCAGCTGAGCGGCTGCCTATGAGCTCCAGCTGCCCCCTGCTGTTCCAGACCCCGCCCCCCTTGCTCCCCCACCCTCCCCCTGGCCAGTGGGTGGGGCCTGGAGCCTCTGTCATGCCGCACGTCACTGCCATGGCACTTGGCTGACTTCTGCGCTGCTCAGCTGGGCTGCTGCGTGGGAGCAAGCAGCACAAGCAGCTGTTTGGGCCCTGCGCTCCCCATGCAGCACAGGCCACCCAGAGGGAACAGCCAGCATTTCAGCATTACAGACTCTCAGACATTGGGCTACTATATATATGATAATGCTGCTATGTAGACATAGCCTAAGACTGCTTGAAGTAGGTTGTGGGTGTGGTAGTAGACCCTATGTACACTGCTGAGAAGCTCTGCCTTGTTAACAGTGTGTAAATATCATGAGTGAAATCTTGGCTCTGTGAAAGCCAATGAAAGTATTGCTATTGACTTCAATGGCAGCAGGATTTTATCCCTGGTGGATAATACTAAACTAGGAAGTACTATGGGCAATGGTGAGGACCAAAACCAAAAAAAAAGTATAAAGGAAAAAACTGTGGTCAGGAAAACTCCAAATGGGATTCAGTCTGGGGAAATGCAGGATGAAAAATAACACAGAAGAACGTAGATGATGGGGAGAGGGAAAGGCAGGAGAGAGAGACAATAGCTTTAATGCAAAACATTGAAAAAGATCAGTTATGGAGGGCCATAACTTTAATAGGTGCTAATATGGTGATATGATGTTAAAAATAGACTGTGTGATTTTTGGCTTCCATATTCATCATCCTTTGAGGCAAAAGTCTTTTTATAGAGGGAGATGTTTAGGCCTCATAGATCAAGTGCTGAACTTGGATGCTAAAGACCTTGGTTCTAGGCCTGACTTGGCCATTGCTGTGCGACATCTCAGGCAAGTGATGTCACCACTCTGTGCCTCTGTTTCCTTGTGTGTAAAATGAAGATACCAATTCTGACCTTTAAGATCTGCTAATGAAAAGCACTCCAAGGGTATGTCTACACTGTGGAGCTATTTTGGGATACCGGAAGTATCCCGAAATAGCTATTCTGCATCTATTGAAGAAGCCCATTATTTCAAAATAGATTTCAAAATAACGGGTGGCTTCTTCTGATATCCCAGCAGCCCTTGGTCCACAAAGGTTAAGGGGCATTTTGGAATGGCGAGTTATTTCAAAATTTGATGCTGTGTAGACAGCGCCAAATTACAAAATAAGCTATTTTGACATACACTTGAAATAAGCTACACAATTTGCATAGTGCAAATTGCGTAGCTTATTTCAAGCTAAGGGTGCTGTGTAGATGCACCCTTGGGTGGTATTAGATTTGTCACTGGAATAATTGCATCTAGAATAGAATGTTCAGTTCCGAACACTTAATTTTTGAAAGATGCTGACAAATTGGAGGGCATTCAAAAACAGAAAGCTCTGGGGGCATGTCTACACTGGGGTATTTTTTTGAAATAACTCCCCTTATTTTGAAATAACAAGGCAAGTGTCCACTCTGACTCCTGTTATTTTGAAATCATGGGCTTGGTATTTCAAAATAATAATTCCTGCTTGTGAAGAGGAATAAGCTTATTTTGAAATAGTTATTTCGGGAGTTGTTATTTCAAAATAACCTAGTAGAGTGGACATAGCCTGGGTGACTTGTTGATTAGATAGTGCTAAAATAAGTTAATATATTAAGTTGCCAAAACAAAAATTTAGGATAATATGATAATGCTTAACTGGTTAAGAAAAACCCTATACAGAGTTAGAATTATTTAAGGGGGCACAGGAAGAACAAAGCTATAGTTATCAGATGACATCAACAAGGAATATTTAGACAGACTATAACGGAAATAATCCTGATAATGAGATTTGAATATTAACAGTTTATAGGAAAAGGATGGAAATTCCTTTCTTGAGTCATTTAAAATTAAGAAGACAGGAAGCTTGGAAATATAATCTCACATTGTCAGGAGGATGAATTCGGTATGTCACATATTTAATAGGTTTATTTCTTTTCTAGTGTTTATGACATAAGAAATAATTACACTGCTGCTTGAACAGTACATCTTATGTTTAGTTTGATATTTGAACTAGGAATTTGGGCCAGTTTTTAGTGACCAATATCAGATTTTTTAAAGTCTTATCATAACTAATCATGTGTAAAATGCATTGATTCTTGTCCCAATAGTCCCACTTCTTAAAGTGTGAGAAGACCTATAGACAAAGAAAATGTTTAATAATCCAGTAAATTCATCCAGTCACTAGTTTGGATGTTAATGTTTTAGACCCCAGGAGGACTGTTCAGAGCAAAAATTCTTGCCAGAAAATTGCTAGCACAGTTTTCCTGCCAGTGTAGTTAGGGCCTAAAATTGTTTAAATAATTTTTTTGTTTCAATTATAAAGATAAGTCAAGATTTAGGATGTGGTTTTCTTCCCTTCTCAAAAGAGAAAGAATTTCTAAGATGAAGGCTGTTCTAGTTCTGCACAATAGCTCTAATTTTAATTTTAAATACATTGTTCGGATATTTTGGTTTGATAAAAAGCCCATTTATTGGATTGTTAAACCTAGCATAATATTCTTTAACTTATTTTAAACTAGGACACCTCTTTTTCCTTGAGGCTGACATAATTAATAAGCAGTCCATTAATGGCTTTCATTGAAGTTTGTCTGGTGTATTCTTCTGGGTCAAGAAAATTTTCATACAGTTCTCATAGCTTTTAACATCTGGTGTCTCTTGTACTGGCCAAGCCCTTTCTGGACAGTTCAGAAGCTTTCTTTGATGTACTCAGGGCAAATGACAAATTGACCTGATTGAAGTCAGGTCTCAAAACCTAGTGATATAAAAGATCAATTTCCCATTTACACTTAATTAAGAAACAGGTATGAGGAACTGCAGCCTCTGCATTCTTCTTTGAGAATGTGATCTACAGTCAAGAAGAGACAAGTTGTATCATTTCAACACAGAAAACACAACTGGGGTCCCTTTTAGTTATACAAGAAATATTAGCAAATAAGAGTTTGTTGACCTACAGTATTATACTGATATCAATTGAAAAAAGCAGCTGCTTAGACAGTACAAGTTTATGTATTTACTATAATCTCTGACGTGATTGTGAAGGCTAAAACCTCAAACTGAAGGGGTCTGTGCTGAGTATCATCTGAAGCAGGGCAGCCAACAAGCCATGGTCTAGTGGGGGCTGACTTCGGGTCCCTGGACAGGGCAGAGCCTTGGACAGAAGGGGAGGATCTGGAGCTAGTCACCTTTCCAGTCCTTCAGCACCGCCTGCACATGCTGACCGGGGCTCCAGCCACTGCCATTTCTGCTGTAGTGGCAGTGGCAGCTGGGAGCCCCAGGCCGCAGGCCCTCTTATATTTCCTTGCCCCAGCGCAGCTGCCCCCATGTCCTCCCCACACCACTATCTCAACACATGAATGAAGACAAGAGATGAACTCAAACAGTCCCTCTGAAGTTAACAAGAGTATTTTTGGAAATAAAGTGCTACTCTGCATGAGAGCGAGTATCAGCTTCTGGTGCTTTGAAATTTTCTATACAAGGAAAGTTCTCAGCATTCATATTCACGTTCTCATGCATGGGTTTAGAATGTCATTGCTCATTTGCACATTACTTCTCTGGCCCTGCTTAATGAACACCGTTATCATCACAGTGCAGGCACAATGTGCCATTTTGAATAAAATGAAATATTTATCAATGCTGAATCGTGCCCCTTTGCCCTCCAGAGGCAGTTCGGTCTAGAAGATTGGGGCCAGGAATCAATAGCTTTAAAAGCCTTATTCTGACCCTGCCACTGATTCTCTATGTGCCCTTTAAACTAATCACTTCATTCCTCTGCTTTAATTTTCCTATATGTAAAACTAGAATTGTAACTGTTACTTAGCTACATCGCTAAATTCATGTGATGCTTAATTAGTGTATGTACAGTGCATTTTGTTCTTAAAACAAAGAAGCAAGACTTTAAGTCCAGATCCAGACAAGTTGTGAGCACCGATTGCTGGCAGTTGAGTATTTTTAAGGATCGTTCTTTTATTCGCTCATGTTCACTTCCCTTTCTATCTAACCTTGTCCAACCAAGGGATAAGCTCTGAAAGTAAGTAGCTTAAATGCTGGTTTCTGCATAACATTTGGAGGTACTTAGTGAGTGAACTGTTCAGAAAATCTTGACTATGGAGCTGCATCCCTGCTGCTTATTCTCCAAACAGAAAACACCCAGTTGCAGAGACAAACATTAAGAATCAGAGGGGTAGCCGTGTTAGTCTGAATCTGCAAAAGCGGCGAGGAGACCTGTGGCACCTTATAGACTAACTGAAGTGTTGGAGCATAAGCTTTCGTGGGCAAAGACACACTTCGTCAGATGCATGTAGTGGAAATTTCCAGAGGCAGGTATAAATATGCAGGCCAGAATCAGGCTGGAGATGACAAGGTGGATCCAATCAAACATTAAGAACATGACCATAAACATGAAATTCATCCCAATTTAAAATTTTTTAATGTATGAACTACCAATCATTTGATAGCAATGCAAACCCCATTTTAAAATCCATTGCCAAGCTCACTTGAATGTCTTTGACAGTGAGCATAAAAGACCTCAAGTGTCAAAAGCAACAGAACCACAAAAATCTGAAATGTCGCTTAATTAGTATTTGGGAGCTTGGGGCTACAGCACATCTGTTAATTTTTATGTTACAACAAGCAGAAATACATTCACACTTGGCAATACCATTAGCATTCTAGGCATCAAGTCACTTGTAGTAAACAGCAAATCTGATGCCCTCAAAAATGTTTAAAGCTATGGCTTTGCCATTGGTGGAGTAATTTCCCATAAGAAAATAATCTTGATGGTTACAGCCAAAGACTGGATATAAAACACGACCTCTGGCAACTGCAACAGTTTCTTTCTCTGGGAAAACAGCCCTCTTGTTTTTTCCCTAGGGTTTCATATTGTGCAGCTCTTGACATGTTCGCCGTTTTGTTTACGAAGGGTTATGCTAGGGAAGGGAACTACTTTGCGGTTTATGACAGCATCACTGCTGAAGATTTGGTACACACTGTGATTTGTATCACCCATTTGTGCCTCAGCTGTAAAAGCACAGTTTTTATCAGGAATATTTGTGAATATATAACAGCTCCGAAGACATATGGCCCATAAATAATTCAAAGTTATCTATTTTCCCTGCATATTCCTTATACACCTACCATGGTTTAATGCCTTGAAGGCTTGGAAACAATATTCTTTATGACAGTCCCAGTATAAAAATGTTTACTGACTGGCAGCAAACCACTGATTCTCAGGTTATTGCCTTGAAAAATAAACCCTGTCCTCCCAGTCTCCTTTTTCTTGCTTCTCTATTTTGCTAACAACCCAGAGGAGCATCTTCTTGCACTGTGAGTGCCTACTAAGTGGGTATCTTCTTGATTTCACTATAATGATAATGTGATTTAATTCATTATTTCCCTCTCTCTCCCTTGTTTCCTTTACAGTTCAATATCCATTTACAGTCCCAAGGAGAATCCTAACACATTTGATGCTGCTGCTTTCTTCCAGTCTGTGTGGAATTTTCTGGGGATCTTTGCTGGATCGTTTGCAATGGGGTCCTCGTATGCTGTTGTCACAGCTTTAATATCCTTTATTGTTTTTTCAAACAGAAAAACTCTGCAGATTTGAAAGTTTGTTTGCCTTGAAAAGCACTCCCAGGGCTGGCTGTGATTTAGCATTAACCATCTGTACTTTGAACTCAAACTTCTTCACCGAAGTGGAACCTTTTAAACTAAGAGCCAGGTCCATGACTGGAGAAAATCAATGCAGGTCGATGGAGCTATGCTGATTTTCACCAGCGTGCCCCAGATCTATAGCTCTTACTCCTATAAGTAGTCTCATTGACTTCAGTCAGACTACTCTTGTGCCTAACAATATCCACATGAGTAAAAGTGGTAGGACAGGACCCCAATTTCTCTTTTATGGGATGCTTCTCTGAAAACTCTCTCTTTTCCCCCATTGATTTTATTTCTCCACAAAACATTATCATGCTGACCCACCCTTTCAATCAGGGAGAAATAGAATGCTGCCCTTGACCGAATGTATCCGGAGGCCAAATGTGTGATGCAACCTTGCTCTCAGCAATGGCTCACCTACTTGGCAATGCTCACAGCCACTGACAAAGTCATCAGACTTCCAGTTACAAGTACCTGATAGTATTTCAGCATTCCTGAAAAAATCAAAACACAAACATAAAGCACCATGAAATCATAATTCTCCTGTGCTGTGCCATCTGACACTGACATGAATTTATGTACTGAGACCCTTGCTTCATATCACACTCAGTCTTCTCAGTAGTTGTTAGCCCTGGTCACACTAGGATTTTATTTTGAAATAGTTCCCCAAAGGTTGAATTTATAAGCGGAGTGTCCACACTACCAAGCCAGTTATTTTGAAATAACGAAAATCTGTACTCCTGCTTTTTATCAGGAGTAATGCTAATTCCAAAATAGTTATTTTGAAATAATGGTAGTGTGGATGCTCCGGTGCTGCTATTTCAAAATAATTACTCCCCAGAGTAATGTGAACAAATTACTTCCCAATGGTTCCTGGGGCTCTAAGTTCGAGGGAGTGCATCCACATTAATGGAGCCTGCCTCAGACTAATTTTGAGGCTAACCTGAAGTGTGGGCATGCCAGTCTGAATTTGTTAAATAAAGAGTTATTAAGTTTAATTTAGTAATTTTGAAATACTTTTCTAGTGTAGACATGGCCTTATATTTTAACTGGCCCATACAACTCTGTGGGAACATAATGTAACTGGATCATAATGAGAAGAAGTTTTGTCTACTAGTTCAAATAGGCAAAAGTAGTCAGGACTTGTGGGTTCTATTTTCACTGACTCACTGTGGGACTTTAGGCAAAATGCTTATCCTTGATCTACATTACAGTGTTAGCTTGACATCAGGCAGTTTACATCAACCTAATGACGTCCCTGTACACGCTACAGCCTTGCTCCCGCTGATGTAAGCGCCATACTACACCAACATAATAAGCCTACCTCCATAAGAAGAGTAGGGTTTATGTCTGTGTAGCCAGGTTGATTAAGTATCTGTGTAGACATTGCATTACTTACATCAGCTGATACCCAGCATATTTACCAATTTCACAGATAACCTAATATAGGTGACTTAAGATTCTAATGTAGACAAGCCTTTGGCCCAGAGCCTCAAAGGTAGTTAGGCAGCTAACTACCTTTGTGGCTTTGGGCCTTAATCCCTCCATGCCTCAGTGAATGCTGCCACAAAATAGGTACAAAGCAATTAATGTTTGCAAAGTGTTTTGAGGTGCTGACATAAATACAATATTTCTTTAATTTACAATGCATGTAATAGCAGTAATTAAAGTACAAGCCAAGCTATTGACTACTAATCAAAACACAATTTATCTAAACTGGCATAGTTTTCCATTTTCCTACATCTTGTTTAATCATTTACATCAGTTGGTGTACAACAGTAGCAACTTATCCTCACTTTGCACAAATATAAATACAATGTCTAATAACCAATGTGTTAATCAGTGTCCCCATCTCAATTCATTTGAGAGGCCACTTCCGAAGCACTGATTATGATTCATAAACTGATTCCATTTAAAGGCTACGTAGTAAAGTTGACCTTCCCTTTCACACAGACAATAAATTCCTTGGACCAATTTGGCCTTTTGATCATTTTGTTACCATGTCACCTTTTCATGGCCACATTTCTTTGAAACCACATGACATGAGCGCATTTCAAAGGCAAATATAAATTGAAGTAGATCTGTGAAGTAGACTAACGCTGGAAAATTGATGTTAAATTCAATCACTTAGGCCTTGATCTAGCAAATAACATGTATATCTCTAAGGTCCCTTTGAAGGCACATGCTTATGTGAATAGTTTTATGGTGCATTATTTCACTTATGCTGTTGGGGGTCAATTTAGGCTGAAAATTGTGTTATTTTTTTCCTTAGTATTTTTTAGCACTTGACCAAATTTACAAAGCTATGTGAATTCCCCATGTTGGAAACAGGCCTGTTTTTCCTCCTGTCTTGGAGTGCCTTCTTGTCAGCAGAAGCTGCTGGGCTTACAGGTAAGTGTTGCATTTTACTAAGCAAGGAAAAACTGTGGGGCTCTTTAGTAAATCTGTGATGAGGGAAAATTGCACCCCTAGTATGAGCATGACGTCTTACAGAAACAGAAACCTTCCAAAATCCATTCGCTTCTTTTCATTGCCAAAATGTGTTTGATGCTGCAAGCATCCATCTGCACGCACAGATCCATATATACTTACGTGACTTTTTTTTTCTGCACAAGTTTTTGTTCGGTTGGTAGTTTTGTTTTTGTTCCCACGCAAACCCCCATTGCATCAGGAGAGAGGCACAGGTTGCCCAGGGACAGACCACAACCACTTACCACCTTCACATTGCTGCATCAACATGGAGGTAGCTTTTGTGCGACCACAGCCATATACATGCCAGGGATTGCTTTCCTCAACACCCGGAACAAGTGAACACATTCAGACATGATGAAAAATGGGCACGGAAGTTGTCCCTGTGTGAAGTGCCTAGATTCTTATTGTTTCATAATCTGATTAGGAAGAATATGATTCATAATAGCCTGATCCTATTGATATTTTTGTTATTGTTACTTTTGATGATTTACTGATAATTCACACTAAGGAAAGCTGGAGGAAAACCTTAGTGCCTGAGCATTAATAGAGAGCCCATTTAGTTTTGCTGGAGAAATTGCTCAAGACCTGTTAATTTTTATTTTGCACATAATCCTTGTGAAGCTTTGGGGATCAATGAGGGAATGAAATCCTGGCTACTCTGATAGTCAGTAGCAAAGCTCACATTGACTTTGGAGCCAGGATTTTGCCCTTTTGGGGATAACTTTGAAACCAGAGTGTGGTTTGTTGTAAATTGCTGCATGCCTGCCCCTCTTCTTCCTCTGCCTCATTTTATGCAGCTTTTTATCCCATTCCATGCCAGAGGTGGGTGAATGCCAACATGGCCCAAGTTAAACAATGATAGAAATGTAGCCGTGTTAGTCTGGGGTAGTTGAAGCAAAATGCAGGACAATGTAGCACTTTAAAGACTAACAAGATGGTTTATTAGATGATGAGCTTTCGTGGGCCAGACCCACTTCCTCAGATCAAATACTTTCTTCCACTATTTGATCTGAGGAAGTGGGTCTGGCCCACGAAAGCTCATCATCTAATAAACCATCTTGTTAGTCTTTAAAGTGCTACATTGTCCTGCATTTTGCTTCAAGTTAAACAAGACAGCAATGCTCTGTCACTTTACAAAGAAAATCTAACTTTAACCTGAACAAGGCCTCTAGTGTTGTTGTGCTTGCTGTCCATTTTCAAAACACTGCCTGTAACAACCTACTCTTTACCTAGGGACCCCCACTTAAAAAAAAAACCCCACGTGTGTCATGTTTTAGCCAGAAACTAATGGTGTGACTAAACTTTTAAATAACTGAAAAGAGGGGTTTCTATTGGAAACACTGATACCGCCTCAAATGCTATCATTTTTTCAGGCACTGCCATACTGAAGGCAGGTTCCACTGTCAGAACACTGGGACAAACTGTGGGTCTGTCTACACTATGGGACAAGTGTGCATTAAGATATGCAACTTCAGCTACTTTAATTGCATAGCTGAAGTTGAAGTAGCTTAGCTCGACTTTTGACGCTGTTCACATTGCAGGAAGTTGAAAGGAAAACACTCTCCCTTCAACTTCCTTTACTCCTTGTGAAAGCAGGACTACCAGCATCAACCAGAGTGCCCCTCTCAATTCGAATTCGCTGTCTTAACTAGATCCTCTAATTCAAACTCTGGAAGATAAACAGCAGCAGCTTCGATATTCTCTGTAGTGTAGACATACCCTGTATGTCCAAATAATTGTCTTCACACTGCAAATATGTTGACACACAATGAACTCTCTCCCACTAGTTGCTTGGGATGGTGTTTCATCTTTTTAACCCATAAAATGTTAGAAATCAAAACTCTATAAAACTCATCTAGGCCATCAGTAATTAGTGACATAGTAGCCAAAGTTAACTATTTTTACTATGGCCAGAAAGTGAGTGGAAAGCAAAGTCATCATTCAATTAAAGGAAAAAACAGTAAATTACAAGGAAGTTAGTAAAGGAAGTAAGTTAGTATAAAGGAACTGACATAAATGTTAAAAAGGGAAATTGTTCCACCTATACAAATTGCAGGGAAAACTAACCCTATTGCTTTAGCTCTGTCACTAGCAATTTTTTCATATGCACATTCTTTGTCTCAGTTGGCAATTTTTTAATTACATTGTTGTGATGAAGCGAAGACGACTCTTGCCTCATTTATCAACAGGGTTGAGCCTCTGTCACTTTAGCTTCTATGAAAGGCCTTTGTCATAAGCTGTTAGGAAAAAAGAACACATGCAGTCTTCTCTGTAGCTTCAGAAGTTCAAAGCTGAGTTTTTCAAATGCAGCAACTCTATTAATACTCTATTGACATTTCCGTTTGACTGGCTATTTTTAGCCATTTGCTTTTAACCAGTTCCAATGTAGCTTTCATTTTCTCTAAACCTTGCCTGAAAATATTCTTCTCCTCTCCTCCCACAATTTTTAAGATAGATTTCAGAGTGGGGTTCATTCTGTTGGTTAACAGATCCTCAGATGCCTTATCTACTTGTCAGTAGCAAGTTTCCTTGCCCAATGAGAGATGCAAATTTAGATGGAATCCTGTGATTTCTTAATCTCAAACTAGTAGAATCTATGTAAAATGAGGTTAATCTGTGCAGCCACCAGTAAGGAGTGATGTCCTGGACTATGCTTATGTTCTCAGGCACCGTTTTTTATTTTTCCCACTCTGCCCTGAGGCCCCGCCTTCATTCCACCCCTTCCCTGAGGCCCACTGCTCACAGCTCTCTGCCTTCCCCTGAGCATCTCCCGCCAGCTGCCGAACAGTTGATTCAGCTATGCTTATGATACAGAAGAGTCTCTTGGCTTGAGCGGTTGACCAAATAGAGTGGTTGGGAGAAAGTTAACTGAACAGCTTTTAGAACTCTCCAAACTGCCAGTCCCTAAAGTATCAGTTCCAAAGGTCTTTTCCATCACATATGCTTTCCATCTTTTTAGCTCACCTGATTCCTACAACCTTTGGTTTTATAAGAGTGTATAGCTACTAAACATCAATACAATTGTCACAGCATCAGAGGCAAATCAAGGTTATTGTAGGCAGGTCCACCCAATGGACCAAATTCACTTCTAGTGTAAATCCACTGACTTCTGTGGCTAGACTCCAGGGATGAATATGCCCCATTTTGGTCATGTCTACACTACAGACCTTGCTCAACAAAAATTATGTCCTTACGCAGCTACCAAAGTTTGTATAGTACTTGGCCATGTGCATGCTTGACTGCTTCTGCAATCACTGTGCATAGGCACCAGGAGTGCATGCGTCTGTGTCAGATCATGGGAAATAAATAGAAATTCCTAGAAGCCTGTGACCTGTCTCTGACTTTTATTAAAAATATCTGTAATAAAATGGATTTAACTAGGATTGAGATTGAGCCCTGCTGCAGGACAAGAGGGGAGTGGAAGGAGGGGTACTCCCACCACCTGCAGTGTCTGAGAGCTCTCTGGTCCCCCTGCCACCCACAGCAGCCTATGAGCAATACCTCCCAACTCTTTATATACACCAGACTCCCACTTTTTGTGGTCTGCATCTCCTCTCCGGGAGTGGGTGAGCTGGTTACACACACTGGCATGACCTCGGATAGCTGCCAGTGAGCCTGATTCCCACCTCAGTGGGTCGGGCTGTACAGCCACAGCAGAGGAGCTGCCAGTACATGGTGCTGGCTCCTGGGAGGTGTGGCCTGACATGCTGCTGCAGGGCCCCATAGAACTCTAGATCTCCATGGGCACTGGTTTAGATCTATGGATAGTCACATATGCAGATATCAATTTTGCATCTGCACCATGATCTACAGTTGGGCAGTTGCACACAGCAAGGATTAGGTGCTAAGTGAGCTTGCAATCAAGTGGACAATTAAGAAAAAGCATTTCGGCATTTAAAAAATACATGGGGAGGTATAAAGGGGGTGACAGAGGAGGTGGTTTCTGGTCTGCATGACCGTAGACAGTGGAGTTCAAAACTGTGAACAAAGCACTCATTGTTGCAAGGAATAGGGAATTGTGAGATACATTCTAGAGGACTATTAGGCTATGTCTACATTCCAACACTATTTCGGGATACTGGAGTATCCCAAAATAGCTATCCCGCCTCTTAGCAGGAGCTCATTATTTCAGACTTGCTATTCCGACGTTCCTGTAAACCTCATTCCATGAGGAATAAGGAACATTTTGGAATAGTGGGTTATTTTGAAATAAGATCGAAATAAGATACGCAATTTGTGTAGTTCAAATTGCATATCTTATTTCAAACTATGGTGCAGTGTAGATGTAGCCTCAGGGTTCACACAGGTCATAGAGTGTCTACGTGCACATTGAGTCAGCTTCCATAGGTTGACTGTTACTCCACATCAATCGGTTTGGTGATGTTCCTGCATCACTATAATGGAGTACTTACATTGACTGGAGACATATTTGAGTGTAGACACATGTCTAAAATAAGGCAATTTATGTCAACCTATCTTTATAGTGCAATCCAGGTCTTTTTTGAAAGGCTTCTAGTAATTATGATTTTCCTTAGCTATTTTAGGCTTTTTACTGGCGATAAAGAATTTTCTCCTACATAAACTTTAACAAATTTATACAAGGCATGATTATGTCCCCATGTTGTTTATGCATGCAACAACAACATGACAAAGTTTTTTCTGTAATGATTTTCATATAAACTCGACCCCCTTTTGGAGTTAAACAACTAGGGTATGTCTACACTACCACCCTAGTTCGAACAAGGGTGGTTAATGTAGGCAACCGAAGTTGCAAATGAAGCCCGGGATTTAAATATCCTCGTGGAACGAGGTGTACTGGTAGTTCAGATTAGAGAGCCTAATCCGATCTACCTACTCCGTGCCGCGTGTAACCGCGGGCACGGAATCCGAACTACCGGGGCTTTAAAAATGGCGGTGCCAGGCAAGATGCAAATGAAGCCAGGGATATTTAAATCCCGGGCTTCATTTGCAACTTCGGTTGCCTACATTCACCACCCTAATTCGAACTAGGGTGGTAGAGTAGACATACCCCTAGAGAGGTAAGCTATGCTGTAGAAATAAAATGCAGAGGCATATTTTGTGCTCATATTACAACTGGTCAATATCATGGGACAAGTAAATGAAGCCCTACTAATGGGATAGTCCTGATCGCAGTTTAGCTGTTTTTTTTATAAATGTAATACAGACGACATGTGGTGCACAAAGGGGATTATGCGGACTCTCAGGATATCCCATGAGACCCAACATGTTGCTAACAGAGTAAAGGCCAGATCCTGCTTGAAGATTAGATACTACTCAACCAGGAAGTATTCCTGGAAATCTGGGTTAATTGTGCAACTAATTATTACTATTTAATAGTGTCAGAGAAAGAAGACACTCCCTGCTCTAAGGAGTTTAATTATATGAAAAAGCAAGGTTTTAAAGAAGTTAACTATTTGCCATTGGCAAATGTATGATCATTTGATGTTAATACTGTTGACCGTCACTATTTCGTTCATTTTAAAAATTGCACAAAAATGGCAGACACTCCGTATTTCTGAGCAAAAATAAACTAGCAGAGTGCTGGAGTGAAGTCAGTGCTGAGAACAACTGCATTAATTTTACTTACTTATGCTCGCATATTATGGAGGATCAGAAATAATTGAAATTAAACAGTTGTTAAAATAAATGAAGAAAGTACGTTGTGTGATGCAGTGTTCTTGCTTTCATTAATTGCTTGCCTGCCAATTAACAAAATTCAGTAATTTACTATTAGCCTCGCAGTCTTTAGTTCAAATGAGTGACATTCTTCTGTAAACACAGGAAGGAGTCTATTATACATCTGAATGTAATGTCTTTTGTGCATCTTTGCTGCAACTATATAGTTGAAAGCACACTAATTTTATGTTTTTGATGTGGATCCTTCCTATAGTATTATACCAGTCCACATAAACAGTGTCAAGAATCAGGGGAATTGCTTTATTTTCCACGTAATGCAAATTATATGTTTAAATTTCTCCCAGATGTGTGTGTGCTCTAAAACAACTGTGTGGGATCTCAGGGGGCTTTTAATATGTTTTACACTGTATTTGACCTACTTTCCTTGCCCAGGAAGTGGATGTGATTGAGTTAAGAAATTTTAGTTTTGAAAATGAAAAAAACGGCCAGTTTTGACAACTTTCAAACTTTTCCATTGTTTTTAAACAACCCCTTTCCCACAAACTGTTTTGGTTTTGACATATTGTTTTCTGACAAATACTCTATCGAAGAAATCCCAACCAGATCTAATTTAAACCACAGCCCTTATGCCTCCAACTGAATGGTCCCTTCTTATTGCTGACTGTGGTGCAGAACCTCAGGGATCACTTTACTGTTTCGACTGTCTCCCAGATTACACTTTTGCTCTATCATCCACCTGCTGGCTTTTGCAAAGAAACCTTCTCACCAGTTTTCTTCCTTCTTCAAACAGGGCATTTCATGCTGTGTCCCTTTGTGATACTGAGCACAATGGGCTTTGGTGCCTCACGTGCAGTTGTGTGATGCTCATTTGTTAATGAGCTGAGGTAGCCCACCCCCAGTAATGGGAGAGGGGTATCTGAGTTTACCTGCTTTGGCAGGTAGAGCCCTTCCTTGTCCTGAGGGTGAGATGCTGATAGTCCTGCAGAGGTGAGCTGAGACCTGGGCATCAGTGAGGGTATGTCTACACTACCGCCCTAGTTCAAACTAGGGTGGTTAATGTAGGCAACCGGAGTTGCAAATGAAGCCCGGGATTTGAATTTCCCGGGCTTCATTTGCATATTGTCGGGCGCCGCCATTTTTAAATGTCCGCTAGTTCGGACTCTGTGCCTGCGGCTACACGCGGCACGAACTAGGTAGTTCGGATTAGGCTTCCTATTCCGAACTACCGTTACACCTCGTTCCACGAGCTTCATTTGCAACTCCGGTTGCCTACATTAACCACCCTAGTTCAAACTAGGGTGGTAGTGTAGACATACTCTAAGGTAGCAAACCCTTAAAGGCACTACTTGGGCAAATGTGGGTGGCTTGGTTATAGGGATGAGCATTTGGACACTGGGTTAGGAAGGCTTCTGCTGGCAGGACCAAGGGTTCCTTCAGTGTTGCTTCCTTTGGGACTCTATGGTCCACTCTAACGCACAGTTTCTCAAAGTGGTCAGCAGACGCACTCTTAGAAAGCTGCTACTGAACCACTCCAGTTTGTTTACTTACTAGCTCCACAGACACAGAGCCTCATGGCTGCATTGGCCTGGGTCACGCTGCTTCCTAAGGCCCCCGTAGCTGCAAACAGCAAACCTCAGCTAATGGGATCCATGAGGCTCCGTGGCTACAGAGCCAGTAAGTAAACAAACCAGAGCAGACCGATAACAGCTTCCTCTAAGTGGCTCCATGGACCATTTTGAGAAAAGTGCTAGAAATGTAGCCGTGTTAGTCTGGTGTAGCTGAAACAAAATACAGGACTATGTAGCACTTTAAAAACTAACAAGATGGTTTATTAGGTGATGAGCTTTCGTGGGACAGACCCACTTCCTCAGATCAAATAGTGGAAGAAAATATTCACAATGATATATTCATGCTAAAATTCGACACTCACCATGGGGGGCTCAAGAAAGACACCAACTACCTTACTCATTACAAAGATAGCTTCCCCAATTATCACTTCTAATACCATTAACTCTCAGACATCTACCTTTCCTCACCTCTAATATCATTAACTCACAGACATTTACCTTCCTTTCCCCTGCTCCCCCCCCCCCCCCCCGCATTTCCCTTCTGTTCTGAAATGTGATTTGTCCTTTTCATATGTGTTCATTTTTTTAATTGTATCCTTTGGTATATATGGTTGTGACTATTTTCTTCCACTATTTGATCTGAGGAAGTGGGTCCGGCCCACGAAAGCTCATCATCTAATAAACCGTCTTGTTAGTCTTTAAAGTGCTACATAGTCCTGCATTTTGTTTCATTTTGAGAAACACTGTCTTAGAGTTAAATCAAAGATTCTGGGCTGAGGATCTGGCCTCTCTACTCAGGTTGCTTTGGATTCACCAGACTTTAGTTTAGTGTCCCTAAGGAAGCAGGGCTATTGGTGAGTTAACCCCATTTAGGGAATCTGGCATGAAATTCAATATTTACAGTTCTGAAATGGGCCATCATATGAATTCCACAGAGAAATGAACCTCCACTACCCTCTGGGGCTGCCAAACCACAGCAGACACATGAGTAGTCTGGATTGCAAGGTCTGTACTCATGTCATCACAGACTGTCAGGTTGCTCGATGGGGGCAAAAAGGCTCCCTTAATCACTCTTGTCCTTCTGACAGAAAGCTGGCCAAGAGGCCTCACAATGAAATCTCCTGAACAGAGTCAAGCTTTCCACTCTGCATGGGTGCAGCTCTAGTGAGAGAAGCCCTGAAGATCTTGCTAGGCATCCTTAATGTGGCCAGCTGCACTGCAAGCTCCAGTGAAACAGCCTGTGTGGAGGTATTGCTTTGCATTCATCACTATAGTAAGCCTTGGTTTGATATTGGCTACATCTACACTGAGCAGGTTTGGTGACAAAAATGCTGTCAAGTGCAAAAGTCGTCAAAAGTGAAAACCAGTCAAACCAGTTTTTCTGCCTCCCATTGTTGACATTTCATGCTAGCAATGTTGACAGACAGAGCAAAGCAATGTGGTAACCATCCCACAGTGCAGTGTTGTGGAAAGGCAGCGCTGATCCCTGCACTTCTTGGGATTCCCTCATGGTTCTGTGAGCGCTCCGTGATAAGGAATGTCTCTAGTACTCCCCTTGCAGCAGCAGTTTGCCTTCTGTTGTGTTTCTAGTGCAGAACAGAACAGAAACATTCCAATGATTTGTTATTTGTTCCCCAAACGGAACAACTCACCTAGCTATCAGATCCTTCCTGGAGCTTTGAAAGGGGTTGCATGCCTGTAGGGCAACAGAGATCACAAAACACTGAGCACAGCCATCAGAGCAGGCATCCTGGGATACTGGTGAAAGCCAGTTCTCTTTCCAAAACAAACAGCAGAGTCCACACTGGCTCTGATGACAATAAAGGGAGGGGAAAAGACAGGGGTGAAACTTTGTTGTCACCAAAATTGGATGTTTTTCCTGACAAAAAGTCATATTACAATGTAAATGATCTCACTGTTTTGTCTCAAAAGGCAGTTTTTGGTGACAAAATATGCCAGTGTAGACAAGCCCATAGAGGGCAATGCCATACTTCCTCACAGCAGAGATTAAGATCTACAATGAGAGGAGCCATGTGGCTTTAAAGATGTCTAAACACATTCATGGAATAAATGTTATTTGATTTAAAGGATTTCTCTGTTATCCACTGCTCACTGATCTCTTATGAAATACTGTGCTCTAAAATAAAGTATTGTATTGCCTTCTCTCCCTTCAGAAGGGAGACTTCTATAATCCTTTCTCTTTCTCTTGTTCTTAATGCCATCCCACGCTCCAAAATAAACCCTCTATTTTCTACTTTTTGCTGTGAAAGGAAGCTAGTTAGAGGTACTTGGTGTCAATATGGATTCATAATGAGGATCACATTCAACTTTGGGATTTCAGACTATGGGAAGTTGTCTCCAGTATTATATTAAGAACACACCTCTCCAAGGGTATGTCTACACTACCACCCTAGTTCGAACTAGGGTGCTTAATGTAGGCAACCGGAGTTGCAAATGAAGCCCGGGATTTGAATTTCCCGGGCTTCATTTGCATATTGCCATGGGCCGCCATTTTTAAATGTCCACTAATTCCACGAGGAGTAACGGTAGTTCAGAATAGGAAGCCTAATTCAAACTACCTAGTTCGTGCCACGTGTAGCCGTGGGCACGGAGTCCGAACTAGCGGTGGCGCCCGGCAATATGCAAATGAAGCCCGGGAAATTCAAATCCTGGGCTTCATTTGCAACTCCGGTTGCCTACATTAACCACCCTAGTTCGAACTAGGGTGGTAGTGTAGATATACCCCTAATGCCTTATTCAGCCAAAATGCAGGGCTCTGTTAGAAGTGATATCTTTATGTCTGATCTTGACAGCTGCACATCCTTAGGAGTTGACTACATCTAGAACCTTTCAAAATCAGGCTATTAGAAAATAAGAATTACAGGGAAGTAATTTCCTTTTGCCTATTTGTGAAATGATCCATCAAGGACATTTAATCTCTCTCTCTTTCAGTAAAGGAATTATTTATAAATTAATGCACACCATCGGTGATGCATCTTAGGATAGCAGTTGCCTCTTCTGCAGCATGAGTCCCATTATCAGTCTCACATATTGCCATCTTTTATCCTAAGATGAATTGCCTCTATCAATATAAGCAAAGAGTAAAAGTCATTGAGACTGATTTCCTTATGCCTAGCATCAGCTAACAAGCTGTCACTATTGCTGTGTGTTTCACTGAATAAAAAGCAACTAATCTGGTAGATGTTTGAAAATCAAAAGTAATTATCAGACAGGTGGGATTTAGCAAACTGCTGATTGGCTTGGTTCACAATAGCTATCATTTTTTATGATCAGTTTTTTAATTTTGTATAGAACACAACATTTTCCAATAGTTTAATTTCTTATGAAAGATCATTTCTGTTGCATTGCACTCATGATCCAGTTTTCCATTTCTTCTGAAATCTTTTACTTTACTCTATAGTACTGTTTCAGTGCTAGGGGTGCTGCTGCTTTTAGTACTAATTTTTTGAGTTTAAAAAAGAGGAGAGAGAATGGAAAAGTAAGTTAGTCACTACTAGCCCTCCCCACCCTCCCATAAAACCACAGTTACAAGCAATAGATAAGAGAGACTTTCTCATTCTATCTGCTCTGATAGATCTAACCACTAACTCCTGTCCAAATTCCAACAGTGTTCACTCTCAGTAAAACCAAGATGTGTGCATTTAATTTAGCAGGAAACTGAGACAGACATTTATATTTTTGGCTCCAGAATCTAAGGTTTTAATGAAAAAAGAACAAGTGAGTATTTTTATCTGTAATACGTGCAATATAGGTGATAGCAGTCTGGAATCAAATTGAAAGACGTCAGAAGAAAATTGGACAATTCTGTTAAGTTTTTGCAGAAATATATAATTGTCTAATTTATATCCCATACACATCGGAGAAAGGATTTTTCTGTCAGGTTGATCCCTTTCTTCAAAATCCAATTTTAATGCTTCTTGTCAAAGAATTTCCAACCTCACTTAACCTGTCCTTCCAAAGCAGATAGCTCCGTGTTTGCCTTTTTAGGTCATTCTTACCTCTCTTTCCTATGCAGTTGCATGAACATACATTTGGTCACCAAATATCTTAAAAACATATTACAATAACTTATCATGTTGTAAACTAGTGTTATGCACAGCAAACCTTGTTTGAGAACTTCAGGGGGTAGCCGAGTTAGTATGTTACAGAAAAAAACAACAAATAGTCTGGTAGCACTTTATAGACTAACAAAACATATAGATGGTATCATGAGCTTTCGTGGGCACAGCCCACTTCTTCAAATGACCGGAGTTATGAGTTTGGGATATGAAAACTCAAAATAAATCAAATTACTGGATGACAGACCCAAAAAAGAAAATAACAGAACTCCTCTTGTTGTTACCTACAGTCCATAACTCAGACCCTCCAAAGCATTATACACAAACTACACCCCATCTTGGAAAATGATCCCTCACTCTCAGAGGCCTTAGGAGAAAAACCTATTCTTGCTTACAGACAAACCCCTAACCTAAAACTTATTCTTTCTGATAACCATGTCACACAACCACATCATAAGCCTCCAGGAACCCAGCCCTGCAACCAAAAAAGATGCCAGCTTTGCCCACATATCTATACTGGCGAATTCATCACTGGAGCAAACAACATAAGCCACAAAATCAAAAGGTCACTTGACTGCACATCCAGTAATTTGATCTATGCTATCAAATGCCAGCAGTGCCCCACTGCTATATATATTGTACAAACTGGACGGTCTCTGCGGGAAAGAATCAATGGACATAAATCAGATATACATAAAGGGAACATACAGAAGCCTGTTGATGAGCATTTCAGCTTGCCTAACCACGGGCTGACAGACCTGCAAGTATCTGTCTTGTCACAAACCACCTCCATAGCCAGATCCACAAGGAGGCCCTGGAATCACAGTTCATCCGCAAATTCAATTCACATGCTAATGGACTCAATCGTGATATGGGTTGGTTGGGACACTACCTACTTAATAACCACTGAAGGTGCTAACAGCTCTCTGAGTGGCATCCTTCCTGTCTTGGGAATCTATTGACTTTGATTTTTATCTGCTGAGGTTTAAGTACCTGTTCTCTAAATACTTAATGATGCTCTGTCTCCCACCCCCCTCCTTTTTTTTCTCTCCCCACTCCGCTTCCCCTCTCCTATTTATTTTGAGTTTTCGTATCCCAAACTCATAACTCCGGTCATCTGAAGAAGTGGGCTGTGCCCATGAAAGCTCATGATACCATCTACATGTTTTGTTAGTCTATAAAGTGCTACCAGACCATTTGTTGTTTTTTCCTTGTTTGAGAAGTAAGGTACCACTAAGTGTGAGTTATAACCACTAAGGCTGTGAGCATAGCAAGCCTTGTTTTAGCAATATAGAGATTTCCTATCGCAAGCACTCTGGAAATAGGTTCAGATGGTCTATGAAATTCCATTTTGAAGGATGACAGGAGAACTTAAGTCTGAGGCATAGTCGTGTTAGTCTAACTTTAAAAACAACCAGTAGTCCTGTGGCATCTTAGAGACTAACAAAAATATATAGGATCATGAGCTTTCACGAGGAAGATCCACTTCATCAGTTGTGTTGGAATGGAAATAACAGAATCCAAGAAATATATAATAGCAAAAGAAGTACCTGTCAGTTGCAGGACCTGTGTTAATGAAGCTTATTAAGTGGGCTGGATATGTCCTATTAATAGCTTTTGATGTTGAAATGTGGATGTCAAAGTCAGGGGAAATCGGCTTTGTCGTGTCTTCATCAGTTAATATCTTTATTCAAGCCCAGAGTGACAGTGTCAAATTTGTAGATGAATTCCAGTTATCTTTCTGTAATTGGGTGGTGAAATTCCTTTGTAGAAGAAGGGCTCAAACAAGAATCCTCACTCTGTATCAGATACTCTGTGGCTGAAACTGATGTGTCTTTTTTCAGTTTTTCAGATAGGTGCTTTGCTTAAGTGAATGTACTCCTGGTGTGAGATCAGCATCAGGCCTTTTACATACCACTGTCCTAGTTTTCATATTGCCTCAGGAACCAGTAAATAGACACATATCACACCTATAATTATCCATTGCATTTGGCAGTCACAAATCAGTGTTTACAACTGTGGTTGAATTTAATCCAGTCAAATTTTTAAAATGGCAACATGATGACTCAGGGAGTGAAAATTGAACAGGAAAATAATATTTCCATTTGTATTTGTTGGCTCAGGAGCTAGTAATATTTAGAAGTAGTCCTGCTTAGCCATACTTTTAAAAATTGACTTTTGATTGTGCAAACATGTATTTATCCACCACATTATACAAGAGGACATTTTGAAGCTACTAATTGGCCTAGAGACTTTATAAATCCCATGTCAGCTTTATACTACAAAATACAAGGAAGCCTTCAAGCCCTAGAAGAGGCATTGAAGTCATTTGGGAGAATAAAGTGTCTTACCATAAACTTGAAATGCCCAGCACTTTCTTAGGTACTGCACTCTAATGACCTTTATGTTATAGATTCAGCCCCAGTCCTGAGTTAAAAGAAACAGAAATATGACAAAAGCAAAGAAAGGGCAGTTAAAGCTCAGTGAAATTTTCCTCGTTTGAAGAAGCTTGTATTACTGCAATAGAAATACTGTCGAGCGAATAGAATTCAGAAGCCAAGAGACATTCTGCATTGCTGAATGGGAATAGGTTTTTCATTTTCTCTTTGGTGGCCATTATTCTTTCCTATCCCCTTTTCTCTTCCATCAAAGGCACATTCCTCAATCTTCCCAGAAATGAATAGAGAAACTTGCAATTTGGGTGGATAGTACTTTTACATCTAGCAGTCTAAAGAGCAACAGAAAACTAAGGAAGGTCTAATAAAAGAATCATGTTTCTTTATTTAGTCTTTAGTTTTTTTAAATTTTTTTCCCTTCAAATAAGGATTGTCATTTTTTAAATATTTCTTCTTTGCCCTTTTCTTTTTTGCATCCTCATTTTAATCTTAGGAAATGTTTCTCACTCTTCCTCAGCCACCCTCCTACCACTAAACTGTAGGGCTATGTCTACACTGCAGAGTTTTTGCACAAAAATGGCTGTTTTTGTGCAAAAATTCTCAGCGCATCCATACTACAAGCGCATTTTTGCGCAAGAAAAAGTACAGTAGATAGAAGACAGGGCTTTTTGTGCAAGAGTTATTCCTCTTTCTATAAGGAACAAGCCTTTTTGTGCAAGAGCTCTTACGCAAAAAGGCATGTGTGGACAGACAACAGGGGTTCCTTGTGCAAGAAACCCCTATCGGAAAAAGAACTGGTGCGCGGATGGCCATTCTGTGAATGGCCATCGGAGCTTTCTTGTGCAAGAGCATTCATGGCAGTGTGGACACTCTCTTGCACAAAAGCACATCTCTTCCACAAAAAGTTATTGTGCAAGAAACCTACAGTGTAGACATAGCCTAGGGATACCCATAGTTTCAAACATCTGACAGTCTTGGATAAGCATTCAGTATCCTACATGTTAATCTGAGGCTTCTACAAACTATTAGTCCCATTTCCAGGAGCACCTGCAGCCTCTCTGTGTAGACAAGTTTACTGCAGCACATCCCTGTTGCTTGCAGCTTCTTCAGAATGCACTGCTCATTTACTCACTGTCTTGAGTAACTGATCATATTACGCCAGACCTGGATTTTTTCCTGTTTATGAAATAGTGGATTATTTTACATTGGCACTATTGTTTTTTCAAGCTCCTTATAGTAAAGGGAGTAGCTACATTTGAAAACTCCTCACTAAGCCTTCTCCAGATGATTATTTACATAGATGCATCATCTGCTTTTCAGGAATTTCACCATTCTGGCTACGTCTATACTGCAGCCTTCTTCCACAAAAGCTTATGCAAATGAACCATGGAGTAGAATATCGCCACACTTCATTTGCATAATTAATTAGCAGCCGTTTTTGCACAAGAGGCTTTTGCGCAAAAAGGTGCTGTATAGACAGCTCCTTTTTGCACAAAACCCCCCTCTTGTGCAAGATCCGTTCTTCCTGAAAAATGAGGAAGAACAACTCTTGCTCAAAAGGGAGGGTAGCCCCTGTTTTAGACATTAAGAAGATGCAGCATCTATTGACTCCATTGTGAAGTCAAGTGTGCAAGCTCCTATGCCCATGTGAGTTCTTACTGAAGTCAGTGGGACTCCCTGTGAGCCCACCGACCAGGACCGCTTTACATCCTACTAGGCAGTCGTGTTTTCACTGTGAAGGATTCCAGGATCATTCCCCCTCAGTTTGTTGCAGCCCAAGATTTAAGAGACAGGTTTTTTTTTTCCAGAGGTGCTTTTGTGGTCACCATTGGCCACTGGTTTTTCCCTTCTTTTCTTTTCTTTTCTTTTCTTTTCTTTTCTTTTCTTTTCTTTTCTTTTCTTTTCTTTTCTTTTCTTTTCTTTTCTTTTCTTTTCTGTGTGGTTTCTTTAGTTAATATTAGTTTAACTTTAAGAGGGTATGAATGTATCAATGTTCTCAACAGTTATACTGTGTTTACTTTATGATCAGCAACTCTAAGCAGCTTAGTATGGGGCTGGTAAGGAAGAGGAGCTTTAAAAATAATTAATGTTACCACATGAGTACCTTTATATTCCTGACAAGATTGCTGCTCCTTTTCTCTCCTCATACCTTCCATAAGCTGAGGAAACATAATTACTGCCGCTCAGTTACAACCACTGACCCAGTCATTCTGAGTGACACAGCTTTTTCCCACCAGAGCGGTATTTTAAAGCTGGGTTTTGCTGTTTGCCTTGTAATAAGCAGTGTGCAATATGCAAGGCAAACAGACATGCAGAGGGCAAAATGGCCTCCACATACTTTACTCCTTCAGCCCCCACTGCTCAAGCACATTCAGGAGGGAAAAATTAACATTTCTTCAGCTACTTTGGCCTATGCCACTGTTTTATTATTTTCTATAATTTTATTATCTTATAATTAAATAACAAACTTGGATAACTGTCACTCCCACCTTGAGCAGAGATTGTTTTATACAGTTATTATGGTACCTTAAATTGTCCAAGTGGATGGCACTAATAAGCCTGGGATGAAGGAATGGGAGGATTTGCAAAGATTTCTATCAAAGCAAAATTCTAGTTTGTTGGAAGAACATTCTTGTAAAACATACCTTTGCATTACAAAAAGCTTTTAACACAATCTAATTAGTTTTTGAGCAGGCTAATCCCACCCTTTGACTTCTGCAAGGTAGAAAATAGAAGCAGCTGACTCTATCCTTTCTTTGCATTTCAGGAATTGTTGCAGTCCTTTTTTGTGGAGTCACGCAGGCCCATTATACCTACAACAATCTGTCATCAGATTCTAAAATGAGAACTAAACAGGTAGAGTACAAAAATAACTGACTTTGTCTCTTCTGTTGTTGTAATGAATATATAGAGGTACTGCCAGCATAGCTGGAAGGGTTTTCATTAATGCAAAGGAAAATGCTTATGTCTTCATTACAAGAGAAAGATATTTGTAAAGGTTTTGCCTGGAAAGCATTAACAATTCTTTTGCTAAGCAAAAAACTAGTAATCTAGTCCTTAAGACACTAGAAATATAAAGTACCCATGTAGAAGATATAAGGTATAGAGCTGGTAATAATAATTTACAGTAGCTTCCATCTGAAACTGCTGCAAAGCATAGGAAACCCAAGAGGTCTAATGAGTAAAAATGGAACATTTTGAGAGACTGAATGAATGTGGATTTTTTGCAACGGCATTTTAGAGCTCTGTGGACCAGCCCTTAAGTCTCCAGCATTGAACAACTTCTCTCTCCTTATGATATCTGTGGCGTAGTAAAGAATATGCAGAAGACTGCAAGTTTCCTATTAAATGAACAATTTGGAAGGCAAGAAAAAGTGAAACAGAAAACTGTTTCTAGTAAAATGTTTGAGGCTTTCGGTTGTAAGTATTTTGGAGAACTTGGAGATGCTTTCAGTACTCAAGCCTTTGAGTCATGATTCACACTCTGCAATACATCAAGGAACAAATGTTAAACTGCCTAATCGCAGGACAGCAGCCACACACCTCAGGGAGATGCAGCAAATCCCAAGGCTCTTCAACCTTCAGTTCCTTCTCTCTGACAGTTTGACAGCAAGGAAGCTTTCACATCTGCTAGGACTCACTTCTGTAAACTTTTGCTCTGGGGAAGTGAATAGTAATTTATAATACTGATCTTTTGTATCCACTTTGGTCTATAAAAACTTGTTACATTTTTAAATGGCTTAGAAGTCCATTTCCCCTCAAACTTTTCTTTTCTTTTCTTTTCTTTTCTTTTCTTTTCTTTTCTTTTCTTTTCTTTTCTTTTCTTTTCTTTTCTTTTCTTTTCTTTTTCAAATCACCCTTCTCTATAAAATGTTTACAAGACAACCACTGCTAGATCTCTTCACCTGCTCCAAATCATACAAGCAAATGAGTTAATGTTTGTGTCGGTTCTATTTTGTCTGTCACTGAACTATTTTGTAAACTAATTGGGGCAGGATCTCTTCTTTATTTGTAAAGCACCAAGTACATTGACATTTGATAAGTATTAAGAAGAGGTGATTGGTTTTTCTTGATTTGCATTTTAAATTGTTTTTAAGAAAGTTAGTGGCTTCAAGGAAACCTCTCAACAAGCACCAAGAGCTGAGCCAAGTATGATTAGAAGATGACCTTCGTGAATGATGAATGTTTTAGGACTTGTCTTCACTGCAGCATTAACTTGTAAACTCCTCTCAAGCTATTCCAGCTCAGTTGAACATGGTCACCCTGTAAAGTAGTACTGGAACTGGAACTGCACAAGAGTTTGTATTAGCAGCACAGAGCAATTTTACACCAGCACAGAGCACTTACATCCACACCCATGACCAGTGAAGCATCTGCAGCACTCAAGCTGTATCCCATATCAGGTCACTGCCCAGCTAGTTCGAATTTAAAACACCTTTTAACTCAAGCAAAAGATGTGTGTGTGTGCACAGCAGGAATGGGGTTAGGGGCTACATTTGAATTGTACGTGGAGCTAACACTACTATAAAGATGATCTCTGCGTGGTGGATATGTGAGATGTGACGATAAGTTGCAATGAAAGAGGTTACCTCAGATTGGGTCAACTCAGCTCCTTCTTTATCACTTCTGAAACCACCTATAAGTCTAATTCACATCCAACTACAAAAGGCCTTTTGAATATTTCAGTGCAAAGCGAAGTAATTGGCCCATTGGGAGTCAGGATCACTTTTCAAAATTCTCTACCTTGAAACAAATTTCTTCCATGCCAAAGACAATGTGCTCTGTTGCATCTGCTTGTCAAAAGGGGACGTATCACGGGGGACGTATCACGGCCTTAAGGGTGCTTCAGCTATAGTATCCTTGGCCCTATGCTGCCTATAGCTCTCACATCCAAACACCCCAAATAACTGAGAGCTGTAGGAATAAATCTGCCAACAAACGACCCACTCTCTTGACATCTTTCAATACTCCTTCCCTATCTAGCTGGGTGTGGTGTGAGTACCACACAGTAACAATGCATTTTCCCCAGCTCCCAGTTCTGCTGTTGCACTCCTGATGTTCTGGAGCAACTCTGTATCCCAGTAACCTAGGAAGCTAGGGCTGGCCCAGCTTGATAGCTTTCATGCAATTCTCCTCTGGCCCACAAGTTGATACTTAAGTTATAGCAGGCTGTTGTAGCATCATTTATCAATAAAAAACCAAAGCACTCCATTGCCCTGGACTCCACTTCAGATTTCTCAGTACTTCTGGCTACTCTACTTTTATGTGTATCTTCTGTCAAAAATCAGTTGCTGTTCAGGTCAATCGTACTTGTAGATATGCTAAGAATCTTCTGAACTATTCACTGACAAACTGAGTTAGTAGTTTTCGTAATCCCTGCATAGCTAAGTGGTGAAGCAGGGGTACCTCTCAATATGGAGGTCTGTCAATCACAGCTTGACTGGTTGCATTGGAGGTGTCCTGAATCTGAGATGTCTTTCTCCTTGATGTATGTACTGTAGCTTCAGTGCTAAGAGTTTCTTCTTACTTGGAGACGATGGAGGAGTCTCCAAGAAATGTGTGCTTCAGGAGAGTCATAAGAACTCTCTTCAAAGGATCTAAGTGTTAGCTCAAAACTCTGCTTTCCATTAAAGTGTTCCATGGATAATGTGATGGATAGTGATGTGGGTACCCCTCTATCAGTCATGGAAAGCTAAATGTCTGTTTGACCACTGGAAATAGGTCCATAATTTTCCCCCCTTTTCCCTAGGAGTGATAGAGTTGAGACATCTGAAATGTTGACTATGTGTGTAATTAATATGACTAGAGATGGGAGGAGGAGGAAGAGTATATTATGTCCCTTTGGCCCCATTATCCTGGCTTGTGGTTTGGGTTTTTTAACTTACCCTCTTCTTTTCTTGTTCCCAACAATAAAAACAAATAATTTTCAGAGGTGTTTTGTGCTCCCATATTCCTGCTATCCACACTTTTAATAATGCCCTTGATGCTTTAATAATGCTGTAAGTTGTGCTTCTTGCATTGCTCTTCATCCCACCCTGTTCAGATACTACAGATCAGGGTTTCCCAAACTTTTTACTTTAGTTGGAACCCATTTTTTTTTCAGTATTGTTTTTTGCAGCTCAAAAAATATAAATGCATATAAAAAAAGAATGAAAAATGAATACATTTTCAGTGTTTCACCTGGCTGCATCCTCCACCTAGCCTGGGCCAGGGTTTGGGGGACCCGGCACTGCATGGGCACTTCAGGAGGCGGGAGCAGGAGCAGATTGGGGGTAGGATATCTGGCTAGGAGGGAGGGTGTAAGGAAGGGTAGGGTTGCCAGGTGTCCAGTTTTGTACCAGACAGTCTGGTATTTGAGGGTTTTGTCCAGGAAACAAATTAAGAAATTACCAGATATATAACATGTCTGGTATTTTCTAATTAGGTAAGTTTTATTATAATTAGGTGTATCAGTCCTTAGGTGGGAACTGCCTGGCTGGTAGATGTGCTCACGCTGCCTGAGTGTGTCTACCTGCCAGGCAGTTCACAACTACAGGCAGTCCCCGACTTACGCGGATCCGACTTATGTCAGATCCGCACTTACGAACGGGGCTTTCTCGCCCCAGAGCTCGCAGGCAGCGGGACCGCCCAGAGCGCAGCGGTCCCGCCACCTCAACCTCCAGGGCAAGAAAAGCTGCTCCGGGTGCCCCTGGTCTGCTGGGGACCGTCTCCAGCAGACCAGGGACACCTGGAGCAAAGCCGGGGAGGCGGAGGGGTCCCGCGCCTCTGAGGCTTTGCTCCCCGTGTCATTGGTCTGCTTGGGGGGGGGGGCGCAGCTAGTGCATCCCCCCCCCCCAGCAGACCAGGCTTTTGTTGTGGACCCTGGGGTAGAGCAGCTGGGGTGCTGCCGGGTTGGTCCTGCAGGGACCTACCTGGCAGCCCAGCTGTTCTGTCCCAGGCTCGAGATTCAGCCGCTGTTGAAACTGATCAGTGGCTGATTCCAGGAAGCTGGGGGCAGAGCAATTCTGCCTCCAGCTTCCTGTAGTCAGCCCCTGGTCAGTTTCAGCAGCAGCAGCTGAATCTGGAGCCAGTCCCATACAAATTCAACTTAAGAACAAACCTATAGTCCCTATCTTGTACGTAACCCGGAGACTGCCTGTATTCGAGGGATGGTATGTGGGGGGGGGGCAGGGGGAAAAATGGAATCCCCGGCCAGACTCACTTGTCTGCCAGGGTCTGTAGGGTCTGCATGTGCCCGGGTCAGTCCCGCTTCCCCCCACTTCTCCTCCCAATCTCCCCAGTCCAGCCCTGCTGCCCCCTTCCAGCCCTGCTTCCAGCGGCCGGTTCCCCCCACCCCCACCAATCTCCCCTGGTCAGTCCTGCTCCCCCAACGACCCCTTTGACCAGCCCCGCTGCCCCCGTCCAGCCCTGCTTCTGGCAGCTGGCTCTCCTGTCCTCCTCCTCCTGATCGCCCCTGTCCAGCCCTCTCCTCTCCCCCCGCCCAACCCTGGTTCCGCAGCCTGCCCTCCCCAATCTCCGCAGGACAGTCCCACTGCCTCCAACCCTGCTTCTGCTGCCCACCTGCCTGCCCGGATCTCCGCAGGACAGCCCTGCTACCCCAACCATGCTTCCGCCGCCCGCCTGCCCACCCGCCCGGATCTCCACGGGACAGCCCCACTACCCCTAACCCTGCTTCCGCCAGCTGCCCGCCCGCCTGCCTTGATCTCCGCAGGACAGCCCCGCTGCCCCCAACCCTGCTTCCCGGCAGCCGGTTCCCCCACGCCACCTCCTCCCAGTTTGCCCTGCTCTGCCCCCCCTCTGCTCCCCTCCCAGCAGCCACCAGCCATGCTGAGGCCCAGTATTTTTTTCCTGTGGCCCGGTAGCGGGCCGCAGCCCATAGTTTGGGAAACGCTGCTATGGATCTTTGGCCTGTCACTATAATTTTAGAGCAGGATGTGCTGTGCTCCCAATAACATCAATAGCAATCTGAGGCTACGTCTACACTGCATCCCTCTTGCGCAAAAGCCTATGCAAATGAAGTGCGGATTAGCATATTTCTGCACTTCATTTGCATAATTAATTAGGGTCCGTTTTTGCACAAGAGGCTTTTGCACAAAAAGGAGCCATCTACATAACTCCGTTTTGCACGAAAATACCCTCTTGCGCAAGAGCCGTTCTTCCTGATTTTTTCAGGAAGAACGGCTCTTGTGCAAGAGTGTTTTTGTACAAAAAGGAAGCAGTGTGGATGGCTCCTTTTGCACAAAAGCCTCTTGCACAAAAACAGTCTCTAATTAATTATACAAATGAAGCGCGGCAATATGGTAATCCGTACTTAATTTGCATAGGCTTTTGCCCAAGAGGAATGCAGTGTAGACGTAGCCTGATAGAGAAGGTACTGCTAAACAGGTTAAAATATGTTATAATGGAGCCTAGTTTTCCCTGCATTCTACTTACATCCAGTTCAAAATGTTAAGTTTTGAGCTAGTATCTGCTGATGTCTGATCTCTGAAGAGTTGCCTTAAGGCTTATTCAATCATGGCATGTCACTGTAGCAAGCTTTGAATTTCTTCTACTTCAAACGATCTCTGCAGTGCAACCACAGGGAATTTTTAATATTGTTACTAATCATTATTGTCTGTGTGCTGCATTATGCAATGAATCAAAATATGTAGTCTTGATGTTATTGTGGCTATCAGTACCTATAACAGGTCTTCCCTACTGTTTTACTTCAGAGGCTGGGCCAGCCAGACTCTGCTCTCAGGTTCAGAGGGTAACCAAGAAGACACAAATCGCTTAATGAGAATAAATACAAGGTTTATTAGATGATATAACAAGAAAATAAGAGAAGGCTTACAACATCCCTTTGGCTTGCTGGGGACTCCGATTCAGCAGAGGATGGACTTCTGAGCCAGGTCTGAAAGGCACCTCTGTACAGTTCCAGGTCCTTCGGGAAGTCCAAAGGGCATTGGCAACAGTAAACGATATATAGTCTGTACACACAATTCTAGAAGCATCAACTAACTACATGCAGAGGAAAAAACCCAAAACAAACACCTGACTGCTTGAGAAGATTCACACCGACAGGCTTGTTTACCCCAAAGCTTATCTAAACTATGTGGTGAACTCTGCCATGCTGGGCACGGCCTATCTCTCTAACAAGCTGGGAATTTTCCTTGCTAACAGTAGGCCAAAACCTGTTTTCTAATTTGCAGACATGAGAACTGGGAAGATTCACTAGCTCCTCAAAATACAATGGTCTTCCAGTTTTCCAACCACAGCACCTACCTTCCCATGGTTCCATACATGGTTTCTGGTTAGGTGGGGGAAAGGTCATTTTGTCATTGCAGTAGAAGTTGGAACACTTCACTTATGGCTTTTATTCCTGAAGTCCTTACTTAGTTTTGACTGTCATTATTCTGACATAATTCTAAATCAGATTCAGCCTGTGATTCAAAGAGCCCTGGAGATCTGCACACTATGTCCAAGGGTTCCATGAACAATTGTGTCATTGCCAGGGAACAGTGGTTTTTAACCCGTGTGGTCGTCAGACTCTTAGAGGTCCACAAACCATGTCCAAGATATCTAATGGCCACTGCACATACTTTCAAAAATGCTATGGTTGAACAAAGGTTAGAAAGCACTGTTCTAGATGAAGCCAAATGGAGCTTTTCCAGAATAAGGATGAAGTGAAAACTGAACAAGGACTGATTTGGCTGAAAATTGACTACTGAGGTTTAGGGGTTGAACTTTAGTTTTGTTAAAGGTTATTCAGTTTGAGGATATTTGCTCCAAATATTTGCCATTTTGCAAAAAGGAAATTATCTGGAATAATATATTCAAACCTGGAAAATTACTAGAAAACTTGAAGGTAGAACAGTAATTAGCAGAAGGCTATTCAAATTCCCAGAGGATTTCAAAATTTGGTTTCATTCAGATTTGGAATAACGTCCAAAACCTTTGGAAAGCTCCAAAAAAGAGAACGGAGCCCCCACTCTGAAGCAGTCCAACTGGAGATCTTCTCTGGAGCTCTAGACCCCAGAAGTCCTGGGCTTGCTCAGGAGCTGGGTAGGTGAGCTAGCAGAAAACTAGGCAGGTTTCCGTTAGTACCCAGTCTTGTTCCATCAGAACAGAGTCAAAATCAAGCAGTCTCCTCGATGTTTACTCAGAATTTTTCTGTAACATCATCTGAGCATTGGAGAAGATGACTGAGGATGGTTTAAAAGAGCGAAATGTACAGGCCTCCAATTTTCATTGAAATCTGTTATTCAAAGGGATAAAGTGAAGATACTGAAGCCCTTGCTAGCAGTTCCTAGTTTTAGGAGCAAGGCCATATACAAGCAGTTTTGTTGGCTAAGAGATGACTGAAAAGGGTTGTGGTAAATCTTTATGAATATGTGAAGTATAGAAACTTGAGTTGGCTGAAAACTTTCCATTAAAATATTTATTTTAGTGGAAATTGCTTTTTGATTAAAAAAAAAGGTTTCAGGTCTTCCAGTTCCAGTGAAAATAAAACAAAAATACTCTTTTAATCTAAATTTTTCACAGTGAGGGGAAAAGACACTTTCCCTGATCAAAGGAGTAGAGCTATGACCGATGAGAAATTCAGAAATGGGTAAATTAATAGGAAAATCAAGAAAATCTTTTGGGTAGTGTGAAGTATTAGAATAGTCCAACAAAAGTGATGGAAGTGTCATCCCTTACCACCTAGAATAGACAAAGTGCAGGACAACATAGTGTAAGGAATAACCCTTTATTGGTATGAAAGGAACTGAATTATCTAATATGTCTTTTCCATCTCCAATTTATATCATTCTCTAATCAATTGTCTAAGGATATTGGCTAAAACTAATCAGAAAATAGATGGCTTTTCCCCATGGGATAACTGTCAAAATTTGCGAGATGTAAAACAGTGGAAAGCCCAACCCACAGAGGAAAATGGGAGCATAAGGCATCCAGAACTATAACTCCCATGGGGCATCATATTGAAAATACCACTTTCTCCTTTTTTTCATGTGTGGGGGGTGAAGCATACAAATCCCTTCACATGGTACATAATAGGAGATATAGTCCAACCAGAGAGACTGGCCATAGAGAAGAATGGAAGTTTAAGGCAACCAAGATTACAACACTTATGATTATAGTGTGGCACCATTTTGAATTGAAATATATTGGGTTATTTAAGCTAAATAAAAATTTTCTGCAGAGAACAGACACTTTAGACAAAAACCATATTTAGTTGAAAACTCAGTTTTATATCAACCAATTCTGAAGGAAATTGACCACAATGAACTATTACTGCTGAGTCTGGTTCCCCCCCTCCCCCCCAAAAAAAGACTATGTCCCCATCTACCCTCCAGTTTAAACCAATCTTAATAGTCATTACTGATCAAAGCCAAGAGCTTTCTAGTGGTTTATGGTCCATGACAGTGAAAGAATTTTAAAAATTGGGGAGGAGGTGTGGTCAAAAATTTCTAGTTCACATAATTCATAGTTATTCTTGGGCAATCTTGCTCCTCCGTTACAATATGACAGATTATTCACTATTTTTACACCTCTGATATAGGACTGTCAAGTTGCAGTACCCAGTGAAAAGGCAGTGAATTAAGAGTGGAGTGGCAGCTTTTTCATTTTTATTGATTTTAAATCACTGTTAAAATTATAGTAGTAGATTTTAAAACAAAACATCTGCTCTCCTTTTGCTTTGCATGATATACATTGTTATTGGCTGTGAAAATTCTCATTACTTTGCAGCAATGTGTAGTATGCAACATTAACAGTACAGGTATATCTCACCACAATGTTCTGCTGTGCTAAACGCAGTACAATCATGACTAACCCTGACTAAAAGGACAGATAAGACATATGGCCAGTGTAATTTTCCTCAGATATTGATACACAAGAAAAACACATCTCAGGTTCTGTTTTTGTTTTTTGTGGAGAATTTCTCTATCAAAAGTGTGTGCCTTCTGGCACTTTGTTACACTGGGTCCTTTATTCTAAGCTTCCAGCACCTAATTGCCAGTCAGTTTTTATTAAAGGAGCCATGTCTGTTGAAAGGTGTATTAATATATCACTCTTGTCTTTAGAAACTAAGACTGTTACTTTAAATACTGTCTTATGAAAAATAAGATCCCAAAAGTATTGGTTATCATGGCTCAAGTTTTTGTTTAATCCAATTATTCAAATACTCCTTTGAAGAATATATAATTTCACAATTCTCTAATTGATTTTTATGTGAAAAGTGTGCTGGAGTGGAATTTTTCAAAAGTGCTCTCTTCACTGTCCTAATTCTGATTGCACTGGTTTCAGTGGCAAAATTACCACTGACTTTAGTAGGAACAGGGTTAGACCAATACTCTGTGCTTTTGCAAATTCCAACTTTTAGAGTTGAATTTCTCTATTACATCTACAGTAGGGTTTGGGGAGAGCCACAGAGACTTGATCCTGGCTCCCTGATTGTGCTCTGCCTGGTCCTGGAGTTCCACTTGCCCCCTCGTACCGTTAACTTACACTGCTGGTGAAAGAGGTACTGCCAATAGGTAGTCACCTATGGTGGAGCCTCATCCATACTCCGAAAGTCCTGTGTCATGTGGTTTAGATTCTGCTGCTAGCTTGTGGTTCTTTGGTTTGTTTTTTGGGTGTGTGGCTGAACAGGATGATGTTAAGCAGGGAGATGAGTCAAAGTGCTGTGCTGAGAATGGTTTGAAGAAAGAGCCCAACAGATCACCTCAGAAGGAGGATAGCAGGAAGGAGGTGACTTGGATTAATATTTATGTTCTCGGAGAAACCAAGGTCAGCCTAGTTTCTTGGTAGAGCGGTAATTGCAGTCAGTGAAGCTGATGTCAATTTTCTATCTAAGGGTATGTTTACAAGTCTGCTGACAGGTGGCTGGGAGGGGCGGGGGGACACAAAGGGTGCAACTGCCCCAGGGCCTAGTGATTGTAAAAGTCCCAGAGCCCTGGCCCCTTTAAATCACTGCTGGATCACCACACCGAGTGCTCCAGGTGGCTCGAAGGCAGGGCTACTCAACACGCGATGGCGGTTTAGGGTTATGCAGAGCTCAACACACAGCCCATTGGTGGGATCCTTTGAACGTGGCCTCCAATGGGAACATGCTCCACAACGGTGAAGCATCTCTCAGGTAGAGTGAATATTGAAAGATGCAAGTGGTTGGGCTCTCTGGAATAGAGTGTCAGCATTTCTAGCCCCCAGGGAGGAGGTGACGGGAGCGCCGGAGCACTTGCATTCATGCCGTCCATGAGAGAGAAGCTATTTGCATATATATTTGCATGTACAGCAGCGGATTTGGGGCAGGGTGAGCGGGGCAGCTGCCCCAGGCCCCGCGCTTGCAGAAGCCCCGTGCATGCGCCATGTCAAAGGGGGTGGGGAGGCCGCAGCACTCTCATCCACCCCTGTGCATGTATATGCAACCACACTTAAGTTGTGGCCCTCGCTATGTGCTGTGAGTATCATTGGGGCCCCTGGGCCTTCCAAAGTTGAGTGGCCCTTCTCTAAGGGCTGGGAGGATAGTGTGGCACACTCCAGGTGGTGATGAGGGCTGGCTGCCTCTGCCCCCACACTTTCCATCTGCCCCCTTCTGGAATTGCAGAGCCACCCCCCTTGTCCAGGGGCCTGGCATGGCTATCTGCTTTCCTGCATATCTATACTACACAGATTTTGCCAACAAAAAATTTCCACTCCCTACAAGTGGTGGTGTTTGCTTTGTCCACTGGAGTGCTCTCCTGCCAGCAAAGCACTCTTTATGCCAGTACTTGCCAGGGCAAAACTTTTGTTATTGGGAGAGGGGGCTGTTAAGCTCCTGTGAACAACAAAAGCTTTAACACTCAAATGCCACTGCAGACAAAGGTAGGTCTACACTAGACCTGGCAGCTCAGCTTAAGGTATGCAACTGCAGCTATGTAGAATACGTAGCTGGAGTCATCTTATCTTAAACTGAGCTTGGCAGCATCCCCACAGCGGGAGGCCGATGGGAGCAAATGCTCCTGTCCATTACTCCTCGCAAAAGGAGGAGTACCAGACACATGAGTGGCTGCTTTCTGAGACTGATTTAGGGAGCAATCTTCCTTTTAGTGTAGACAAGGCCAAAGCCTAACAGCCTTATACTCCAGCTTCTGTAGTTCATAGAAAAGAGACAGTTGGCCAGAGAGCTCATGTGATCCATATTGACAGAATAGAGGACAAAGGGAGCAGAGAGTATTTTGCTTCCTGACTGAATGAGGCTCCATGAAGGGTTAAGTACTGGTAGCCAACCCTAAGACACATCTACAACAGGGGACAAGGTGTCAGGAAGTTACTGAAAAGGACAGAGAGGAAAAATTAAATCCAGTGTATAGGCTTGTATTCATTTAATTAGTCGAATCTTTGTTTCTGCAGTCAGTTATGAAATAGTTATATAGCAAGCTTGTAAAGATTGCCCTCTGAAGCAAGATGTAATCACCTTGCTCAAATGCATTTTTAGTTAAAAAATTAACCATATATTTCCACTGAGCCTGTTAGCAAACCGCTTTGGGAATGCCTACCACACAGAGAAAATCTTTTGTCCTAAATATTAAACTACTTTATGTAAAAGATGTCATATAAGCTCTTAAGCAGGACTTCACCACCAAGATCTTACAGATGCTAGAAGTTAGAATAAAAATAAAGAGCCCGGAGCTGCAAAGACCCATGTGGGTAAGTAACTTTATTCAGATGAGTAGTTTTAATGTAGTCAATAGGACTGTTCAGATGAGTAAAGTTACACTACAGGATCATGCCAAAGAAAACCCACATGCCTGAGGATGGAGATAGCAATTATAACCTGCGTGGACATGATTCTTTTTTGTAGAATTTCTAATGTGCCATGTTTAACATAGAGATATCCAGCGTATGGAGATTTTTTAAAATGCAAGATACCCTTAACTCATGAAAAAACTTAAAAAACAACAAATAGTTCTGCAGTACCTTATTCACTGTTTTTAAAGTTTTTTTTTTCAGTTACACCTCTGAGCACCTTAACCCATGAGCTGTACAGCTCCAAGTTGTAAGGATTTTCAATTAACTGAGGATCAGACTTGAGGCAGCTAATTTCTGAGTCTTTGGTTTAAGTTGTGGATGGTGCTGGGTTTTCGCTCCTTCCACAGTGACAGTTTGATATGAAATGTGACTTCAAATCCTTAGAATCAAATTTACTTTAATTTGTTTTAAATAATTGAAACAGCCATAAAAAGCACCATGAAAAACTTTATTTATTTATTTATTTATTTATTTTTGCAAAAAATGTTATCCAAACCACTATAATCCCTTGGTGGATTTGAGAGACATAGCAAACTAGCATCAGTATGGCCCATCACGCAGTTCCATCTAGAATTACATATTTGCTTTTGGAGCAAATCTAAGTTTAGTTGCAGCTTATCATTTAACAAGTGGAGTATGGTGCCAGTCATGTCCAGAGATACTGCAAGGAAAAACTGTTGAATCCAAAGTATGGTTATAGAATAGTATCAGAAACTAACATAAAAAAGAGCATGCATGGGGTTAGCAAAAATTGAAGAAGCTCATTTTATGCATAAGGGAGATAGAAGAATGTTTAGTTCATTATACTCTCTCTGCAGTGCCCCAATACCAAGTTCCATCATTCTCTACATTTTTCCTGAATCTCAAATGTTGATGAAGATAGCTCAGTGAATATTTACATGACAGAAAGATAAAACATTTCAATACATCTATATGTATTGGTCAAGGCTGTTTTCAACCCAAAATTCTGGAGCAAAAATAAAATCAAAGAGTTAACTGGAGCAGACCAAAAATTAAGGAGGGCCTCAACTGTGTGAAATGAGATTGTGTGGGTAAAAAACATGTTTGCCAACCTCTCTCTCTGCAATAAGTATAATTACAAATGCATGTAACAAATCAATAAGAAGTCCTGTGGCACCTTGTAAGTGAAGAGATTTATTGGAACATAAGCTTTTGTGGGTAAAGACCCACTTTGTCAGATGCATGTAGTGTAAATTCTGGAAGTGGGTCTTTGCCCACAAAAGCTCTAATAAATGTTAGTCTATAAAGTGCCACAGGACTTCTATTGTTTTTGCAGATTCAGACTAACAAAGCTACCCCTCTGATACTTGTAACAAATCAAACATTCTGAATGTATTTACCAAAGATAATTGTCCTGGGACACACATAAAGTTCACCAGCCCAAGGAGAGCCTTGTGAAGACTTATGAAGCACTTATGAAACTCTCAGAAGAGAGGGAGTTGATGATCCTGCACAGAGCAGTTGTATTTTAGAGGGTGTGGGGCTGGCTCCTCCGCCTTCAGGGTGACTAGCACTCATGCAGCGCCAGGCAAGAGCAGCCCCTGAACATAGGAGAGTGACTGGCTTCTGTGCAAAGATCACAAGGACAGGAAAAGAAAGGTTCTTTGTATTCCCATCCTCGGCCTTCTACATTTGTGCAAGGGTCTGGTACAGTCTTTGTATGACATTTATAGAACAATAGGGAGGCAAAGTCTTTAGTGAAGATATATGTCACTGTGTTCTTATTCAGAATAACACATTTCTGGACAGTGTTTGCTAAATTCTGTTGCACTGCTGGATACTTTGGATCATTTACAGATAATTAATTTGCACTTTGCAGAGATGCCAAGATTTATTGATACGTAGTTTGTCTGTCTCTTGGCTTACAACATCATGGAGAGTACAGTTAGGCTCCAGGACACTCTCCTTACAAGGAATGTGCTTGCTTGATTAGTAGGACAGCAGTGTACACAAAACAAAAGGACCACACATGTGATGATTGGAAATGACCAGTCTAATTTGGTATCTGTTGTTGAGACTTGTCTCAGGAAGTTTTTCCAGTGAAGAATGAACTCCTAGGTATTACAAGATCTAGGAAGTTTCAATAGAAATAATTGAACAAATTGCCAGGCAAGGCTTAAACAAATCAATTAATTAGTCTTCAAACCAAGACTGTGACATGTAGCAGATTCTGGCTAGTCTCTGTGAGAGGGCAAGAGCTGCGTACCCTCCCTGCACAAGACCCAGTCACACTCAGCAGCTATGTCTATACTGCAGAGTTAAATCAGAAGAAGATACACAAATTGCAAACCACAATTTGCATACCTGCTTTCACTTTTTTTCCAGAAGAGATTTTTCTGAAATTTGGCCCATCTACATGGCGCCAAATTTTGGAAAAACCTCCTCTTTCAGAACATCTTTTATTCCTCATACAATGAGGAATACAGGGATGCTGAAAGAACATGTCCGCTTTTTCAGAAACTGTTCAGAAAAAGCAGATGTGTTCCTTGGATATGGCAGAGCTTTTCCAGGATACCTCCTATATACCAGAAAAGCTCTGCAGTGTAGACATAGCCTGAGTCTCTGTGCCATGATGTGTACTATGGGCTTTTTGCATCTGTCTCTGAAATACCTGGTACTGGCAATTGCCAGAGACAGGACGGCACAGCTGTCAGATCCAGTGCAGCAATTCTTCTGGTCCTCAGTGCATGTTAAAAATTGTCAATATATGTTCTCAGCATGATACACTTCATAAATATGTTTAAATAGAGAGCAGTGTCCATAGGGCTGGCTACAGCATCCATTTCTCAGCTATTATTAAAGGGTCTGTGTGGGTGAAGCACTTTCTACTTCTTCCTTTCAAGTACAGATTCAGTAAGAAGTTAGCTCCAGTAGACATTGGTGTTACCTGGCTAAAGATTGCTCTTTGTATGTGTGAGGGGCGGACAAAGCCTGACCTCCCCGCTGGAGGCCTTTCAGCACCCTGGACAGCAGCAGGAGCAGTGGAGAGGTCCTCCGAGCAGGGTAGAAGGGCAGCCTTCACTGCAGCCAATCAGGATGTGGTAGGCTGCTATAAAAGTTGCTGCTAGCTAAGGCCTGGCAGTTCTTTCCTGGAGCTCAACCCAGGCTGACTGGGGAATACCAGAACCTTGGTCAGCTCTGAGTGGAAGCTGGGCCCTCATAACTAGATCCTGCTGCTAAAGGCTGCTCTCAATCTTGCTCATGGGCTATCAGAGGGACTCAAGGGCTACATCTACACTGCACATTTATTTCAGAATAAGTTATTCTGGAATAGTTATTCTGAAATAGCCAATTTCAAAATAGCACATCTACACCGCAGGGAAGCCTCAAAATTAGTCCAAGGCAGGCTTCCCTAATGTAGAGATGCTATTTTGATTTAGAGCCCCAGGAGGCACTGGGGAGGAATAACTTAGAATGGCCTGGGTGAGGGGTTATTTCAAAATAGCAGAAGTGGAGTGTCTACACAGCCCCTATATCAGAATAACTATTTTGGAATAGGCGTTATTGTTCATAGAATGAAGTTTACAGAAGTCAGAATAAGCCTCCTGTTATTTCAAAATTATTTCAAAATAACTCTATTGCTGTGTAGATGATCGCATAGTTATTTCAGAATAACGGCCATTGTATGTGTACATTGCATTCCTCTTTCGAGAAAGGAATGCAAATGCAGATAAACGAAATTACAAATGAAGCGCAGATTTGAATTTTCTGTGCTTCATTTCCATAATTGTGTCTGGGTGCTATTTCGAAAAAAGAAATGCTGTCTAGACGTGGTTATTTTGAAAGAAAACCTGTCTCTTGAAATTACCCTTACTCCTTATAAAATGAAGTATAAGGGTAATTTCGAAAGAAGGGTTTTCTTTCGAAATAACCATGTCTACACAGTGTTTCTTTTTTCAAAATAGGGTATTTCAAAATAGCGCCCGGATGCAATTATGCAAATGAAGTGTGGGAAATTCAAATCTGCGCTTCATTTGCAATTTTGCTCAGCTGCATTTGCATTCCTCTCTCAAAAGAGAAATGCAGTATAGACATACCCCCAGGGAATACTCAGGTGAGAGACTAGAGATCAGGTGGGACAGTGTGCTCAGACCAAAGGAAAGAGGAAGAAGCCACTTTTGGCATCAGAGATGGACATATACAGAGTATCTTTAACAGGATTTCCGCAAATGGAACTATGTGCAGTTTTGCTCTTTCTTTAGCCCTCTCTGCTGACAGTAAACAGGATCTGTGCACATTTAAAAAATAAAGAAATTGTACTAGGACACAAATACTCTGAATCTGTGATACCAACCTCTCTACCACAGGAAACTGATCCCCTACAAAGCTCTCAAATCTGCTACCACTTAGCAAAGGGCCTACAATTATTTGACCTGTAGATTCCCAGCAATTCTGCAAATGCCAAGGGAAGAAGGGAACACTCACCCCACCTACCATCCCCTTTGGAGTTCCAGTCTTGATTCAGGCCCTGGAATTAAGTCAGCAATCTGGGTTCGTTCCCCAAACTATCCTACTCCCACCTCCTGAGACTACTATCTGCCTCCTGATAAAACAGCTCTATGGCTTTCTTTCTCTCCAGGTCAGCTCAAGAATAAAACCTTTAAACAGGCACATATAAGCCCAGTCTGAAAACAAAATGGGCCTACACTGAAGTTGCTAACAGATTTTTAAAGAGATTTAGGTGTCTAAAAGTGCAGCTAGATACCTACTGGGATTTTCAAAAGTACCTATGTGCTTACCTTATATTGATATGAATGGAAGTTGTGCCTACTGGAATTTTCAGAAGTGCTTTGGTGCCTAACTCCTATTAATTTCAGTATAAGGGAGGTGCCTCAGTGCCTTTTAAAAATACCACAAGGCAACTGTCTTCATCTTTAGGCACCAACATATCTTTATAAATCCGACCCTTTGCCCCTGGAGGAAAGCAGATCTCCAGTCTAACACCTGTAATTTCTCTTGTAGGCCCCAGACTTGCTTCCTGGGAAGCTAATCTGCTCCAGCTATTTTGTGGGCCTACTGGTCACCATTCACACCCCTGCACAAAAATCTGGCCTAGAGCTGCAGGACTTTTTAATCCAGTCTCTATCCCTCTTGGATCCTGTCATAGCATGATTGGTCTCTTTAAGGAGAGATGGTAGCCAGCCACACCTTAATTAATTATTTCCTGGCTAAGAAGGCAAGACTAAGAAGGATCATGTGATAGTTTAATGGACAGTGGGCCTTATTAAAGGACTGAGGGAGATGAGTCTGGAGAGGTTTTGTGGAACCCTAGGAAGCAGATGGACTCCGCTGAAAGGACCTGAGCCAGGGTGTGCAGGAGGACAGGAATTTCAGGGGAAATAGTCTGTGGGCTGAATGCTCTAGTCCAGGAAATGAATGCAGGAGGAGGAGGATACATCTACTCAGCCTGAGGCAGGAAATCTCCTGACCTAGTCAATAGACTTGAGCTTCTGGTAACACCCTAGAAATAGCTAGGTAGACCAATGTTCCCTCTAATTTTTCCCATCCGTGTGCAGAATAAATGTTAGTATGTGCACTGAGTCATGTGTGGATGTGCAGCACCAATAGAAACACCTGCTACTGACTGTGGGCACTTGCTAATTAGCTGGGTGGCATTTGAATCTCTCCTGGATGGCCACCCAAGTGTGCCTCTTACAGGGAACGCTGTTGTCAACATCACTTTGAAGTTGTGGGAGCTACTCTAGAGCTCAGGTTCTGGAGCCCAGTGAAGCTTATTTCCACCAGCTGGGTAGCTATACCTAATGGTAGCTGAGAGATGAGATGGAAACAGGCTTCAGGGAGTGGGGTCAAGAGAAGCCCCTGAAATACAAAATAATCTTTTTGTTTGGGACTTTTTAGTTTGGACTCTTGCTACCAAAGAAGAGACTAAATCTATTTGTGACTTTGCTGGAAGACTAAGCCATAGGTCCTGTACAGACTGATGTGTGGAGACTGAAAAAATCCTATGTCAGGGAGAGAAATTGAGGCAGGAAGTTCCAGTAGCATTATGCTTGGCCTGAAGGATGTTGCTATGCAGGAACCATGACTGAGCTGGAAGGGTAATGTACCTCTTCACAAACAGTCTGTCTTCATTTCTTTAGATGAAGATTTGTCACAGGAGTAGTGTTTGTAATAACTATTGCCCTTGACATTGATTGATTGAAATTAAGAAAATGAAATACACTCTGGTTTTCTCCAGTTACTCTGTGTGTTTAACAGGAAAATTAAAAAACGTGGTATTACTCCACAATTCATTGTCTGACCAGATGTATCTTGCAGCATAGTATATTACCATAAAGAAAATTAAAGCTGCTCATTGTACGGTTTAACCAGGAGAATCATAACACCAACAATGTTTATTTAATTTTAATACTCAGTCCTTTCATCTGAATTTCCCAGCAAAATTATTCATCACTGACTGATATTGTTAATTTTGCATTTAAAAAAAATAAAAGCCTTAAAATTCTGCAGTAGATATGCCAACAATTCTTTCTCCCAATTTTTAGCAATGTGCTGTAGACAGATGCTAAATAGCAAAGGCATTAATAAAGATACATTTACATCAACAGGTATGAGGGTCATAGCATTCCACTAATTAGCTACCTGAAACAAAGCATTTTATTTCAGCACCACAGGAGGGGATAGAGAATAGTAAGAAGACATTGAGTACAGCATTGCTCTTTGCATTGGGAATGCAGTTCTCCTTTCCTATTAGCAACAACAAAAATATTGGGTGTCCCCTTACAGAAAGCTCTTCTGTTTCTGCAGTTCAATGCCATGGCCTTTAATCTGTTCTTTTCATAAACAGCACCTGTACCATATCAGTTTTAATACACCACATAGTACATAGACTTACTGTGACATGAATCATTCCCATCAAGCCTGTCTCCTGCTTTCACAGTGTTTGAGGGATTGATCTGTGCTAGTATCTTTTTGTTGTTGTTGTGAATCATAACATTTTACAACCTATTGTTTTGGGGTTTAGGTCTTCACTTAAAAGAGAGCTGATCTTGTTTTGCTCAGCACAGGCATCAGAAATTTCATCTGTTCAAAAGCTATTCTTACCAGGCATAAATGCTTGCTTCTAGCAGCATCTACCTTGCTGAAAAGTAACATTTTTGAGGAGGGATCATAATGTCATATGCAAACCAGTTTCCCAACAGCTTTATTAAAGGCTTGACAATTTATTTAAATGTTAAGCGTTTTCTTTAAATATTAATACAACTCTTCTGATTGTTGAGATGATGCCTTGTACTTGAGAAGAGGCTGTGGATGTCAGCCATTGGCTAAAACACACCTATTGGAATTAAAAGCTACATTTTAATTCTTCCTGGCATACAGAAACAGGCATAAAGGATTTCCAAATGGGAGCATAGATAATATATACCATGAAAACTGTATTAACATGCAAACTACTTCCATAAATGGCTCCCTTCCATGAGCTAGTGTTCTGACAGGGGACTGCATGGAGATCATTCCTGATCAGACAACAGGTTCATTGGCAGAGCATGTCATTTTACCCCACAATATACCCCTTAATGTACCCCCGTGGCTTTTTTCATCCAAGACCTGCAGTGTGACAGTGTTCAGAAAGGTCAGCTCGTGAGTGACCAGCATATAGCAACACTCCAGGTTGTCAGGTGTGTGTTTATGCACAATGCTAGCATTGCTCCTTAATTCAGTAAAGGGTGAGAATTGCTTCTCAGTATGTGCACTGAACAAACTCAGTGCCATTTCCTTTCCTCATTATCACCGCCTCCATTGGGGATTGGGGTGACAACATGAGGAAAAGCAAAAGAAAATAGAATGTCTGTTGTGCATGGCAATGAACTAGACACAAAAGAAGCACAATTCTGGAGAAGAAAATAAAAATCATTTTAATGTAATCTGGGGCCTCAAATCCTATCACGCACTTATCATAGTTGTATGCTTTTTGCTTGGTGCCATTACAGGGCAGAGATCAGGCTGCTTTGGTGCCTTAACTATGCATTTCTATACTTGAGTCCTTGGCAGGTTAGGTGGTCTAGTGGTTAGAATACCTGCTACCCCCCCCCCCCCCCCCAGTGGGCTAGTTTTAAAGCCCTGGTCCTCCTCTACTCAGAGGTGTAGTGAGGAGTACAAGTGGTTCAAGGTACTCATCTAGTGAGGGCAGGGGTAGGAAAACCCCTGGCCACCCACTCCACCATGCTGAGACTCAGGGCCCTAGAAGGGCAATAATTTTTGTTCCTCTGCCCCCAGGTCACTTCTTCCTATTGCTTTCCTCTCTCCACTTTCAGTCCCAAATTAGGTGAAAATGTAACCAAACCATCAGCCCCAATCGGGTTCAGGCCTCTTGGGGCTTCTCTAGCACCCTTTTCAGGATCCTTGGGGTAGGTCTGTCCTTCTGGGCAGAGTTGCTTCCTTTTCAATCCATTCTCCAACCGGAGCATGCTCTGCAGAGCTAGAGGGAAGGGCTATCTGGGCCGAGTACTGTTCTTCAACCCCTTCCATCCCAATGTGGAGTTTTCATATCCCCTCCCAGTAGTATTTCTTTTAAAATTAACTTTAACCATGAATTTTCTGGGACTGTAATGCTTGTTTGGGGGATAAATGCCACTTCCCTATATCCTTTTTACCATTAAATTCAGACGTACACACACTTAACTGCAGTTTAACATGGGAAATTTATAACAGAAGTAAGACAAAACATTTTAAAAATGAGATTCTTAACAGCGTCTCTTTAGTCATCAAATAAAGAAATTAAACTAACAAAGTCAAAGCCCAATGAAGTGAATGAAAACACTCCCCATGACTCTAATGAGATTTCAATCAGACTCTGAGTGACACATTGCAAATAAACTAGTACAATTAAAACAACAAAATAAAATCAGGATGCTTCATTAAGGTTTAATTAAGTTCTACATTTACCTGTTTTCCACTTAATGCTTTGTTTGAAATACTTTCATCTTTTCATTATGGTAGTATGTAACTTCAGGAGATGGATTATCGGTGAATGATCTGATTACTGAATTAATTTCCAGAACTACAGTGTCTATTTTGTTTCACAATTGGTGGTATGGTATTTTGTTTCACTAGAATGCAAGAAAGTTATTAAGCAAACCTTGTTTTAATTAGGAGCCTATTATTAATCAGGCCTTTTGTCATAACTCTGCATCTCCTGAAACTTTCAGGATTATGCCTCTGTTAATAATTGGTCCTACGCTGGGCAGCATTGTGTGATGTGTAATAGTCTAGATGGACTTTTCTTGAATTATGGGAGGGCTTTCCATTGCTTGTGTTTTGTTTATAAAGGATTTTTTAGTATTTTCTCACAAACGTGCACTTACCTCTCAGAAAACCAGCCTCTGTTTTTAGGTCTAAGTGTTTTAAATGGTATAGGCCTGAACTAAAATTAAGTCTTTTGAGGGCTCCACACTTTTGCAAATTAGAATTCTTTTCCATTAGAACTGAGAACCTGGTCACAGCATGGTCCTTAGAGAAACTATTTTCAGAGTTTTATTTGAAGGATTTTTAAGTTTGTGCAACTAGGCATATGGTCTGTACATCTCCATTTCTGCATTGTATATGTTCATTTGCCTGATTTCAAGATTTCAGATGCAAAAAGACTTCAGAAATCACCACTGGTGCAGGAACAGTTCTGGAGTGAGGGTGTTGAACTGCGCCCCCTCCTCCCCTTGTCTCTGTCCACACCCCTCACCATCCCATAGAGCTGGGACTGGGAACAGAGCTATGGCTCTGGGTGGGTGGGGGCATGGGCAGTCACTTTCTTGAATGAGAGGAAACAGAAATCCTCCTGTCATTTGTGGTAGTTAAAGGTCCTGTCTGGGACTAGTTGCAAGAGTTGGACGGTTAAAAAAGTAGTCAATCTGCAAAGAAGGGAGCTGCAATTAAACATCATCTAGGAATTTATTTAGGTAGAATGAGTGCAATATGTTGGCTCCTGGAGTAAAAGGAAATTGCCTGGGGACTGAAATCTGATAATCATGGCATAAAGGCGACAAATAATTCTTTTTGCAGTCCTGCTTCCTGTCAGAAAACATGTCATTCATTTAAAAGAAAATATGGCATGGACTTAAGGGTTTTTTTTTATTCCCCTGATAAGCTCTGGGCTGTCGCATTGGATGCCAGCTCCTAATATTTCAAAAACTGTCAAAATGAATATCTTTCAAACACCCCAAACTTGGCAAGGAATGAAAATTGTTTTTGAACTTGCTTCAAGAATTAATATTAGAGAATAGAGGTTTTTTCCTCTCAGCAAATTGAAGTTGAATAAATTGTTTTGAGTCTCTTAGAAATGGAATTGATGGCCGGAGGTTAGTACGAGGATCGCAAGTCATAGGAAAATGCAGGGGTGAAGAGCAAGAGAGATAAGATCGATTCATTGTTTTGTTTTTAAAACATCAGCAACAATCTGTTCCTTTAATATTTACCTAAACACAAAAATACCAAAGGTAAATATATTAATTGGTTCATAAAAATGATATTGCTATTTTTCACTGAGCAGAAGGAGAGCAGTTGAGTCACACCATTCAAAGTCTCCTTTCTTAGCTATGAGGAACAACAAACTGAAAATGACCGCAGCAAAGTCACACATTTTCTTCCTTTTTGCAGAATGTTTTAAAAATTATCCTTTACAGCACTTGTCAAAACTGAGGGCAACTGCGCCTTTATTTCCTAATAGTGGCCTAGCAAGGGCACCCACTCAGGTTCCAGCTGCCAGCTGTTGCCTCTCTCTCCTGCATCCCATCTCCCGTCTGACCAGGGTACTTCCAGGCTGCAGCTCCCTGGCTTCACTGTGTACTTTCTAGCACAAACCAGTTGTCCAAAGGAACCTGCTTGTTTTCTCCTCAGAGACAGATAACAGATGTAATTGCTATAGTTATTAGGTACCTTACATGACTTCTTATGCAAGCCTATTTTATTCTTAAGGTAAACACTAGTGAGAAATGGCATTTAAAAAATAAAAGAACCAATACACATGCTAATAACCCCAACTCTAACATGGATTCTGGAAGGATCAGTTCTTTGAACGTCCATCTTAAGGGATTCCTTGTGGTTTCCACTTCATCACAGCTTCAGCTCAGAACAACTGTACTCATGACATAAAGGGCAATTTGAATACATGGTGCAGGGGTTTTTCATTTGAAGTTTCCAGAAGTGGGTAATTAGTAGACAGAGTATCTCTCTCCAAGCTGTATCTTAAAAGATTGGCTTCCAGAGGAGAATTTGCATGCCCCTCACCCAAGATACTTCCAAGGAAATCCACTTTACACATATTGTTCTAAAAAAACTTTTGACTGCCTGATACTGTCTAGAGATTGCATTAATTTTGTCTTCCTGCTAAAGAAGTTCCATGCAATCTCACAATAGAACATAGACATTTGCATTTCCAATATGTGCCCAAGAGTATTAACTCTAATTCAATAAGGTTCAGCTTAATTCAGTAAGGTTCATTCTGCATATTACAGGGTATTGTCAGTCTGTCACAGGTCTCTTGCTATCAGTCGATGGTCTGTCTAAACCCACACCATTTCTCTGTGGCTTGTGCACAAACAGACTGTCCCGGGTGGCTAACTTAATAAAACACAGACTCTTCTGGATAGCTAAGGACCCACTATTGACATTAAAAGCCTAGTTTTAATGATGCCATAATAATGTGGCATTATTGTTATTGTCTGTTACTGTATAAGTTGTTTTAATTTTAAATGTATAAACAGAGTGTTAACCCTGTTATCATCCTCACCTGCTCATAAGGAGCTTCCATTACCATAATTGCCCTCCAGTCAGTCAGAGAAACAACATTAAAATCTGTTTTTTACTTCAGATAGTTCCAAGCTATTTCCAAAATATGCTCATTTCACTGCCACAACTAATTTTTGGCTAGTCAATGGATTTTCCTTTAAATCCCTGCAAGCTAATTATTAGTTACTGTCCATCTAGTCAAACAGGTTCACCCTCAGACTCTGACATGAGTTACTCATTCGTTAATTTATTGACAAAACAGAATAACAAAATTCATTGTGTAAGTTAGTTAACAATATAACTAGGATTGTCAGACCAGTTCAGTTAAAACATAAACCAAACTTCTACCCTATCGACCCATTCAAACCAACCCTTTTAGGAGTCAGAACAGGCTTTTTTTTAAAACTCTTTTGTCTTTCAGTTCTTCATTGCTTGGTTTGGTTTGGGACTGGACATAGAAAAATGGAAAACTCCTGTGAAAGTTTCCCTGAATCAGGGCCGCCAAGAGGTGGGAGTAATAGGAGCAGCTGTGCTGGGGCCCAGCAATTTAAAAGGGGCTTGGGTCTCCCAGCCACTGCTACTGCAACAGCATCAGCAGTCAGAGCCCCGGGCCCTTTTAATAATTGCTGTAGTCCCAGGCTGTGCAGACCAGGCAGCACTAAAAGTCTGGCTGTGGTACAGAAGGTTAGCTACCAGTGCCTCCCCTTCCATCCAAAGTCCTGCCCCTTCCTGGGACTCAGAGCCACCCTCCACCTATTCAAAGCCCCAGCAAGTCTGTCAGCAGCCCTTCCCTAGATGATATTCCCATACAGTGCCTGAGCACACAGCCAGAGATTTAACACGTTTCAGAGAGTTAAATTAGCCACCCAGTTGAGAGAGGTTTCCCTCCCTTCCTCATTATGTTGCTGTCTTCTGTGCCTCCAAAATCCTGGTTCTTTCAGGGTTCACTGGTCAGTAAATTAGATACAAAAAGATAAAATAAATGTGACTTTTTCATTTGTGCCATATATACAGACCTAAGGGAAAGCCCCGGTGTTTCACTTTGCCTAACATATATTAGACACTTTGTCTATACTACATTAGATCATTCAACTTAATGCAGGTAGAAATGTAGAGCTCTCTCTTGGGTCTAAACTCAAATTGTTGTGGTTCCAGTATTTACTTGATTATTTTCAGAGTTTGCAACAGTACAGTTCAAGTGATCCTAGTTCTTTTTCTGCCTCCTCTTTATTGTTAGAGGTGGCCTGGAGAGCAGAAAAATATTATTCTGCCCATTTCCTCCCCCCTTCATGAGAGCTAAAGAAAGCCTGACAGGGTGTTTTTCAACTGCACTTATTACCTTAGTAACATCAGGAACAGAAAATCTTGTTTTAACAAGTTTTACAGGGAACTCTGAAGAGGACTAGAAAGCTGAAGTGGGATCTCATGGTCAGTTCAAGGGCATTTTGAAGTTTCTCTCCAAAGTGTGTGTTGGGGGTTTTTTTAGTGTTCATTTTTAGTATGAAAGGAAACTTCATCTTTGGAGTCATTGTACTTTTATTATTATTTGTGCTGTATCAAAGTGCCTAGGAACTTGAGGTGCCTAATGCTTGGCACAGGCACTGCTATGAAATAGTTATAAATTGAAATCATTCAACACATCAGGAATGAAATGTTTAGACTCCTTAGTCCCCAGAGACAGATGCCAGCAGAGCTGACTCAGCCTCTCACCTCAGTAACATACAGTTTACTTTCTGGTCATTTGGGCAGTACCTCAAAAAAGTTAGGACCGTTCTTTTCAAAATCTGGGTGCCCAAATTAAGGCACCAAAGCCAAAATTTAGGCACCTAAACAGGAGTGACAAGTAAGTTTTTCCAAAGATGCCAAGATATTACTTCCATGGATTACTGCTGCAGCTGCTGAGAACCTCTGAATAAGCAAGCTACTTACTGAGGGGGGGTTTAAATAAAAAACGAGATGCCCAGCTTCAGACAATCATAGTGAGTTTTTTCTTTTAAATCTTTGCTGCTCTGTAAGAGTATTTAAGGTCCCATGGCTTTTCTGATAGAAGTAGGGGTTTGCCAGGATGTTTGTGGTTGAAATGATTCTCTCCTGTTACTCAGAAGCAGTGTGCTGTGTGCCAGCTGAGCACCTAAGCTTCCCTCATATTGCATTTCACTAGTGCTGTACGAAGTGATACAGGATTAACAGCTTGGTAGAAATGCAAACTATGATGGGCTGTTCCTCTGCCTTCCTATTGTTCCCATCTCTCTTTTCTTTTTTACCCTTCCTGCTACTTTCTCACCACATCTTAAGAAGTCTATAAAACTCTGCTCTAGGAAGAGGAAGAAAGTGTATTGTATTGTATTATACATAAACATTAGAGGGGTTAAATCCTGGCTACATTGAAGTCAAAGCACTCACTGATATCCATATGGCCATCATTTCATTCTAGGACTTTAAAGGCCTTATACTGCAAGAGTCTCACTCTCTTGGGATTGCTTTTATGTTTGCAGTTCCTAAATAAGCTGAGACTTTCAAATCAGCACCATATAAAAGTAAACTAAAGCCTATCTTCTCATATGAATTCTAGTTATTTATGCATGATTCTTACAGCTAAGCAGCTTACCCTAGAAATGAAGAGCTTTACACAACTGTGTTGTGAGGATTCATTATTCCTTACATTTTACCCATAGTATCAAGGATTGCAGGCTATGGCTTCAAATTCAAATCTGCTTTCTGTGATTTCGAAGCCTCTAATTGAAAGAGATTAAATAAAGTGATTAGAATGTAAGAAAGGCCTTCCAGAAGCCTATAAAAATGGTAGTAGTCTGCATTCACTGTATTGTAATTTAAGAGAGTCAGGCATAAGTAGTTGTCATCAATTATTGATTTATCAGTATCCTTAAATCCATGATAGCTGTGTTCTAATTAAATAATAATCAAATGTCCTAAATTTTTATATCCCCCACTTCACTTAATGGTGAGTGCAAAGGATTTCAATGGCTCTCTTGCCCCCAAATCTATCATTGTACCCAGTCCATTTAGTATGTTACTCTAGGTCCCCCTGGGTGATGTTGGATTATTGAAGTGCTTTCTGTCCTACTTTGATGTCATGCAGAAATGTAAGCCCTTGAGATTTAAGCCATAGAGAACTGGCATTTTTTTTAAGTACCTAGCTATTTCAGTGCAGCAAAAGGATGATTACAGGCCATACAATACTTTGGGGTCACCATAGAATGTTAAAGAATGTAATGAAGAATTAATTTTTATTTGTATGAAGAAAATAGGAAAAACCATTATGCTCAATCTTTGTAAATATTAATTGCTTACTTGGAAAAATAAGACATGCAAAGATGAACTTCCAGGGCAGAAACAAAGTAAACACATGGGACAATGTTACCCAAAAAAATTCCCACTGGAGACCACCCAGGGTTACACTAGTGTGGATTTATTGACTGAGGAATTAACACTCCACTATATGGTTAAACTAAAGAGGATAGAGGTGCCCCTAAAGGTTTAAACTAAAGGGGTACCAGCTATCTCTCTCTCACACACACAAACACACACACGCCTTCATTCATTCACACACATTCATTCCTGTCCTCAGGTACTCACACAGGCACATGGGTTGCAGAAGGAACCAAGTCATGTTGCACCTGGAGGGTCTGTCTGCTGATCATGGCTGGGGAGCTGGTCAGAAAAGAAAGAGACTTCTGGCTACAGAAAGAGAAGTTTCTCAGAAAAGGGGCTTCTGCCACATGCTCTCTCCTTTTATTGCTTCTGTACAACTCCTGTGCCTCAACCACATTCATCACAAGGGAGCATGCCCAGACTTCCCTTGATCCAGCAGAGTTGCAATGTCTCTTTGATTGGTCTAATGACTCATCTGGCTCCAGGTGCTCAGCCTTGCAGTCTCTAATCTAGGGTTGCTAGGTGTCCAGTATTCACCTGGACAGTCCAGTATTTTCACCTCCTAGCTGGTAAAAAAAATTCAGAGAATACCGGACACCTGGGGAAGAGGGGTTTGGTATTTTTGTTTCAACCATCTGGCAACCCTAGCTCTAGGTAAACCACCTCCATGAGGGGAGTAACTAACAGTACTGGAAGCCTGATTACATTGGTGCTTTACAGCGCTGTAACTTGCTGTGTTGGGGGACTGTTTTTTCACACCTCTGAGTGAGAAAGTTACAGCACAGTTACTTGCCAGTGTAGGCAAGCCCTCAGATACTCCTGGGAATAGTCATATTATTTTGGGATCATAAAAAGTTCTGCAGATATATACAGCAATATATGATTGTTTTGGTGAATGTTGCTGCTGGTTAAGGCTAAAGAGCCAACAGATTTAGAAAATAAATCTGCAGGCCAATAGGGTTTCCAGGTGTCCAGTACTGACCCAGACAGTCCAGTATTTTTGCCTCCTGTCCAGTAAAAAAATTCAGAAAATACCAGACACCTAAAATGTCTGGTATTGTCTGATTGTTTTTCCCCTGCCAGGAGGCGAAAATACCAGACACCCTGCAACCCTATGACACACTTGGCAACTGGGTCCAGCCCCCAGCCTCTGCCCCCCCGACACCGTCTGCCCCCAGACTCCCTGCTTACCTGGTTCTGCAGGGAAGCTGCATTTTGGCTTGATCAATAACAAAAAATGGCCACCAGCAAAAAGCCTAAAGACCAAGGGGAAACAACGCCTTCCCTGGGTCTTAGTGCTCAACTGTCCCCAGTTCCTATCCCTATTCTGACTCTGCAGGCACTCTGAAAGAGGCCATGTTGTTTTAATGCCGTTTTATTACTTATTTATTTATTTTGCTTAACAGCTTTGGTCCCCCCCCCCTTTTTTTTTCCTTCAACAGAATTTTTTCCCTGGTGGTTTTTTTTTTTGGGGGGGGGGGCGTTTAGTATTTTTAGTTAAACCATCTGGCAACTCTACTCTAATCCCAAACACACAATAGTCTCCACTCACACACACACATTCATATTTTAGAGGAGAATGCAGTTTAGAGCAAGTTACAAGCAAAGTGGCTCCAGTTACAAAGATTACAAAGTTGCAACGCTCAACAAACACCAAGGTTACAGTAGGTTTCTGAACTTATAAAGCAAAGTTGCTGAGAGTTACAAAGTTGCAAGGTTTTACAAAGATTACAGAGTTGCAAGGTTTAACAAAGATTACAACAAGTTGCAGAGTTTAAAAGCAATGCAGTTGAAACAATTACTGTACAAAGCTTCAGAGAATCATTTACAAAGCATCAGTAATGAAGTGATTTAGAAGATAACTAGCTCTCCTCTCCCCCCCCCCCCCCCCCCAGCAATGCAGTCAGCAGGTTTTTGTCAGTCTCTAACTCATGTGTTGGCAGGACCTTACAGTTTAGTGTATTTCCAGAAAATCCATGTGTAAAATCAAGTAATAGCTTGGGCGGAGGCTTTATGCAATATTTCCCCTTGAATGAAGGGGTGTGTGTGTTTGTTTGTGTGTGAGAGAGATAGCTGGTTCCCCTTTAGTTTAAACCTTTAGTGGCAGCTCTGTCCTCTTTAGTTTAACCATATAATGCATATAGTGGAGTGTTTATTCCTCAATCAATAAATCCATACTAGTGTAACCCTGGTTGGTCTCCAGTGGGAAGTTTTGGGTAATAGACAATGCTGTCTATTACTAGACTGCTTATTTATTTTAAACAAGTAACTTTAAACAATCACTTTTAATGCACTCTTTCCTGAGAAGTTTCATTAGACTGGAGGGTGTCCAGGCAGAATATGGTACCAGTGACTGTACTAAAGCTTAAATTGGATGTGCAGATGACTGATGCATTGCTGCTATTGTAATTTACTATTAAATAAAAAACTGAGTCCTGAGCTGAATTCTGCTATAAGATACACTGGACTTATTTTGAATTTTACAGGAGTGATTTATTAGGGTTGCTACCTCATGTCTGTAAAATCTCTTTAACAGGCCTATACATTTTGCAGAGTGTGGGCGATTGTAAACTACATGTTTTGGTTTAATACAGAGAAAATGTTTTGTTTTTACCAGGTATCTTCATTACATTAAAATGGGCCCAAGTACAATTGCTTGGTAACCGCAAGGAAACTGATGATGGTTTACAACCACTTTCTTAAGGGCTGATTTTGTTTATACTGTGGGGAAGAAAAAAGATATGTGCACTTCTTTGAGAATGACTTCCATTGAACCAACTAATTCCTGCAAACGTAATAATGCTTTGGACTCTCATTCTGAATGCACATATACACTTGTGTAATTTTACTCACCTGAGTCATCACATTGATATCAAAGGGGCTACTCAGGCAAGTAAAGTTAGGCAGGTACATACTCAGAGCATCAGGGCTTTCATGCTCAATAAGGAGAGAAATTTTCAAAGGGTCACTCTTGGAAACAGCCTTCATCATGGGCATGTGATTAGGGTGCTCAGACAAAATGGGATATTTTCAAAGCTAGATGTTCCGCTCCCCATTTCAAGATGTCACCACTTCCTCCCACCTCTAAGATAATTGCATACACTGCAATTATCCTTGCATGTGAGATCTAGGCCAGATCCACATGGAACAAGCACTCCTTGTTTAGGGTGTGAAGAAAAGCTCCTTAATTAGAATAGGGATGAAGATGGGGAAATGCATCCTACCATTGCAGGCTGTCAGACTTGATAGATCATTGGCCTGATTATCATCATTGTATATAAAGGGCCCTGTTGCTTTACAGGGATAAAGGAAGCGTCTGAGGAAAGTTCAGGGCAAAGACAATGTGAGTACATAGTGGTATAGGATGCTAACAGACACAGTTAAGGGTCACATGGATTTCTTTAAAACTTCTCATAGACCCCGGGCTTCTAAGGTACCTTGAAGCAGGGAGAAACATACTGGATGTTGTCAAGTTAGAAGGTGAACTTATAGCAGGAAGCAAAAAAGATGTCAGGAACTAAGAGGAAAATAATACTGAAACTGTCTCCAGACTAGCAACATTAGATTACACAAAGGGGGGCTTGGAAACAAGAGGTGAGAGGTCAGGGAGCTTCAGGTTGGTAAGAACCTTGAGGGCAACTGTGAGGAGCTTGACTTTAATCTGGGAGACAATTGGGAAGGAATTTTAGGTGTGGAACTGATGTGGATTTAGCAAAGCCTATCTGCCTTCATAAAAATATAGGACAATGGAGTGGTAGATGGGCATGTGGTCACCACATAAAGATTAATTTAACACCAGAAATCATGTTTGTCAAATACAGCAATACTTGATAGTTTCTTTTTAAATTATGACGTTTAGCAAACAGGGAGTGAAAATATCGTTGTATTGAAACACAGGGCTGCCCCCACTCTCATCCCAACAGTTAAGCTAAATTTCAGAGTAGGAGCCTGGTGATGACGTTCATAAATAAAATATCAGTGGAAATGAGGTACATGACAGAGATCTTTCCTGAAGAGAAGTAGAATTGTATCCTCAAAAGAAATGAAAGATAAAGGTGAACACATACAATGGATCTTTTTTTTTTTTTTTTTTTTTTTTTGCTATGGATAAAAACTCTTCCAGTGCCTGGGGTTGTTTAGACTCACAGTTCGGTTTTGGCCCCATCTCTAGTTTTTCACTATTGAAATTCATTCTGAATGAAACAGATTTCTCATTTTTATATTACAAGATGGATTCCCTATTATATCGGTGACAATATTTGCATGAATGATGTAGCAATGAATATGGAACACAGAATGCACGCTCAATATAATTGACGGTGCTGCCACTGCATGCAAGACCATCTTGCATTGTGGCACTGCATTTATATGAATCTTTGAGTCCAATATTTGTTTTAATTGTTTTACCTTTGTTAAGCCTCACTGACTGGGTATTAAATATTTATTTTTAGACCCAGAAATATATTAAAAAATACATAAATCCCAATTAGGATATAAAGAGAAATAGCTGCATAGAAACAATCCTAATAGACTGGATTTGTATCTGTTTGTAGACAGAAATTACCAATATAGGCCCTGATTCTGTATTGTATTTGCTAGCACTGATTCCCAATCCCACACAGAGTCCCACTGGCCTGCACTGAAGAAAACAGATGTGTAAAGTTATTTGCTTCTGTACTCTGTTGTTGCTTTGGGGACACAGTCTGTGATTTCTCCAGGTACGGAAGCAAACTGAAGATTTATATTTTATATTTTCCCTTTCAAACTAATTGTGTCCTGATGTTATCAGGACCATCTTCTCAAGATAAATAGATTTACTGGTTTGTTTCACAGAAGAAACCCATTATAACAATTAAATTATTGCCATTCTGTGCAACATGTTTAAATGATTCCTTGAATAGATTGATTTGAAATGAGAATTTGACCGCTGTGTCTACATGATCCAATTTACAAGACTCTTGAAATTATATCATAGATAATCTTATTTTTCAAGTTCATCATCTTAAACAGCACACTTTTGCCTGAAATTTGATTGCCACAAGTGATGCCTAGGACTGCTATAACTTAATGATATTGAGGAAAAGTTCTCTTGGTGTATGTGTTTGCAGGTGTATGCATACACATTTGACTGCTCTTTATGCATAGTTAGTTTCACTGTATCAATTCACTGTATTCACTAGAACAGTCAAGGGCCCAATTCAAATTCCACCGAAGTCAGTGTAAAGTGAAGTGTCATTCTTCCATTGCTTTCATTGGAGTTGGACTGAGACTTTAGTTAGATGGGTTTCCCTGTTTACATGGGAATTTTATATGGCAATGAAGGGGAGGAAAACATGAAAAATACAAGAAAAGGTCATTGTAAAACCACAAACATTACCAATGCAATGAGCACAGGAAATAGTATAGTAACAAACTATTTTATAGTTCAGTGAAACAATTAGAAAAGAATAGATTTCAAGTTGTCAGTGTCCCTTTAATCTAATGTGCCTGATAGTTAATGTGACGAACCCCAGCCAATTACAGATATGAGTTATAATAATGGTTTTTTTTTCTTTTTTTTTCAGTTGTTCGAGTTCATGAATTTCTTGGCCGAGAATGTTATCTTCTGTTACATGGGACTTGCACTATTCACATTCCAAAATCATATATTCAATGCTCTCTTTATATTTGGGGCATTTGTATCCTTTAATTTAAGTATCTGAATGGCTGTTTGGGATGAAAAAAATTAAAATCAAGTAAACAATTTAAAAAACATTTAAATGCATTCTTTTTAGGGATCAAATTGAAGAAAAGGGCAGGCAATAAGCTTTATTTTAATATATACATTTAGGTAATGGGCCTAAGGAGATGCTTTGTTGGCATGCACAGTAACATTTTGTTGACCTGTTGCAATGTGCAAAGCTGTGGGCAAAACTGTCATTTCTTATATTCTTTTTACATACATGGAACTACCCTTGATGTTGATGTCATACAGGCTGTTTTGCCCTCAATTTTTTCATGTTTCCTCAGTGCCAGGTACCAGTCTGGAACACCACAGAGTGACTCTCCCCCTCCTCCCTCCAAACAAGAGCCCTTTGCTTGTCACTTTTTGATGAATTGCAGTAGCTTCACAATCAGGGACTTTACTGCTTGCTTGCTCCGTTGCATTCACTTTTATATGTTACTTCCAAATTGATGTTAGATCCAAATTATGGTGCTTCTAGTGCAGGTTATTTTAGAGGGCAGAAAGGACTTAAGGAGCCAGGTACCCCCAAAACTACCTAGAGGCAAGTGTAACATGATTGCCCCTAACCTAAGCAATGGAGGACTGCTAGAGCTGACAGCAGCACAGGGACCATGATCCATGATTCCCTCTTGCTGTGGGCCAGCAAGCTGGTACAAGGCCATGCTAGATTGAAGTACATGGGCTATGTGATCTATTCGTGTCGTAATTGCTGTTGATGGGTGTGCTCTCTCGAGGGCACTGTGCTTGCTCCTGGACTCTGCAAGTATAACACTTCCAGAAAATCAGGTGTGCCACTGCATGACTCTGACTCAGACTCTTACTGCAATAACTGAGCCCTAGGATTCAAGAGGTGAGGGTGGGACAGAACCTCCTTATAGCAGGGCTTCCATATAGAATTAGTTATGACTTGTCCTTCTAAAACAGTGTTTCTCAACCAGTGGTAGGATTACCCTTAGGAGTACTCGAGAAAAGTCTGTGGGGTACGTCATCACAACTGACATTTGGAGAAAATTGAATTTTTGTATTAATTTTTCCAATGCTTTATTATTTTTGTACTATTTACACCCAAAAATTTCATTGCCAGCCCCAGCTACAATTAAGTTGTTTAAACAAATGTGTTGCAATGGTAGAAAAAAAATTGTGTGTGTCTGAAAACTGTAGGTCCTGGGGGTACTTCTAATATTTTTTAAAGGGGTACTTCTAAAAAAGTTTTTAAACGGGTACTTTATAAAAAAAAGGATTGAGAAACACTGTTTTAAAATATCCATTAAAGACATTTTTGGAATTAGATACCCAGGGGAATAATAGGAAAACCCTTTTCTATAGTCAACAAGAAAAAAAAAGGGAAAGGCATGATGAGAAAGGTATGCACTACAGGAATTGGGAGGAAATAAAAAGGTCATCATGTTCAAAAGTATATCTATGCGATAGTGAGCATTTTACCAAAGAGCCGAAGATGTAGTCATATATTCTGAGTCAATGCCAAGTGAGTGAAGAGATGTATAGGATAATGAGTTCAAAACTAAGATGTCTGAAGAGAGCCAAACTCTTCCACTGCCTGGGTTCATAATGATACTAGCAAGATTGTGGCTGGATATGTAAAATTATAAATAATTAATTATTCTCAACAGAAATTTAATATTGTGTTTATTCTAATTTGATGTTCAAGATATTAAGTTGAAAAAAATGTGTTACCTGTTTCCACTTTCACTCCCTCTTTTCCTCAGCATCTCACATTTAACAATATAGGTGGCAATTTTCATAGCAAGAGCATGCAACATATACCCACTTTCTTTCATTCTGAATTTGGGTCGAAAACAAAAGATTCCCTGGAACTTTCAACACATGATGATGTTTTCAGGTAAGTGCCCTTACACTTTGTGTCTACATTTTTTAACACCTGACAGAGACGTTATTATTATTTTCTAGCAAGGGGCTAAAAGGTCTAAATATGGTGAGGTCAATGGACAGACTTTGGATAGTTCCACGATCATGTAAGTGCTTGAGTGTAAATGTACATTGAAGATTTTAATCGCTTATAAATCAAAAGAGCTTAGGAAACCCACTGCTTAGGTTACCCTTCTAAAAACCTATTGTCCATCCCCAGCTCACAACATCCTTTCCTATTTTGGGAAAATTGATTCTAGTGGTAGGCAACCAAGCTATTCCAAGTAGAATGTTTATGTTACGAGCAAAGAAATTAATTTCCCATTCTGTAGCTTTCTGAGGGTGAACGGTGTGCTTCATAGATACCCACTCACCAGTCAGGTGGTCTCCCACAACTCTCTCTCTAATTTAAAGATGTTTACTCTGAAAATGGACTATGTAAGAATAACAAGGTTTTTTATTCAGTAGGCCTGTTCTTTCTATGTATTCAATCCAGACCTGCTGAAGACGAGGGCGAGGGGAAATGGGGCAACTGCCTCAGGGTCCAGCAGTTCAAAGGGGCTCAGGGCTATTGGGACAGAAGTCATGGCCAGAACCCCAGATTCTTTAAATCACCGCTGGAGCCAAAATCCCAAGTGGTGCACTCCAGATGGCACAGGGGAGGCACAATCCAGGCAGTGCTGAAGGCCAACTGCCCTAGCCTCACCCCACACACCTTATCCAGGGGCCCAGCGAGACTCGTGGTTCACCTGATTCAGTCTGATATCTGATTGCTTCACCTACTTAAGTTGTGCTGATTTTAAATCCTATTAGTACTACAGAACCAACTAGCCCTGGAAAGGGGGCTGGATTTGATCCTGATTGGTACATCATCCACAGAATTGTTATATCCCAGTTGCAGTCTCTTTATTCCCAGACATACACGAGGCAGAAATATCTCAGCTTGAGTCTCAAATTCCAGGGAAGGTAAAATTGGCAGTTAGGAAAAAAATATTTTTCACTTGTTAAATGGCCTCATTTGACATTGAGAGACAGCAATAAGGAACCCGCAGAAGCATTTTTACGAAGTTGCTTTCCAGATTGGAACCAAACTCCATGCAAGTTTCTAAAGTGTTCTTCCAAAGCAGTGAGCATCTTCCTTTTTTTACTCACATAAATTTTAGTGCATACATTTTGTTTGTTCAGCCCTGGATATGAAGAGTTCGATTTCTCCACAAAACAAAGCAGGAGGGGCCACTGAGCATGCTCCAACTGTAGACATGGTTGAAAAGAGAGCAGCCCAGCTCAGAAATGAGAGGCTGAGGAGAAGGACAGACCTACCCTGAAGGTTCCTGACAGAAGGGTGTGTCTTTGACTTATTTACATACCCACATGCATACACACACACAACCTATGCTATGAGTGTACTTTAGGGAAACAAGATCAAAGTGCCATTCCACAACCTTGGACTGTTTCCGAAGCGCTCTGTCCTACACAGAAATGAGCTGCATTCTTATTGTGGAGGGTTTCATTGTTCTAGACAAGCACAGTTATCACCCCAGTCTTTATCCAGGAACTTTCGATGGTCTTTTAGCGATCCTGGGCCCAGGCCATGAAGCATAATTAAGATAAGGATTGAGGCCTTTAACTGGCTTCACTCATCATGGGAAGCCAGTATGGGGAGTGGAGGACAGGTCTAGTGCATTCCCTGTGTCCGGTGTTACTCAGGACATTCATTGCATCATTCTATGCTAATTGTACTTTCCTTAGCATTCAAGGCTATATTGGATTTAAAGTAATTCATCCAAGACATGACAAGCTCATTAATAATTGAGGCCAGGTCTTCTTCTTTGAAGATGGGATAGAATTTCCTAGCCAAGCATAGATGGTGGCAACATCTGTGACTAATGCGTTTCATCATGAGAGCTCAGCATCAGCAAGGAAGCCAAGAGGACTTCTAGATTATCGACTGAATACACCAACTGTGGATGTTTTGCAATCAATGGAGACTGTACAGTGGCTGCAAACTCTTCAAAATACTTTTATCTGCTCACCAGCATCACCTTAGTTTTGCTCAGGTTCAACTTCAGCCCGCTGTTCTTCATCCAAGAGCTGATCTCATTGGCACACTGTGATGGCTTGATGGTAGCAATGTGGACAAGTAGAGCTGTATGCCATCTGCATGTTGCTGGCCTATTACTACTTGAGTTGAAATGTGTTAGTAAACATGAGAAAGGGGGGCAGAACTGAGCCCTTGATGAACAGAATAGTGTCTTTTACATACCATCCATCACTGTTCACCATCCATTTAAAAACAAAAACAGGTATAGCTGTTGGGGAAGAGGATCTTTGTGATAGGGTGTGCATACCCTGCACTGGGCCAGGAGGACTTAATTCCCTGTGTGCAGAGAAAGTCCCGCCCCCTTACCACACTGGGCATGCTCCAAGGGCTGGGGTATCATAAAAGGGAGCATCTCAGCTCAATCTGGGCTGGATGCTAAAGAAGAAGGACCTGATAGAGGAGCTCCTGAGGTGGACCTGCCAGAAGCCTAGACAATAGGAACCAGAGACCCAGGAGACTATATTGAGCCAGCAGAGTCACAGGAGGAGACCCAACAACCCAGAGACTACATGGATCATCTGAATGCCAGAGCTGGTAGGAAATGACCCATGGAGGGTGTGCAAGTGGTATCTCCCATCCACGTGAGTTCAGTGTATTGCGGTGAGATTCCCCACTAAGTAATGGATCACTCCACCAATGACAGGGCCCTAGGATGGGGCCCGGTGAAGTAGGATGGGTCTGGGTCCCCCTATTAGGGCCGCTGCCCCAAATCCCTGAGACTCTAGCCATTAGGCCATGCTGCCCTGAACCCTAAGGCTGTGTTACTGACTCTAGCCATTGGGCTGTGCTGCCCTGTGACTCAAGGGCTGCTTTGTCATCTCCAGCCATTAGGCCATATTGCTCTGTGACTCTAGGACTAATTTAAGACTGTGGCCGTCAGGCTGTGCTGCTTCAGGATGGGGCATGCTTATGACATGACAATCTTCTTTTAAAAGATATGTTCTATCATGATTTTGTGGAACCAGGTGCTTTTAGGTTTAAGGGCCCTGGCTGATTCAAAGCCATGTTGGAATCATTATAGATAAGTCTAAGCTGCTCAAGCTGTTCCTCAGTGCAGCATCAGCTAATGTGAGTGAATCAGCAGCCTTTGCCCAAGAAAAAAAGCAATTTGTGGTGGTTTCAATGGAAAGGACACACACATTTCATCTTGCCTCATGTTCTCTGTTATGTAAAGTATGACTCAGTTCAGTTCAGAGCCAGATGTGATGTAGTGTGTGAGAATGAAAGATAACATGCAGAAGAAAAAATTAAATGAAAACGTGTGTGTACAGGTTGGACCTCCCTGGTCCGGCACCCTCGGGACCTGAGCCATCCTGGATCAGGGAATTTGCTGGACCAGGAAAGATCAAAGCTCCCCTGCGTGGCTGCCCACTGATGTCTCCTCTCCCTTGGGATTTCCAAGACAGCGCCAGGGATTCCCTAGCCTGGACCACCAGCCCCACTACCTCCAGTGGTTCTTTGAGGTTTCCCAGCCCTGGCTCCACTACTGCCAAGAGTTTTTGGGGGTTCCCCAGTCACTGCTGGCCTCACTGCCAGGGGCTCTCTGGACGCTTGACCCCATTGACAACGGGGGTTCCTCACTATGGGCAGAGGCTCCGTGATGCTGCCTAGCCTCACTGATGCTGGGGTTACCCGGCTGAGACTGAGACTCTCCAGCTGCCTCCTGGCCCCACTGCCAGGGTTCCCCAGCTGGAGTTCCTGAGTTGCTGTCGGCCCCCACTGCTGCCTGGGGTTTCCTGGTCAGGGATGCCTATCCATCCCAGCCCTGCTGCTGCCAGGGAGGAGGGGTTCCTGGGGTTCCCCAGCTGTCACCGGCCCTGACACTGGGGGTTCCCCTGCCTACCTGCTGCTGGCCCAGCCAGTGCTCCGCAAACCCTGCGTTCTCTCTGCTGGTTCCTGCTTCTGGGACACTTTGGACTAGCAACATCCATGCTGGACCACGGATATTGCCGAACCTCCAGATTTGGGAGGTTCAACCTGGTCAAGTTTGTGTATACACACATGCACCCAGTATTAAAGTGAACTTCTGTAGGATGCTAGCAGGAAGGGAATGTTCCACCAGATTTCTAAAAAGAAAATTGAGTAAAAAAGGAACTGTGGGTGAGAGCGAGTCTCCTTTCCCCCCTAGAAGTGCATGCAGAATGCCTCCTTATTATTCTAGGAGAGGTGGGTGAGATTCTGTGGCCTCACTGTGCAGGGGGTCAGACTTGATGATCATAATGGTCCCTTCTGACCTTAAAGTCTGAGTCTCTGAGTCTATGTGGGTTCCCCATTCCCCATATAGGGACCTCTGCAGCATATTACTCTAGGCCCCACAGAGGTTCTCTGTGGGTGTGAAGTTCACATGAGGCAGGAATCTGGGTGGAGTGGGGCCAGTTGAACACACATCACCCTTCAGTCCCATGGAGCTTATGTAGAAAAGACATTACAGTTTTTCTTTGAAGCCCCTCCCATTCTGTAGGATCCCTTTTTTAAGAAGAGTCTCCAGCTGCAAACCCAGCCAAGTTCTGGTAATACTGCAGCACTGGAGTCATGCTGCCAAAAGCGACGGAAGTGCTGTCAGGAAACAACCAAACTATGGAGCTGTTGTCAGTATGCTATAGTTTAGCCCAACCTCTAAGGATGCATCTATACTGCACCCATAGTTCGAAATATGCTACACAATTTGAGCTATGCAAATTGCCAGGGCTCGACAAATTATACAATCTACTCACCCGTGGCAAGTAGATTGTAACCCAGAAGAGCCGGGTTCCAGTGATCTGTGCATGCGCAGAACAATCTGCATACATGCAGATCGCCGGACAGCACGGCTGGCGAGCAAGGCTCGCCACGGTTCGGCAAGCCCTGCAAATTGCATAACTTATTTCGAGTCAATTCTGAAATAACTTATTTTGTAATTTGGCGCTGTCTGCACAGCACTTATTTTGAAATAACCCGCTAATCTGAAACGTCCCTTACTCCTCGTGAAATGAAGTTTACAGGGACATTGGAATAGCGAACCTGTTATATTTTGAAATAACAGACTTGCTGATAAGACGCAGGATAACTATTTCGGGATAACAGAGGTGCAGCAGTGTAAACGTAGCCCAGGTGTCTATGAGGAATTTCTCGGCAAAGGGTTCCTTCCAGAGTGTCTTCCGCTGAGCTTTCTCACAAGAAGAGGGTGATGCAGTCCATTGAATGTTTGAGTTGTGAGAAATAAAACCACTTGGAAGGAAGCTGAGAGAGAACTTTCTTGCAATAAACACTGTGTATTAAATGGTGTAATTCTGACTGTCTGTTAAGTATTGAGCCTCTTCCTACAAAAGATTTGTGTCCTAGCAAAAGTTTTGCCAACAGGAGTGCTAGTGCAGACATGGCCTTAATCATTTGAATTGCTGAAGCATTCTCTAAATGGAAGTTACATGTAAAGATTTGTTTATTGAGTGCAAACAATACACACAGCTGTGAACGCTTTCACCAAGTATAGAACAAACGACAACTCACTGCAACTCTGACTGGCTCCTAACTGCTAGAGAAAAGAACCTTTCATTCCTCAGGCAGGGAAGCCCTCCATGCTAATTGGACTTCTGGAGAAGCAGACCCAAGAAGCTAGCATACTGGAATAAAATATAAAAAGCTGTTGTCCTTAACTAGACAAGAGCTTTTCTTTTAGCTCAAGAATTGCAGCTATTGCAGGAGATGGGATTTTTAGTCTCATCGCTGATTTATCCCTAGGACAGAAACATGTTATGAGCAAGGTTCAACCAGAGTTTCAGAAGCAGTACTGAGCATACTTTGCTCCTGCCTACTCTTGGAGTTATACCACCATCTGCATCAAAGGTTGACCCTGGGCTTTTCAAAAATGCTCAGAATTCGCCTAATTGCTCTCCCTGATGTCAATGAGGGACTTACATTTGGGCTACAGATTCTCACAGGGCCCCATGAATGTGCTGCACCCATCTCATGGACCCAGTCATAGACTGTCCTACTCAGGTTCCCATTATGCTAAGCATCTTACCCTTCATATTCAGATCAGAGGCTTGACCTTCCTGCATCCTATCTAAGCTCCTTGATCAGAGGTTCTCTATTTACCACTAGGAGCAGGCACTTCTTTGAGACTCACCAGAGGATTAGCTCTTGACTAACTTCCTCTTACTGTTTTTATCCTTTGCATGCTTCTCTCCCTCTCGCATTCTCTCTGATTCTCTGGACTTGGTTGCTTCTTCATGGCTTGGCCCTCTGGCCAGGTCACTATAGATTTCCCCTTCTGGAGTATCAAAGTTTCTCCATACAGACTATCTTAGCCAGTCTTCTAGTTCACTGCTAAGACTGTTACTTTCCCAATGGCAGGAGGAATATGAGCCTGCCCATTACTCTAGATTCCAGTTCAGAGACCCTTGATTCCATGGCCAGATCTGCATTGTCCCTCACCCTGCTACTTCCCTGAGCTGTTTCCTAGTCTACCACTTCTCTGGGTAGGCACTTCCCTAAGGGCCAGGATCACAGAACATTTACTTTCCCTCCGGGTTTTCTCTTTTTCCCTCTCTAAGCCCAGAGAATAACTACAGGCTCCTTCTGCCCTCATTGAAAGGCCTTATGGGAGCCATGCCTGCTTCTGTTCATTGAGGCTCCATCCTCAATCAGGGATTGTCTATCAAGCCTAATTCTCCTTCGGGTGAACACCCATCACACGCCCATAACATTCTCCATACACAGACCAGAAATAACAACTTTTCCCTATCCATTGTTGCATTAGCAAGCAAATGCCCTATTCTACCCTATCTTCCCTTAGTATAGGTACAATAAATCCCACTGTACTGCATCTTCTTTGTTCACTTTTCTACTGTGAGTCAGAAACCTTACTTTCCTCCTTCCTTCCACCCTCTACTCCAGTAGGAGCTCATTCTTCAATCCCTCCATTCCTTCCTCCCCCTCACAGCTCCTGCAGGAGATCACTCTTTCCTTCATTTGCTGTACAAAAAATATTGCACACTGTTGCTCTGGGCTGTTAAACAACTGCCATGTCCTATCCAAAGATAATTACATTTCTGCAGTGGGTGAAATGTTCCCCATATAAACCTTACCCACCCTGCAAGGGTGATTGATGTGAGGCTTAATTTGTTAATATTTGCAAAGTGCCTTTCATATGAATTGTTGTTTTCATTTAAATGTTCTCTTTGCATTTTCCCCATTGATGTATGTGTTTTTCTTGAAAAACTAATAAAGATTATTGTTAAAAAGATAAGAGGAGAGCATTATGGAAGTGCAAAGCATTTCTATTATACAGCCACAAATAGGGTTTTTGTTTTTTTGTCTTTGTAATGTATCATACTATGAGGTCCTATTTATGTGCTTATTACAACTCTAGGGGGCTTTTTTAGTCTCATAGTTAGCTGTTTCCCCCATTTGTGTCTTTTGCTACTATTCAGTCTCTGTAGGTGGATACATTTTACATTTCTTGTAAAATTTCAAGTGCTATACATAATATTTTTAAAACTGCATTTATTGTGCATCTTCTCTTGCAGGCATTTAAGCTTTTATCTAAACACTACTTATTAGTCTCTCTCGTCTTGTGTTTGTTCTTAACACAAAAGTGATTTTGAAATGATTATATTTCACATGGACACAAACAAAAAACAGATGTCCTAATGGGCCACTTTCTGATATTCTCACTCATGTTGAACTACTACTTAATTCCATCAGTAGTCCCAGTGAAGCCAGGGGACTATACAAAGGATTACAGTGCTACTTAACATTAATAAGGGTGTCAGAGTCTGGCTGGTGTAGATTATTCCTGACAAAAAGAACTCTGTGGCTATAAAACAAATGTCTGATTAGTCTGTAAATATCAGGATGGTTTCATTGTGAAATTCTGAAAAGCTGATGGTGTGTGAGTTAAACACCATCACATCAATTTAATGTGATTCAGTGTCTGATACTGGAAGGCTCACAGTCTGGCTATTTTCTCTCTAGTCTAGAGTGTACGAATTAAAATATATCATTTCTATTTTTTTATTTGTTTGAAATAGCAGACATGGTTTAAAAAAGGGTTTTATCACTTGAGAAACTTCCAAATGAGGGTGGCCCTCCCCTCCCCTCTCAGTAACACAAATAGCTTTTATTTTCTCCTTTTTTCCCTCCCTTTTACTTTTTTAATTTGAACTGAGATTTCCCAATATTTAATTCCTCAGTGAGGACTAGCTGCTTTGATGTGTTTGTAGAAATTTGCTTTACAAACAATTAAGTTACAGACAAAAAAACAGATCTAATTGTCCAGCCCAAATTCTCTCGCAGAGTCCCAGGAGGCCAGCGGTGCTGGAACACCAGTAGAAGACACTGGCATGGTGGAAGCTGTTGTAGCAACCATGGAGGAGATGAGCATCCTGACTGTCTACTATTAATATTCAGGCCCATGTATTTACATTTTCACAAGGAATAGGACTGGGGCTGGAAAGAATGAAATGGTTTTGTGTCTGAGCATACTAAGTTGCCAACCTCGTCTCTTTTCTCTCTCAGGTTTACGTGGTGCAATAGCGTTTGCTCTCGCTATTCGGGACACAGACTCTCAACCCAAACAAATGATGTTTACCACAACACTGCTTATTGTGTTCTTCACAGTCTGGGTTTTTGGAGGGGGCACCACGCCGATGCTCACGTGGCTTCAGATCAGGTTAGTATTATCTGACAATTATGTAACACTGTAAAATAATAGGCTGGTAATGGCTAACCACTGAACTTTACAATACTCATTATTTTCAGTAGACTGGGTTATAAGCCACGAAGCTTGGATCTGGCTCTGGAAGTCTCCACACTTCAGCAGGGTCTGGATCCAGTGTTCTGCATTAGGTCCATATGATAGGCCTGGGTCCAAGCCACAAGGAGCAGCTCCTTTTCTTCTCCAAAATATCTGGAGTAGAGTTGGTCCAAATGGCTAATTCAGGCCCATCTCTGATTCTTAAAGGCGTGCTTCCCTACAGTTCTTTAAACTCACTATTATCACTAAGGGCATGTCTAGACTACATGGCTCTGTCGACAGAGCCATGTAGATGAGTTTACTAGACATAGCAACATGAAGCGGCGATTTAAATAATTGCCGTTTCATTTACATCAAAATGGCCGCAGCGCTGTGCTGATCAGCTGATTGTCAGCACAGGGCAGTAGTCTAGACGCTCCGCGGTCGACAAGGGAAGCCTTTGTCGACCGCTCCGGTATGCCTCGTGAAACAAGGTTTACTGGAGTGGTCGACAAAGGCTTGCCTTGTCAACCGCAGAGCGTCTAGACTACCCCGCTTTGCCGATAATCAGCTGATCGGCACAGCGCTGCAGCCATTTTGATGTAAATGAAGTGGCAATTATTTAAATCGCCGCTTCATTTTGCTATGTCTAGTAAACTCATCTACATGGCTCCGTCGACAGAGCCATGTAGTCTAGACATACCCAAAGTGCTTACACGGTGGACATGTCAATGCACAACATTAAATGCAAAAACAGTTCCTGCCCTAATCAAAAAGTTGTTCACTAAACAAAAAATGCTAACCAGAACTTTAGTCCTTATCAAAACCCCTTCCTGGAAACATACATAGCCCTGCTTATGCCACAGAAGGGCAGATAATAACATGTGTGCAAGAAATGTGTTTGTCTAGATTATGCATAGGACAATCACAGAATCTCTTGGAACTATTGTGGTGGGGGGTGCGGAGATGGATGTGTCCATGGGCACAAACACACACACACAACATCAGGAAGAAGGAAATTACCATTTATTTAATGTTGTTTATTTCTAATTGGAAAAAAGGGATGTTTAGTCAGAAATGTGATAAGTGCTTTGATTGAATGGTAATGAGCAATTTTTGTAAATGGTACAACATATTTGCTGTTACTATCTGGAGTTCATTTCAAGAGATGGAATGACTTAAGGGTGATGGACCAAATGTTCTCTTCAGTTTCACTCATGCAACCCTGTAGCATCCCCAGTCACCCCAGCATACATCCATTCCGCAATAAAGTAATTTACGTTTGTAGGAACTGATATATTATAAGTCCTCCCATTCCCCACTATAAGTCATGTGAAATACTCCCCCCAATTTGCTCAAATGGAAGTCAGCTGTGGGAAAAAAATTCTCCACTTTAAGTTGTTTCACTATAAGTCCAAGTTTTTATGAAAGTATCTTGGACTTATAGCAAGGACGGCCTATAGTACTAGTGGAGTTGCACAGGTTTAGCTGAAGATACCCTTTACCACATACCATTTACTATCCCCTCTGGTTACCTTTGATTCCTTGACATCAAAATTGAGGAAGACTGTACATGAGCTGATTGCTAAGCAGAGTGCACTCCTTCTCAGAGGTTATGCTCTTCAAGGCAGGAAACAGAGAGACAACTGAGAACTATGGGAGACTCAAGTGTGTACTGCCATGAGGCAGAACAAGCAAAACTTTAAATTATTCTTAAGAAGAGTGTTCATTAGTGACCGCCTCCATGCCAGGAGGTTTACTATCCATTGTCTTTCTACACCTGTTATCTCTCATTTCTGCAAAGCTCTCCTGGGGGAATTCTGCAATTTTACTATGGTTCCAAATGCAGAATTTCCCCAGGATTAGTAAAATGCCAGCAAACATGTCTCTGGTTATTTCTAAGGTGAGCTGGTGTCATGGCATGGAGGTCTCCCTGGTGAGCCTCCTGTCATCAAGATCCGCACTGCAGTTGAGCCTTGCCTCAGCTTCCCCTCAGCTAGGGGAAAGTCCAAACAGGCCTTTCTGATATTGAAAACACCCTCTCTGGAAGTTCTTATTTATTTAACAAAAAAAGGACAATAGAAACAGCTTCAGTTAGGGTATGTCTACACTACCCCGCTAGTTCAAACTAGCGGGGTAATGTAGGCATACTGCACTTGCAAATGAAGCCCGGGATTTGAATTTCCCGGGCTTCATTTGCATAAACTGGGCACCGCCATTTTTAAATCCCTGCTCGTTCGAACCCCGTGCCACGTGGCTACACGCGGCACGAACTAGGAACTACCGTTACTCCTCATTCCACGTGGAGTAACGGTAGTTCGGACTAGGAAGCCTAGTCCGAACTACCTAGTTCGTGCCGTATGTAGCCGCGCGGCACGGGGTTCGAACAAGCAGGGATTTAAAAATGGCGGCGCCCAGTTTATGCAAATGAAGCCTGGGAAATTCAAATCCCGGGCTTCATTTGCAAGTGCGGTATGCCTACAATACCCTCCTAGTTCGAACTAGGAGGGTAGTGTAGACATACCCTTAGCTACTGCACTGGAAACTCTCTATCCCCACTTAACCAGTCGTACATCTTGCCCTCCTGCCTGGAGCTTGGGCCTATACTGGGCATTCTGCCAGGTGCCAGTGTGCCCTGACCAGTACTTCACTTTCCATTGAGTCAGTAGTCACCCCCTGAAAGCTCCTCAGGTCTCTCAACCATTTTATTCTCTTGGGCTGATCTGGTTGCTTGCCTGGGAGTCCTTTCTCTCAGGGCTTGTCGCTGCTCTCCTAGGAGATACCATTGGTGGTAGCTTCCCAGCTCAGTGGCATTGTAGCCTTTAATTTACAGTTGCTTATCCTTTATTTTATATAGAGTGTATTCTTTGCTTGTTTACAGAGTAATGTCAGATTAACAAACCTTCATGACAGGTTCTTGTTGTAGTATTCCAGCTGTAGATAACTAAATGGGAACCTTAATAAAGAAGCATAGATAAAATGCTTGCAAATAAAATCAGGAATAGCATACAAATATATTGAATAAACATAAAAGCCTGGCATCCATATATAGTATGCAAGCTTTGTATTTCCTCAATACTTTTTTTTTTTTTTAATCTCTCATCTCCTACAATGTCAGCCAAGTTCGTTGCAATTTAGACATACACTTCAGGTGTCTGGCAGCCTTATCAGACTTGCTACCATTTCATTTTTACTCAGCCAAATATATATATATATATTACACAACCCAACCTCAAATTAATATAGGTGGCAGGAAAAACCGGAGCAGATGAAGAATATTCTGACTCAATCTTGTGAAGTGAAATATTGCACAGTCTTAAGATCAGGAGAAAAATATATAATGGTTGCATATTTATTTCCCAGGAGAAGTTAAGAACCCTAGATGCCTGCCCTGATATACTTTTCTGGAAATTCAGAGGGCAGATTCTCATGTGCCTTACCGACACACTAATATCAATCCCACTAATATCCCACTAATATCAGTGATTCTGATTCCATCACTCAAAACCACCCCTGAGAGTAAAAGTTTACAGGATACCATGTTTAGTGGCTGATAATTAATTTTTGCTAATCACATTAGTAGATATGAGTATCTTCCTGCTCATTCCACTCTCATTTCTCATTAGTTCTTTCACTTCCTGTCCTTTCGTTTATGAAACACGAAAACCAAGCTGGATAGTAACTGATTTCAATGGGAATTAGACACCTAAGTACTTTTGGGGGTCTGGGCCAGTGTTTCTAAATTGAGTGATTAATAAAATAAATCAGTTCAGTAACTGAGGCTGGGATTTTCAGAGGAGCTTAAAGGAATTAGGTACACAATTCCCACTGAGTTTCTTGATTTCATCAACTTCATAGCTAAAGAGAGCGAATTATGTAGGAATGTTATATTTAAAGAAAGATGTGGTTTTGATGCCCCTGGTTTCTTTGCCTGCTGAATATTTTGAATCAGTTTCACCATTATTACATCCCCTACTGAACTTTAACTGGTTTATCTATAAAATGGTCAGTTACTCCCATCGGGAGGACAAGCTGTCATCACCAAGGTTAGTTGGATGAATTGGATCTTGTTTTTATCCCTGTCTTTATCCCTGTGCACATATAGCCCAGTGGGCCAGCCCAATAGTTTAGCAGCATTGCTCAGGTCAATGGCTCGGGGGATTCAGCTCTTTCCTTTCCCAGACTGATTGAGTTTAGCCAGGTCACAGAGAGATTGTACTTGAGTTTAGACATGTTACAGATAAACTAACCTATGTGCAGATAAACAATAATAAACATAATAATCTGTCAGCTACCCATTATACTAGAAATAAGAAAAAAACATCATTTCACGTTTATAAAAAAGTCTGTTTACTGTAAAAATAACAACTTTCAAAAGCTGTCCTCCTTTCAATTTGTGTGCTCTGATCTCTTCCCTCCCAAGTACATCAGGGTCTGTTGTAATTATTTATTAGGTTTTCCATGTAATTTACTTTGTAAAATTGTCAGGGCAAGGACCATGACTTCTTGTATATCTGACAGTGCCATGCAAACTAGTGGTGCTATATAAGTAATATTAATAATAATCTCTGTGAAAGACAATCTGTTTCAGGGATATCTAGTAAATCATCCTCCTCTCCCTAGATAGGGAACTTTGATTGTATTTGTTTTACAGTTTATTCTACTGTAAATATAGCCTGACACGCCCTTCCTTGAAGCAAAGAAGACAATGCACCTCCACAGATGAGTCTTACATAATAATTTTCTCCTCTTCCATAACTACATGTGCCTTCCCCAGTTCACCAATTTGTTCACCAAATTGCCAAAATATATAGTCTGATCTATGTCAGAACAACCTGTGTATCGCCAACCGTATCTCCCTCAGATGTTCCACTTCAGTCAGCAAAATGTCAGGCAGTTGATGATCCCTAAATAAAATAGTCTCTCTCTCCTACTCTACTCCAAACCCTCTCCCTACCTGCAAAAAATTCCATATACTTCCCCTATCCCCAAAATGGGTCAGCTCCTTATTCTCTTCACCACCCCCTTTCCATACCCGAAGTGACCAGTGCCATATGTTGTACTCCCTTAGAAATCACTGACTGTTTGAAGAAATTGTCCCTTGGCTAGTGTGGAGAGTTGGATGGGAGCCTTGGATGACAGCAAATGATTGAGCAAAATGCAGATGTGAGGAGGGGTGAGGGAATATTCATGTACCTGCTAGCTTTACAATGACCAAAAGCCAACTCTGTTAATAAGAGGCTCACATACACCCCAGGGCCCCTGTCCAGCTTTGTCAATGCCCAGAAGTTTCATTCAAATTCAACCCTTAGATGAGCAAGTGAAACTACACTGAAAGACTTGTGCTTTCTTACATAAGGGATGGGTTTGGGGCTAACCAAGACTCTCAGTGCTTTGGAAATCAGATTTTCAATCACTGTTTGGCTTTGAAACAAAAGACAGAACTATGTAGCACTTTAAAGACTAACAAGATGGAAGTGGGTCTGGCCCACGAAAGCTCATCACCTAATAAACCATCTTGTTAGTCTTTAAAGTGCTCCATAGTTTCCGCTACACCAGACTAATAGGGCTGCAACTCTATCACTATTCTGATTGGTTTTGATCATTTAAACCTTTCCACTACTTGAAATACCATTTTAAAAAGAAACCACACTGATTCAAACCACCAGTAGAATCAGCATGGAGGCAATGGTACCTATAGGCGTTTCCAAATGCAGTCCTTCCTTGAGTTTGACTGGAATGTAATACTCCATCTTATGAACATCAGTGTTCAGTTTATAGATAAAACATTGTGAATACCTCATGTTTCACCAACCCACACAAAGTGACTTACAAAAATGTGTCTTAAAGAGTACTTGGGGGGAGTGGGAGAGAACAAGCTGAATTAATTTTAATCTTAATTTTAAATGAATGTGGCCTACATTTTAAAAAAACCAGTTGCTTTAGGTGTATAACCAAATTGAGTTACCTTAAGATGATCTTATTTTCTGAAAGAGCTGAACACGTTCTGAAAATCAGGCCTCATTATGGTGCATCAGGCTGGGAATCCAAAATCACTAAGAACTCAAACATATTATAATTTACTTAGTAACAAAATGGGTTTTCTGAGAATAGATTTATTTGCATCAGATAACTAAATATTACTTTGTCCTTTGTTTTATCTGAATGGCCATTTCTTCCCATAGTGATAAACTTATTATATGCTGGTCTGGGCTGACAGTGGATGTACCTGCATCCATGTGTGAGAACTATATCACAATATTTCAAAAGCAAAACAAAAAATATGGCCATTTAAGCATGAGTTCACAGAAGCATTCAATAAATGTGTCTTCAGAGATGTTGAGTATTATCTGTTAATGCTTTTGGATGTATGTTTTCCCCCTTCTTTCTTCTTACTCAGATTAAAACAGCAAACTACATTTTACAGTAAATCTCCAATCAGTGGTTTGAGGATAAAGGGTTCTCCTGACAGGTTGAGCTGAAATACAAAGCTGTTAATAAAACATGTCATATAAAAATATTGTTGTGCTAGGTATTAGATCTTGTTTGTTTATCATTGTCCCTCGTACAAATATTTGTCAAGGGATTTCTAGTCATTTTGTATAGCATTTTGCTGCAATTCTTCAATGACTCTGAAGCATTTATTCACAGTTCTGCAGTTGCTATTCACTAAGCACTATTAAATAATAACTATTAACAATGCCGTTGCGGTCATCCCCCATCTGTGTATATTTGATACCGTCTCTTTGATTATAACTGAGAAATAAATCAAAATAAACAAAAATAATTGTTGGGCTAGGACATGGATATTAAGAGAGGGCATTTCTATTATATTGTCTACAGAGGTTGTAGAATCTCCATCACTGGAGAGATTTAAGAGCAAGTTGGATAGACATCTATCAGGGATGATCTAAATGGTGCTTGGTCCTGCCATGAGGGCAAGGGACTGGATTTGATGACCTCTCAAGGTTCCTTCCAATTCTAGTATTCTATGATTCTATTAAGATATTACTCCAGGGAATCCACTGGGTCAGGAGTCTCAGCTTCAATAATAGATTGTAATTCCCACTCTCTGCCAAAAGAGGAAAGAGTAAGCCTGTGACAAATGACGTATTGATTTTTAGATACATTCACAGTGTAAGACCACTGAAGTCAATGAATTTATAAATTTGGAGAAGCATGCCCTATGAGTGGAGGATTGGTAAAATCGCTTCAAAAGGATCTCACACAAATAGGTAACTGGGCAACAAAACGGCAGATTAATTTTAATGTTTATAAATACAAAGTAAAACATATTCAAAGAGCTTGGCTCATTTAGTCTAACTAAGCAAAGGCTGGTAAATATGATTTCTCTCTATACATACATCCAAGGGATAAATACCAAGAAGAACATTATTTAAGTAAAGTGCCAATGTTAACACAAGAACAAATGGATATCAACTGTCCTCCAACAAGTTTAGACTTGAAATTAGATGAATGTTTCTAAGTTTTGGAACAGCTTTCCAAGTGAAGCAGTGTGGGTGTGGGGGGGGGGGGGGGACCTAACCAGTTTCAAGACTGATAAACCTGATAAGTTTATGAAGGATTTGGTACGACAAGACTGACTGTCTACAATGGTATAGACGTGTGACTCTTAGGTTTTGTGCACATGCTCAGGGTCTGAGTGCCATATTAAGAGTCAGCAAGGAATTTTCCCCTGGGTCAAATTGGCAGAGACCCTGGATTTATTTGCTCATGCTCATGGTCACTTGCAGGTTTAAATGGTGAATTCTCTACAACTTGAAATCTTTACATCCTTATTTGAGGGCTTTAGTAAATCAGACAGAGATTTGGGGCAGGGGCGTCTATTCTAGAAGTGGATGGGTGAGGTTTTGTGCCCTGCAATATTCAGGAAGTCAGACAAGGTTATCATGATTGATCCTTCTCATCTATGAGTTTATGAGAGCTGTTTCAAAGATGCATTTGCCCATTCTGTTATTTTCCATAAATAGAAGTTACCAGACTACCTACCCAAACAGCCTGTTATATGGATTTGCTTTGAAAATGTTTTAATCTAATCTGTAGGGTATGTCTACACAGCAGTGTTATTTCAGAATAATTGACGTTATTTCAAAATAACAAAATCTGTGTCTACACAGCAAGCCATTATTTCAAAATAAAGTCAAGATGGAAGACTTCTTACTCCAACTCCTATAATCCTCATTTCATGAGGAGTAAGGGAAGTCGAAGGAAGAGTGTTCTTCCTTTGGCTGCTGTGTAGACACCACCAAGAGCCAAATTAAGCTATTTCGACTTCAGCTATGCAATTGACATAGCTGATGTTGCATATCTTAAGTTGACATTTGCCCTGCTGTGTAGACATACCCTAGCTGAATAATACCATTAGTATATGGGGAATAAAGCTTGACACACAGAGATATCTAATTACAAGGACAATTCACAGTAACCTAATGTTGCCCCAGTTTTAGAGTTCTGTTCCTATAAAATGAATAAACCGGATTGTTTTGTGCAAGCTCCCGTGGGCCGTGGCTACTACACATTTTTCTAAATTAGAAAGGAAACAGCACTCTTGAGCTGCATCCAAAACACATTTAGAATCTGGCTCAGTTGTTAATGTCTTTGAACTACAGTGGTTTGATCTTATCCCAGATGAAATAAAGGAAAATAGCTTTATACAGAGTTGTGTTGTAAAATAATATAGATCAAGACATCCGTTAACTCTTAAGCCCCTACCTGTTCCTACATTGCAACTCACATGAATGAGATCAGAAGATATGAGAGGCATCAGTTCCCCTCCAACGCAATGCTTAAGAAGCGGTAGACCTGCACAAGTGCATCTGTTCTATTAACATTTGCAACTCATTTTCTATTAATATTTATGGGCAAATCTTTCATTTAATGAGAACAGCTACTCAGATTTTGTCAAACTCTTGCGTCCCAAACTGTAGGCGGGATTCGACTACCCTGCCGCACCTCATGCTGGTCTGGAATTAGCTCTGACTCTCAACAGATCACCATCTTTTGGCCAATGTCTTGCACATCGTCACTCCACTCTGCTCGTCTCTTTTTGGACCCATGTCACTCTTCAGGATACTGCCCTCCAGCAGTGCCCACCATTCTGTTCTCTCCCCCTTCTAGGGTGCCAGCAGTCCACAGCATCACCTGCCACTGTGGCCAACTGCAGCGCCAAAGTCCAGCCCTTTTGCCTCAGCAGCAAGCCATATTCTGTATAGGCCATTCTTCCTCGTGGCAAGGTGTGGTGTAAGCAGGAAGGGGGGGACCCAAGCCTCCCCACTACACTGATTTCGGCCCAGGGAACAATTGGTATCAGCCTCGTCCTGCCCTTCTTCACTCTCCCTTAACTGCTTTCATTTCCTGGGCCACTTCCCCATGATCCCTTGTACCTTCTTGGAACCTTGTGTCAAAGCCATAGCCTCTGAGGTAACAAGCTAGAGCCCCCTGAACCTACCCCGCACTGCTCTCTCCAGGTGTTTCTCCTTCACTGGGAGCCAGTCCTGAGCCCTCCGGACAACTGCATGTTCACATAGAGAAGGAGGAGGAGGAGACACCAGAACTAATGCTGAGCTAATCTTTTTCCCTGCCCCAGACAACAACTTCCAGGACCTAACAGCAGCATTCTGGGTGAACAAATTCACCCACATAAAAATTATAATGCCCCTTGTGCGTAAATAAATGAATTTAACAGGGACTGAGAAAGATATTCTCAGATACCACAGAAGCCTATCATGATAAAACAGACAAAAATACAGCTCACCAACATCTTCATTCTTCACTGGCCTCCCATCTGAGTCCAGATTCAATTCAAAGGCTGATCCTAATCTGCAAGGCCTCCATGGGCCAGTACTGACTTCCTTAAGGTATGTCTACACTGTGATTTAAAGATGTGATTCCCAGCTCACACCAGCTGTCATCTGAGCTAGGGCAATAAATATGGTAGTGACCGTAGTACGAGCAGCGGTGATGGTGGCACAGGGTAGGTACACCCCTAGCTTGTAAGAAACCCTTTCTCCATCAGAATAATTGTGATCAGTGGTCACACTGAAGCTGTTAATGGTCACACTGAACTATCAAAGACCAGTTACAGAATATTTTTCAGAAGAAAGCACTAAACTGTGGAATTCATTGTTTGATCCTTGCAAATTCATTGATACTTGCTTTATATCCACGGGTATCTACATCCATAGATGTGGAGGCATATATCCATGGCTCATTGTTGTGGATATGGATGTGGATACAAATTTGTATCTAGAACCCTGCAAATTTGCAGATCTGCTTTATATCCATGTATATCGATGCAGATACCCAGAGATCATTTTTGCAACTACAGATGCGGATGCAAATTTTATATCCGTGCAGGACTCTATTCATTGTCACAAGAGATCAGAAGGTGCCTTAGGCCCAGATTCTTAGAGGTATTTGCATCTTGTTTTGCTCAGCATTGGAAGGCCCATGTGATTTAGACAGCTAAGACCCATTTTTAACAATGACTTAGTCACTTAGACTCAGATTCTCACAGGAAGGATTTGGAAGTAACGTGTCAAAATACCTCGAGGATCTAAGCCTATGCAATGCTGAACAGAACAATACTTCAATAACTTTAAAGTCTTGGCCTTACTTTGTATGACCCACCTCTTTATGAAGACCTTTTAAGGTAGATTTGTGGGAGCACAGACAGAAAGTTATGTTTCAAGCAAAGGTCCCTTCCACTATGCTGGTGTAGCAAAAATTAACACTACACCATGCTGCTTCCCCTGGGGATCTGTCTGCTCATGCACTGGCAAAGGACAGGGCTGGGCTGTGGAGAGAAAACCAGTAACCTGGTTAGTAGGATACGCTGTGTGGTTAACTGTTGGTGTGCTGAGAGCGAGGCCAGAGGGAGAAGCAAAGGTCTTCAGGAGTGGCGAGGGTGCTCTGGTATACTATTGGAAGGGTTGCCTTCTGCTCTAGCTAGAAGGATTGGGCCCATCTATAGCCCAAGATGGAATCACAGGCTATGTCTACACTCGCGGCTTCTTGCGCAAGTAATATTCAAATGAGGCTAAGCGTGGAATATTGCCGAGCCTCATTTGCATACCTAATGAGCTCATTTGCATACCTGAAAAGTAATAGGTGTAACGGCGTTGTGCAAGAGGGTTTTTCTTGCGCAAGAAGGGGCAGTGTAGACACTCCTTCTTGCGCAAGAGCCTCTTCTGAAAAAAATGGTGGCTCATTAGGCATGCAAATAAGGCTCGGCAATATTCCACGCTTAGCCTCATTTGCATATTACTTACGGAAGAAGCCACAAGTGTAGACATAGCCACAGTGTTGTGGTCATGTATTTGAGGTAAGCATAAGGAAGAGGAAAGGAATCAGGCTGGTGCTTGTTGCTCAGTTCCCTTGGCCAAATGGAAGGCTGGTTCAGTTGTCCAAACCGTCAGCATATCATGCCTTCCACCCCCAGCCCCACAGAAGTTCAGGAAAGTGTCACATTTCAGAACCGTGTTTCGCCCTTTTGCCCTCCCCTGCTCCATTCCAGACAAAACACAGCTTCTCTCTGGCATAAGCCTAAATAAGATCAGCTCACAGCATGCATTATAACCTCAAATGTATCCATGATATAGTAGCTATGAACTGTGATGAACCTGCTTAATTGTTTTGCTCATATAAGCATATTTTCCTTGAACTATTTGTCAAGATGAAGGAAGGTCATTTTGAAAAAAAGAGGTTTAATTAAATGTGGGTTTTTTTTCCTGGCCTCTGTTCTCCTATAATTGCTTGTGTCATATTTTTCCTTGAAAGCTGGAAAACAATTCAGTGAAAAGGAAGGATCCATTGATTTACTATTGCAAAAGGAAATGTCAACATAACTGTGGTCAGCTGTAATTTCCCAATGGCCATAACAGAGCCACATAATTTAGGTTAAAAGCTGCGCATTTTCCAGCACATCTGGATCTTTATGATGTTCTATATTTCTGTGCACTTCGTGTTATTATGTTTATTACTTTGCTCTTTGATTAGAATGCTTATAATCAGCATCACGGGCATTTCCTCACAGTAACATAAATATCACTGATGAGCAAAGTTCTTTAGTTGTTTTCACAGACTTTTTTTTTTCTTCTTCTTAGCAATCATGCAGTAAGTTCCTTATGCCATTTGACAATAAAGTCTCCCACTGGGAATCCAATTTCAGCCAAGCTACTTTTGCTCATTGAGCTCCCTTTAGCCTAGACACACTTTCAACAGAGATCAAACTATCTTCAGCTGGGAAGCCGTTTAAATCCCCAGCTGAAAGCCACTGAAATCCACCAAAGCCTACATAATATGCCTAACTATTAACATAGCAGTTATTTGTAGAAAGGTATAAGTACTAGCCTAGCCAGCTGTCTGCACCTGCTAAACCATTATATAGCTTCTAGCCTTATGTACAATCACACCTGAGATGTCCTGATGCTAATGAAACATTAGATGGCAGAGACTGGAAAACCTAGCTTCTAGGTCTGGAGACTTTCCCATTTCCTTCCTAAGTTACTCCTGGGCCCTTGAGCCATGCCCCCCTACTTACCCAGGTTGATTGTAGATGCACAATCTAGCTCTATGTGAGGTAGACTTAGCTGGGGTACATGAGGCCATGCTAGTTTATTTAGAAGCATTTCTGGGGTGCTCATCATTGTCCTTTCCAGGCAACTCAAACACTAGAGCCAAATTCTGATCTCTTGCTCAGGCCAAGCAGCCTTTACTCCACAAAAAGAGCCAATGAAGTTATTAAAGTCTCATTGTAGGACGAGAAGCCTGATTTCTTCAGCAGCATGTACAACAGCAAGAGGTGCGCACACATATTGCTACCCCAAAGTTTATTTTGCCAGCTGTCCTTTCTGTCTGCGATGTTCTGTTTATGCTTTTGTCTCTCAGATAGAGTTATCCCTCAGGTGGTCATCCACAGGTTTGTTATTGCCTAATAGAAATGCATTTGAAATAAATTAAGAACAAATTGAAGCCTGGAGCATTAGTGCTAGTAGAAAGAAATATTTCTTTTATCATCACATGCTTTCCTAAGAATCAGAACAAACCAACAGATTTTGACAAGCAATTGTCTGCATATCATATGGGTGGAGGCTAATTGATATAATAACAAACAAGCCAAAAAAGAACAATTTGTTAAACTACTAGATAAGATCTGGGCACAATCTAGTTCTACAAGAGTAAATGAAGATATATGAGTATAGCTCATTCTACACCTGATGTTCTGATCAGTCATATATATCCATAGGACAAATGAAAGTGCTTCCTATGAACACTATACTGCACACCAGAAAGGTTAATATAACAGTAGCTTTTATAACAATGGCTGGAGAGCCATTAGACTGGCAAATGCTATAAATCTAGGGGTAGAGTGAAATTGGACACTAAATGTATTGAGACATTATTATAAAAAGAGAAATAGGATAATTTTCACTCATTTCTATCTGGAAATGAGAAATAGTGCAGGTAATGAATCTTTGTGACTTACTGCAATGCCCATCTTGGTACTTTTCCTATAAGATAACAGATTTAAGAAAGTTCTTCCACAGTTATTCACCCTACACAATTTGCTTGAGTAATGCTAAACAAACTTCAAAACCATTTGTGCTGTAGGACTCCCTAATAAGCACCAAGTGATCAATCTGAAGGGAGAGAAAAGGCAGAAATTAGAAAGTTATGTTTATTATAGAATTTTTGGTACAAGAGACAAGAAGAGTTAAATAGCATTTCAGACAAATTCGTCTATTTCAGCTTATTATGAATGAATCATGTGATGACTGATTTTTCATAGAAACTATATTTGTCCATAGCTATTTCAAAAAAATTTCAAGCCAATATTTGTATAAATGAAATTATTCATTTATGTTATTAACATTTAAAATACATAGATTTAGTATGAGTTTGCACAAAAATATGCAGCTATTAAATATATTGATTGGGATTGGTAAACTGAAAGTTATTTGTCTTCGTTGCATTCACATTGAGACTTGCCTCCAGCCAAAATGTCACCAGGTTAAACCAAACTGTTGGTGTGTCATCATCACCAAAGGTTCTGAAATTTCCCTACCACCAGCAAAGAAATCAGTCTAACATCTCTAAACTATTTCTAAACTTTCAGATGGGAATCCTTTAGAACTGATTAATTGTTATGTTACACAAGAATTTGTAAGCTACTCAAACTAATGTGAACCTCTAACTTTGTCTGATTTTAAGGTCCTACGTAGCCCTATAGAAATCAATGTGAAAACGCATGCTTGACAGTAAGCATATGTCTAAGTATCTTGCTGAATTAAGATATGTTTTAGTATGGAAGGAACTTGGAACGCTTAAGTTTTAACAAGTTTCAGATAAACAGCTGGGATACAATTCTGGCCCTATTGAAGGCAGAAAATTTCAGACGACTTCAAAAGGCCCAGCATTTTACCTCCACTCTAGTGGATACTGATCCAAACATCCTTTGTGAGATTCACTTGTCTCATCTATTTATCTGATACTGTTTTTTATTTTGTAAATTAATTTCTGGAAAGTCTGAGGTAACTGTCTTGTTTGAAGAGCTGTTTTAAGATGGCGTCTGTCATGCTGATTGGGTAGTTTAGCCTCACATAAACATCTTGACTAACATGATCCTCCATGAATTTACCTAATCCTTTTTGGTCCCCGTGATATTTTTAGCCTTTACAACATCCCCTGACAATGAGTTCCAAGGCTGAGTGTATGCTGTGTAAAGAAATGCTTCCTTATGTTTCTTTCAAACCTGCTACCTATTAATTTAATCAAGCAACCCCTGGTTCTTGTGGTATGCGAAGTGGTAAATATTACCCTTTTTCTGTATCATTCATGATTTTATAGGCCTCTTAGTCATCGCTTTTCCAAGGCTAACAGTTCGTCTTTTTCATCTCTCTTTGTATGGAAGCTGTCTCATACCCCTAATTGTTTTTGTTCCCAGTCTTTGAGACAGCCAGACCTGCACACAGTATTCAAGATGCAGGTATACCAAGAATCTATAGAGTGGCATATGATATTTTCTCATCTATCAATTTCCTAATGGGTCCAAACATTCTGGTAGCTTCTTTGACTACCACCACACACTGAGCAAAGGCTTTAGAGAATTATCCACAATGACTCCAAGATCTCTTTAATGACTGGTAATTGCTAATTTAGACCACATCATTTTTGTATGTATAGTTGGGATTATATTTTCCCATGTGCATTATTTGGCATTTATGAACACTAAATTTCATCTGCTTTTTTGTGGCTCAGTCACCCAGTTTTGTGAGATCCCTTTTGTAACTTTTCACATTCAGCTTTGGACTTAACTATCTTGATCAGGTCTGGATTAAGAAGGGGGCTTCAGGAGCTGCAGCCCAGAGCTAAGGGGGGCACCATAAAAAGATCCCTGGGCTTCCGAAAGTTCAGATCTTTTTTGGAGGCCCCCTTAGCTCAGAGCTTTGGGCTGCAGGCCCTAACCTGAAGCCCTGCACATAGCCCTGCCTGGTCAGGAGAGAAGGTAAGGATGACTCTGCATGCTACCATCCCCTTAGTTGAGCTAAAGCCATGTTGCAGTGAGTATTAGAGGCTCTGCAGGCTCTGCCCCCACAGCTCCCATTGGCCAGATTTCTGTATATTTTCACTTAATCCTTCTTTCTTTCTTTCCCAAAATTGTCGATTTTCCTTTTTCAGATTTTTTTCTGTTTAGATTTTACCCCCTTCTTTCTCTCCTTTTTTAAATTCTTTGTTTCTTTACCATTTCTTATCCCTCTCAGTTCCCCCAGGTAAATATAGATTTTTTATAGTTTTATTATAGTTAATACAGTAAAATAAAAGTGACTGTCTCACTTTAACTTTTCTAACTTTTTTTTCTGAAAAAATGTCAGGAAGATAAAAATGGGGAGGATGAGAAAACCTAGAAATCGGAAGTACAAAAACTGATTTTTTGTGTCCAAAAAACAAAACAAAATGGCATTTTAAATTGAAGCTGAATTAAAATTTCTGTTTTCTCATTTTCTCATTCTGTTTTCTCAAGTTTTTTCATTTAGTTTTATTTTGAAAAATCCTGCAGAAAACCTGAAAGTTTCAGTCCAAAACTTTCAAAAATGGATAATTCCAGCAATATTTTTTCATGAAATTTAGTTTTTCTGATCAGTGTGTGGGTTTGTGTTTGAAGGAGTCTCAAGATAACTCACATTAAAAAGTTTTGAGTTGTGAAAAATAATACATCTCACATGAGTAAGTGAAAGCCATAAACTGACCCAGACTCAGTGGACGTTCTGCATGTGAATTACCTGAGCCATGCCCCCATTCTGAACAATGGAGAAATAAAACCTGAGTAAAGTATACAGAAGGGTTCAGATAGTAGTCTTTAGGGCAAGTCTAGTAGGTCTTCCAGATAGAGGGCCCAGTTCTTTTCTCTCTGCTTCTATCTGGAAGACATACTTGACTTGTCCCACAAACTACTCTCCGAACCCTGTATACTTTACTCTGGTTTTATTTCTCCACTGTGGCATAACTGGAGTGACATTGTTGTAGAAGGGCAGCAGCAGATATAGGGCAGGGCAAGCGGGGCAGCTGCCCCGGGCCCCACACTGCAATAGGCCCCTCACCGAGCCACCACACGGGGCCCAAACAGCCGCTTGCACCGCTTGCTTCCATGCAGCAGCCCAGCTAAGTGGCACAGAACTCAGCAGAGCGCCATAGCGGGAGGCAAAGGCAGTGACAGAGGCTCCAGGTCCTGCCCCCTGGCCATGTACGTCACCTCCCCGCCCCCCTTCACCTCCTGCCATGGCACTCAGCTGAGTTCTGCACCGCTCAGCCGGGCCATCGCGCAGGAGCAAGTGGCACAAACAACCCTTTGGGCTCCACGAGTGAAAGGCAGGAGGGGAACAACTAAGGAGAAGAGAAAGAGAGAGAGAGAGGCAGGAGGGGGAGGAGAAGAGAAAGAGAGAGGGTATGTCTACACTACCACCCCACTTCGAACTAGGGTGGTTAATGTAGGCAACCGAAGTTGCAAATGAAGCCCGGGATTTGAATTTCCCGGGCTTCATTTGCATATTGCCAGGCACCGCCATTTTAAAATGTCCGCTAGTTCGGACTCCGTGCCCGCGGCTACACGCGGCACGGACTAGGTAGTTCGGATTAGGCTTCCTATTCCGAACTACCGTTACTCCTCGTGGAATGAGGTGTACCGGTAGTTCGGAATAGAAAGCCTAATCCGAAGTACCTAGTCCGTGCCGCGTGTAGCCGCGGGCACGGAGTCCGAACTAGCGGACATTTAAAAATGGTGGCGCCCAGAAATATGCAAATGAAGCCCATGAAATTCAAATCCCGGGCTTCATTTGCAACTTTGGTTGCCTACATCAGTGGTCCCCAACCTTTAGAGGCTCCCGGGCGCCCGGGAGTGGGGCCACTCATGCTCTGGGTGCCCGGGGGCGGGGCCACGCATCCGGAGGCATGCCAGGGGATGGGGATGCCCTTTCACCTGGCGCCAGCATGTGCCCCAGGGCCGGGGCTGGGGAAGCCCAAGTGCCTTGCGCCCGGGGCCAAGGTCGCCCAAGCGCCTTGTGCCATGGGCCCGGGGCCAGCGCCGCCGCCCGAGCCGCGCACCAGGGGCCAGCACGGTGCCGCTCGAGCACCGCGCACCTGCATGTGCCCCAGGGCTGGGGCTGCCTGAGCGCCGTGCAGCCGGCGCCGGTGCATGCAGCGCGCCTGGGACCGGCGCCTCCCGTGCGCCGTGTGCCGGGGATGGGGCCAGCCCAGGTTGTCAGCAGGCGCGCACAAATGCCCCGGCGGGTGCCATGGCGCCCGCGGGCATCGGGTTGGGGACCACTGGCCTACATTAACCACCCTAGTTTGAACTAGGGTGGTAGTGTAGACATACCCAGAGTGAGGCAGGAGGGGGAGGAAAAGAGAAAGAGAGAGTGGGGGAGGAGAAGAGAAAGCAGGCATGAGAGGCAGGAGAAGGAGGAGAAGAGAAAGAGAGAGTGAGAGGCAGGAGGAGGAGGAGGAGAAGAGAAAGAGAGAATGAGAGGCAGGAGGAAGAGGAGAAGAGAAAGAGAGTGAGGGGGAGGAGAAGGGGGAGGAGACTTAAATACAAGTGAAAATTTTTAATTATTAATGCAGAATTTTTTTAAGAATGACTTACAATATAATTAAAATAAAATTATCCAACTAAATTAAGTTTCTATCAAATTTACCCAATTCACATTTAATATGAAAATAGCCTTCAATTTGCGCATTTGACGCCTTTTTTCTATTTTTTTTCAAAGGACGGGTCCCACGAAATTGTGCTGCCCTGGGCCTTGCAAAACTCTCATCCGTCCCTGTAGAAGGGCAATAAGTGAGAGGAGATTCAGGTCCTGAAAACCCACAGGGAGAAAATGCCCCAGTCTACGGCATGCCTCAATCAATTAGCAAAACTTCACCGATCAACCTGGCCACTCCAGCAAAGAATTGAAGAGCAGCTGCCCTTAATTACTGAATACAGCTACAGCTAAAAAAAGTTCTGTTGCCCAACCCAATGTTTTGACCCACCATTACCCATGTTTCCATGAGAATGGGAGGTTTGCTCTAACCCTATACAGATGGTTTAATGAATGAGCTTCATGAACATATTGAATGTTGTGTTTTCAATGCAGCCTGAAACCAGGGAAGAGTTGCACAACTTCAGGGTTTGTTGTGAATGTTTCTCACTCCCCTATGTATGGGTGCCAGCTGTTCAAGACCAGCATCTCTCATGTTCCCCATGAAGATGGCACTGCTAGATATTTAAGTTGTTAGTGGCACAAGAGAATACCTGGGATTATGTGTTACCCTACTTTGATAATTTAGGACTGTGGCAGTGAATCACTGAAAGACAGAAAAGCCATAATATCCTTTGGTACCAGGCCTATACAACTATTCTGTAATTGGTTGTCTATAAAAAGATTCATTAAGACACATATTTGATAGCATTCTCCTTAGAAACAGAGTCTCTGTGCTGCTGTATGAGCTTTTAACATTTAGTAAACAGCTAATTTCACTATAACATGGGCTTTTTTGTTGTTAATTATCATAGAAGAAGCAGCCCAACAATAATTTGCTAGTCAGTGCAACTGTGGGATTTAAATGGGGAAATTACCTCTTGTCTCAGCAAGGAAGTAATTGATTTCAATGCACTTAAAGATATAATACTAGTTGCTGCATGTTTTCTTTTCTTTTCTTCCTCCAGAAATCTGACACCATTATGTCACTGATACAAATGGAATCTTAAAGGTGCATCTAATTCTCTCCCTTTTACAAATTCTGGCTCTTTGTTCTCTAAATGGGAAGTTGTTTCAATTCCAGGTGAAAAATGGCCCAAGGACAGACTTACAGTCCAGCTCAGTGTCAGAGCCTTTCATTTTTTTTCTTTATAAATGTCTGTACTCAGTCTTTTCTCGCTTCATTGCTAATCATTGTGATTTTGCTAAATTGGAAAAAAAATCACACTTTTAAAAAGGCTGTCAAAGTAGAGGGCAGAATTGTCTTTGTTGGAAGGCCATCTGTTGTTGCAGTCAACTGAAGTTAACTGGAAGGCAGTTCATGGTACTTGAAACTAAATTTAATTAGAGGAGATGGACTAAAAAAAGAACCATATATTTAAAGATGCCTTGCAGTACATGAGTTTTTTCCCCCTGAACTTTAACAACTTCTTATACAGCCACATATTATCAAGTGTCTTAAGGGTACATGAGGTGGGAACACAGACAATCAACACTTAAGGCAGGATATGTATTGCTTTTTAATCAGAACTTCACATTACATTACATTTAATTCACAAACACAATTCAAAGCTGACCCTGCAGCTGTTATTCTTTCCTGCATTGTTTACCATGTAATGATGCCAATTCTGTGTTCTTCTGTAGCATGCTCTAGCCATTAGTCTCATAGTCTTCTACAAGTATATACTGTAAGGTGAATAAAAGAAAGAGGGCTTGTTTCACCTGCCACTGCTGTGCAGCTACCTCTGGGTAGAATGGAGCAGTAGTTTTAACTTATCATTTTAGGATATTACCTATGTAATAATGCTGTATGCAATTAAAACTGAAGAGGAAATGTAGGTAGGCAAAACGTAATTTCTCTTGGTTAGCCAGGACAATGAGGTTAACACCCCATTCTTACAAAAAGTGACAGAGGATCTTTGTTGACTGCTCTTGATCTAAGGTAATAATTTTTGATAGGGAGCCACTCCAAGATTTTGGAAAGTGGTCAAGGCCCACACTCTCCCATGATATAAATGGAGGTGTGGGGTTTGGGATGGAGGTTGGGTGCAGAAGGGAGCTTGGAGTAAGGGATTGGGGTGCAGGAGAATCTGGGAGGGAGTTTGGTAAAGGAGGCAGTTATGATCTGGGGCAGGGATCCCCAATCCCACATCTCACATCCATGATACAAAAATGGCCTGGCAGCCACTTTTCCTAGTGCTGTGCGGGAGCAGAACAAGCAGGGAGTGTGCCTGAGGCTCCCTGCTGCATCCACGGGCCGGATCCAATGACTTGGAGTGCTGGATCTGGTCCACCCACGCTGTTTTGCCCAGCCCTGATCTAAGGTCTGTTTCATGTTTCCACTTCAGAATATCCAATTGCTTGGTGGTTAGGCAGGCTCATGGGACTGAAAACCTAGGTGCACGTTCCCACTGGTGCAAATATCTTTTGCGGGCTCGGGTTAGACGACAGTTGAACATGGTGGAGGAGGTCAGTGGTGCCTAAATGTTGAACTTGAGTGAATCTGCCCATTAGTAACTTGAATCAATTAAGCATGGCAATGCTGGGTGAAGTAACACCTAAGTACCTTTCAAATTTCAGGCCTTACACATTTCTGAAAATTGTACCTTTACTAAAAATGTTATTTTAAAAAGTTCTCCAGTTGCTCTAGGGGAAGCTCTCAAAAGAGCTTCGGGATTTAAAAGTCCATGAATATCCATGGATTGATTTATTAATCAAAAATAACATTATATGCTTTTTGTTTTGTACCTTTCTTTTCAAGCCATGCATTTTATCTCTTTCAAACTGATTAATAATCCAACCCCGCATATAGATAATTTGATTTCAGAAGAATAGAAATTGCAGCCTCAAACTACCTCTAATTTACCATTGCAGCAATGCCGTTGACACAAATATTTATGCAAAGGAGAGCAGAGAAAATGCTCATTTCCTACAAGGAGCAGTAATGCATTTAAAAGATGTCATTAATTAATCCCTTCTCTGGGCCTCTCTGCACATCCTACTTTCCCAGTTTCATCTTTTCAATCAAACTCTCTGGTGCACCTTGTACAACATGGAGCCTTGTACCACACTGAGCATATTGCTAGCATGTAACCAATAATAGATAATTATCCAAAACTCTCTTCCAAGCCTATTTTAAGGGTTATGTAAGTAAGGACTCTCCCTAGAAACAATGAGAATAAGAGTTTTACACCCCTTATAAATTAGAACTAGTCTTTTCAGCTGTTGCTGAAGCAGTCGTCTTGTATATCCTGGTGTTACAACTTTTCAAAGATCTAGATTTAAGGCAACACTCCTTTGCAATCATGTATTTTCTTATTTGGGTGGTGGCTGTTACAGGACTGCACAGTTATGCTTTCCTCCCTACTATCATTAAAGTTTCTTGCTCTCTTTAATAAGCCATGAAGCAAAAGACAGTGTAGATGTAGCATATATTTATGATTAACATTGGTTGAGTTATCATACACTCCTCATCGTGGAGAGTTAAATGGAGCCCAGGGGGTGTTCAACCCATAACAAATGGATAGCTTGCAACTGATTCTCAGCTGATGTTGATTATCATAGTTCTAGTCCATTGAGTTCAGGGGAAGTAACACAATCTACTGCAGATGGATCTGGCCCATGGGCTATTAAAAGTAGAAGGTTTTAAGAACTCAGGATGGGGTACTGTCTCTGAGGACCTCTGTGCTTATCTTTCACTTGCTTTTTCTTCATGATGTGAGTTTGGCTATTTACGCATGGATAGAACACAGTTTATCTGCAGTTTTGCCAGAAGGCAAATACATGTGGGGAGTGAAATAACGTGCCCTGTCTTAGCTATAGTGTAGCTTCCCCCTTTCAACATGCTGTAAAGTAGCATCAAGATACAAACAAAGCAAGTCTGAAGTGTGTTTATGAAACACTCTATTTGGTGCTTCCTCCCTATGCACCTCCCATCCTGAGCTGTGGCACTGTGCTCAGATGGTGGGAAACAACACAACAGAACATTAGTTGCTCAGTTTGGGCTTTATGCTCATACTCTAATAGTGGTTATAAAAGAAAGGCTTTAAGGAGTCTCGCCAAATGGTCCAGTAAAATTATAAAGGCTTTAATAGATTAAAACAAAAGTGTTTTATCAACCATAACTCTAGTGTCACAGAAAATAAATAGTATTTAACAAATGGGTGACTAACCTTCTCCTTGGGTGCTTATAAAAAGCTCACAACTACCAGTGCAAGCAGCAAGAAATCTCAGAACAATAAATGGATGGAAGGAGCCTCTAGCAAGCCAAATGCAAAGCAAAGAAGCATTTTAATTTGGTTCATTATTAAAAAAAAAGTTTGGCTTTTTTCAGGTAAATTGAATTAGAGTCAAAAGCTTATGTATCGTCTGCCCACTTACTTGTATAAAAGTAATAATTATGATAATCAGGGCCGGTCCAAGGTATTCTGGCGCCCCGGGCATGGGCGTGCGGCACTGCCCCAGGGCACACGGCGCATGCACAGCCTGGCTACAGCCGCTGGCGCGCGGCCCGGGCCCGCCTTCAGGGCGCACGGCGCATGCGCGGCCCAGCTATGGCCACTGGCGCACAGCCCGGGGCCCGTTCCTAGGGCGCATGGCACAAGTGCAGCCCAGTCCGGCCTGGATGTTGCTGCTGGCGTGCGCGCCGGGTCGTGTAGGGCTCCACGGCCGTGGGGGAGGGCGTTACTGGCCGGCGCCACAGGGATGCGGGCAGGCCAGCGCTGCGGGAGCCGGGCTCACGGCGCCTGATGGAAGCTGTAAGGGACACCATTCGCCCCTTACAGCTGCCATCAGGCGCCCCCCATCAGTTGGCGCCCTGGGCAGCTGCCCGGCTCACACATGCCTCTGTCCGGCCCTGATGGTCATGTTTAAATTTCTCTCTTTTGTGTGATCAGTAAAATATTATTCCATATTGTAAGCAAGCAGCAAGTTTCCAAATGTTTTCAAAGAGAACATAAACCAAACAAGTATTCATTCCGGGTGAAACTAGCTCCTTTTCAGAGTGCCACATCAAGGCCTATCCAGCACTTGTGCCCCAGCTAAACTCGTGACCTTCTGTGGATATAGTGAGTCATGCATATTTAAGAAGATGTGAAATAGAAGTACAAGAGAATCTACCAGCACCATGCATCTCCATTTGGTGTTTTATGGAACTTTGACAGAGAAGTCCAGGCACAATGGGGTAAATGGTAATGGTCATAGACAAATTCAGCAATTTCTAACTCTAGCCACTATTTGCTTCCTTTGTAGAAGTAAAACTAATAAAACACTATTAGAATTGCTAATATTCTGCCAAAGTCACACTGGCTGCTGTGTGATTAATGAAGGATATGTAGTAATGGATGAAAAGAGATCTGATCCAAATTTAATGCATTAGAAAACATTTTCTCCCTCTGCAACCCTTCCAATATGAAGATGATTGAGCCTAATGCTTTCTTGGATTGAATGCACACAAAACGATTAACAGTAGCAACTTCATTAGCATTACCCATCATTGTAAATAATTCCATCAGGTCTTCCCAATCAGTAACTATCTTAGAGACAGTATGTTCCTGGCATTTTGTTTCACCAAGAAGACTTCATTCATACAGAATGTTTAAATACCCAATAATTTAAAGGATATAGTAACAAAACTAAAAGGCACTGGCACCGAGTCACTTACAGTTCAGTAGTGTCACAGAAGCTCTTGAGAATTCAAACACCGAGGACATGCAGAAATGCAGCCAATCAGAAAGTGTTCTGTTCATCTATATTTCAGAACACTGTATCTTCCCAGATGACATTGTTAATTGTGTAGTTCTATCCAGGTTGTCACTGTGGAGCCTTTAAATCGGTATGCCAGTGGGTTTCTCCTGCATTACAATTGATGGGGAGACAATTGCTGATCCTGTTCACACTGAGCAATTTCTGTTCAGGCTCTGCTTTTCCCTGAGTTCTTCATTATTAATGTTTGGCCTGTAATTTCAGGCTAAAGGGGAAAGTGAAACAACCATCGTTAATAGCACTTAGTTTGTGGCTGAGCTTTCACAGACTAATAAATGATTTGTAATTTCACAATTAAACTTTGTGTTGATGCAACAGAGTTGCAGTTGACTGAATATCCACATAGTGGCCACTTCTGGACAAAAAAAAGTAGTAAGCACACATTCAAATGTGTACCTAATTAGATTAGCATTGTAATACATGCTCATAATGTACTGACCTCTTTCTTAGGCAAGGCTGTGTAGGATGCAAGCCTAAAACTAATACAAAAAATCATGTTAACTTACCCATTAATTGTAAAGTACATCTTTTGGTGTGCAACATGCTGTACAGCTCTCTTAGACCCTTGGAGCAGCAAATATCTTTTTTGTTCTGCATTTGTACAGCAGCTAGCATAATGGAGACCTGCTCCATGACTATGACTCCTAGATGCTTTGGTAATACAAATATACAGAGCTGTTGATTGATCGCAGGTAACTCATGGGACGGACTCCAAAAATTAATTGTGATTAAAAAATTAATCATGATTAATACTTTTAATCACACTGTTAAAATTGAATATAAATTTAAATTTATTACATATTTGGAATGCACAGTCAAACCTGTGGAACTCCTTGCCTGAGGAGGTTATGAAGGCTAGGACTATAACGGGGTTCAAAAAAGAACTAGATAAATTCATGGCAGTTAAGTCCATCAATAGGTATTAGCCAGTATGGGTAAGGAATGGTGTCCCTAGCCTCTTTTTGTTAGAGGGTGGAGATGGATGGCAGGAGAGAGATCGCTTGATAATTACCTGTTTGGTTCACACCCTCTGGGGCACCTGGCATTGGCCACTGCCAGCAGCCAGGATACTGGGCTGGATGGACCTTTGGTCTGACCCAGTATGGCCATTCTTATGTTCTTATGTTTTTTCTGCATTTTCAAATATGTTAATTTCAGTTACAACACAGAATACAAACTGTACAGCTCTCATTTATGTTATTGCTAGCAGATGTACCCGGCATTGCTCAGGTGCTTAACTTTTTGGGGGTGCAGAAGTCAGGGCAGAGGGGTATAGAAGGGGGGGTTAGAGCAGGGGGTGTAGGAGTCAGGAGGCTTGTAGATGTGGAGGGGCTCGGGGTAGAGGATGGGGGTGCAGGAGTCAGGGTAGGACTTGGGAGAGTCAGGGTAGGGAGAGGTAGTGCAGGAGTCAGGGTAAGGGTCTGGGAGGTGTAAGGTGGCTGAGGGTAGGAGTTTGGCATGGGGAGTGTGGGGTGCAGGATTCAAGGAAGTGGGGGACTCAGGGAAGAGGACTTGGAGGTCTGGGAGGGGGCTTACCTGGGCCACCTGCGGTGGCTGCCTGAGGCAATGCTGGGCTGGTGGCAGTGGCTCCACAGGCCACCTGTCCTGGACCATGGGTAGCAGCCGCTTCCCATGCCACTAAGGTCATGCTGGGCAGCTGCCCAGGTCTGTGCTGGGCCATCAGTTGCAGCAGTTCCTGAGGTGCCCCCGTGTATGGGGGCTGTGCTGCTTGCCCAGTACACCCCTTTTCTAGATCTAGGGCTGGATGGGGTGGAAGTTGCTTGGGCTTCTTCTGTGGCGAACTGGGGAAACAGTGGTTTGGTCACCCTCCCCTTTCCCCCTCCCCACATGGTCACTATACAGTATAACTCTCCCTCCTAGCAGCTCCCTCCCTCTCTGTGTTATGGGAAACAATTCCATTCCAGGCACATCCTGTTTTCCCAGAAAAACCAAACTCTGATTTTGCTTTAAATTCGGATAAGAGGAAGCTGCATACCAAATTTGGTAGCTCTAGCTCTTATTGTTTAGGAGGACTTCTTGAACAAACGGACTCACAGACAGAGAGACAAACAGATGCACATTCCTAAAGTCTATAGATAGATTTTCATTACAAATATTTTACTGTAAAAATGATAAAAGAAATAGTATTTTTCAAATCACTTCATAGAAGTACTGTCATAAAATCTCTTTATTGTGAAAGTGCAACTTACAAATGCAGAGGTTTGTGGGGGGTTTTGTTACATAACTGCACTCAGAAACAAAACATTGTAAAACTTTGTAGTCTAAATGTCCACTCAGTCCTACTTCTTGTTAGGCAATCACTTACAAAAACAAATTTGTTTATATTTATGGGAGATAATGCTGCCTGCTTCTCCTTTACAGTGTCACCCAAATGCGGGAACAGGTGTTCACATGGCACTTTTGTAGCCAGCACTGCATGGTGTTCACATGCCAGATATGCTAAACATTTGTATGCACCTTCATGCTTTGGGCACCATTCCAGAGGATATATTTCAATGTTGATGACACTCATTAAAAAAATACAATAATTAAATTTGTGACTGAACCCCAACCTAAGTGGGAAATTGTATGTCTCCTGCTCTGTTTCACCTGCTTTCTGCCATATATTTCATGCTATAGCTGTCTCGGATGACGGGTTATGCAATTATTTTGTGTACATAATTCTACATTTGTAAGTTCAATTTTCATGATAAAGAGATTGCATTGAAGGGCTTGCAATGAGGGAATTGAAAAACACCATTTCTTTTGGGGTTTTTTTATAGTTCAAATATTTGTAATGAAAAACAAATCTAAAGTGAGTACTGTATGTAACCCACACACCCACTGAGTGTGGTTCACTGTCCCATATACAGGCATTTAGACCACTTACACAGTGGGCGAATTAGTTTGCTCTACAGAGCTGTGTCTAGACTACATCCCTCTTTCAACAGAGGGATGTAAATTAGACATGTTGAAATTGCAAATGAAGCAGGAATTTAAATAACCTGTGCTTCATTTGCATAATTGCATAATGGCGCTCTTTCGAAAAAGCATCATTTTGAAAGTAAAACCGTGTTCTAGACACGGTTCTTTTAAAAATGGCTGGTTTTTTTGAAAAATACTGTAAACCTCATCAAAAAAGCGCCATTTTGAAAGTAAAACCACGGTCTAGATGTGGTTCCTTCGAAAATGGCAGGCTTTTTCGAAAGATCCTGTAAAACCGTTTTCAAAAGAACCGCATCTAGACTACGGTTTTGTTTTCAAAATGGTGCTTTTTCGAAAGAGCGCCATTACATGATTATGCAAATGAAGCATGGAATATTTAAATCCCCGCCTCATTTGTAATTTCGACGTGTCTAATTTACAGTCCTCTGTCGAAAGAGGGATGTAGTCTAGACACAGCCCAGTCTTAACAGAAAGGCAGCAGACTTTTAGCTCAAGCTGTAGAGGCTCATGCACTAAGCTTCAGAGGTCTTAGGTTCTATTCTACCTGACATTGTTACATGTATATTCTGTGTTGTGATTTAAATCAACATATATATAATGTAGAAAACATCCATATTACTTACTGTTTAACAGAAAAATTTTTGTGAATAATTTTAATTGCTTGACAGCCCCTCATTTTAATAATAATAATATACAGTCTTGGGTTCAATCTGTGTGTGTACATGCATGCCTGCTGACTCGTCAATTGTACATATGCTCCCAGTTTCTAGCACAGGCCCCTACCATCATTTCTTGTAATTCTAACCATCTCAGAAAACACTTAAGTGAAAGGGCTTAAAATTGTGACTTAAATAAGAACCTGAAGTACATGCAGCTGATTCCAATCAATCCTGTTTAAAGCGCAGTTTAAATGGAAGGATAATGGCACTGAGCGCTTATGGCAGTGTTTCAGAACAACTTGTTCTATAGTGATTATTCACTAGCATTACATCTGCTAAAAAAGGTAGGATTGCTGAACCATTCCCTTGTGTTTCATATAGCTACCCCAGTTAGCAGTGGCTGTTTTGGACAGAGTATGAGTCTAAAGGCATAAAAGATCACATGTTTGGGAAGTGCTTCCCTATGCTGTGAGCCCAGGGAAGTTGGAGCTGGTCATCTCATTATTTAGACTAATGCCTCAAGAGCATTTAACGTTTTACTTTGGGTTAATCACATTAGGAGTAATGTAATGCATCTACACTGAACCTGGGCTTCTTTCCAAAGCTGTACTGTTTATGTTCAAGGAAAATAAAGGAACAGACACCTAAAGTGATTCAGAGAACAAACATTATACTGCTCTAAGACATAATTCACTGGAGGGAACTGTTAGCTGAGCCAAGTTTTAACTAGCCTCATCCATAGGAAATTGTCAAAATGCATCTGGGCACAGTTTTGTTTTCTCATGCAGATATTTTTGTAAAGTCCACTCTCATTTTTCCTGGTTGGTGAAGCCCATTAGTAGTCTAAGTAAAATGCCAGCAAAATGGCCTAATTCCCGGGTGTGTGTGTTTTTTAAAGCAGCATTCATCTCTGTAGTGTTCATAAAAGTAGCAATTAGACTATTTAGGCAGGGTTTTTTGTTTTGTGCAAAAATGATTCTGCTTGTGATGTGGCAGTGTTTCTGTCTCTTTGCATTAGCTGAAAATACATTTTAATAATGTACCACTGTGGTTTCTTATTAATAGAGTTTCAGACTTGTGTGCAGAGCATTTGATCTGCAGAATTGCTCACAGCATGGGAAGAGCTATGGTGATGGTAAACTTCATAAAACATGTGGATGTCTGATCAATGCTAGTGCTTTGTAGATTGGCTGTTATTGCAAGCACCATAGGGAAAGGCCTTTGTATATTCATGCCTAATCATTTTCTAACCTCTTAAAATTCTCATCATGGCAGCCTAAAAGTACCCAACATCATTATTGGTTACTTCCCTCTCCATGATGGTCATTTGTCATTAACACTTGCAGTCCTTTTGGACAATATTAAAAACATAAGCTCGCTTAACTTGCGGTAATTGAAGTTGACTTATACAGCCTGAAAAACCTTGGATATTGTTTTCAAAATACTATGTTACAGTTCTGTGAGTTTGAGGACTGGCCACACTGTCACATCAGCCCAGCCTGGCCCCTCTCTGCTGTGATCCTGTCAGGACTCCTAAGCCAAGTTTGGTTAACAATCGCTGGACCAGTCCTTGGATCGCAGATCTCTGTGGGTATATCTACACTGCAGTGTGGGTCCCTAAGGGTATGTCTACACTACCCCGCTAGTTCGAACTAGCGGGGTAATGTATGCATACCGCACTTGCTAATGAAGCCCGGGATTTGAATTTCCCGGGCTTCATTAGCATAAGCGGGGAGCCGCCATTTTTAAATCCCCGCTGCTTCGAACCCCGTGTAGCGCGGCTACACGGGGCTCGAACTAGGTAGTTCGGACTAGGGTCCTATTCCGAACTACCGTTACTCCTCGTGAAACGAGGTGTACCGGTAGTTCGGAATAGGCACCCTAGTCCGAACTACCTAGTTCGAGCCCCGTGTAGCCGCGCTACACGGGGTTCGAAGCAGCGGGGATTTAAAAATGGCGGCTCCCCGCTTATGCTAATGAAGCCCGGGAAATTCAAATCCCGGGCTTCATTAGCAAGTGCGGTATGCATACATTACCCTCCTAGTTTGAACTAGGAGGGTAGTGTAGACATACCCTAACTCCCCATGTCTACCCTCCAATTGTGCTAATTCAGTTCTTGAACCAGAGTCTTAGGACTCTGCTGGACTGGCGGGCCCAAGCTCCAGTTAAGCTAGGACCCAGGGCCCGAGCCTTATTGCTTTGCAGCATAGATGTAGCCCCACTTGGCTTGGGTCCTAGGAGTCAGACAGCAATATCCCACAATTCTGTGGGACAGCTTCCTTAGTCTTCTCTATCCCAACTGTCTGCATTAGGGTTGCCAGGTATCTGGTTTTGAACCGGACAGTCCAGTATTTGAGCTTTCTGTTCAGGAAACAAATTGAGAAAATAGAAATGTCTGGTATTTTCTAAATAAAAGGAAATGTAGATTGTGATGTAATGTCAAGTGTGTCCAGTATTTTTGTTGAAACCATCTGGCAACCCTATCTGCAATCTATTGAAAATGAGAGCCACCTCCCACCCCCTTTGCAGCAGCTCAGGTCTGGTCACTTCTGATCACTCATCTGCATGCACAATATATATGAGAGTCTCTTGCTTTCACAAGGGAGAGCGAATGGATTAAGCCTTTTGCAGGGTAATGTACGGGGCAAGCAGTATGTTTTCCCACAATTCACCACAGTCGTCGGTTTGTAGGGGTAGGCTGTAGGGGCTCTAGGGTATGATTACTTTGACTTGGGTCTCTGCACTGTGGTTGGACACCAGAGCCCTAGGTTCAAGCGTGAATTAGAAAAGTCTTAACATCAGGGTTAAAATGCAATGTAGATGCTCAAGCTCACAGATCAGCTGAGTACCACTAAGCCTGGGCATGCACTGCAGTGTAGACACACCCTAGGAATTCTGTAGTTATCACAGGAAGTGTATTGGTGGTTCAGTACATGGCACTCTTCCCTCTGAGTCAGTTCTGAACCATGCTCCAGCATGATGTCAAGGGACAATACAGGATCACAGAATCATAGAATGCTAGAAGCTGAAGAGATCTTGAAAAGTGAAGTCTAGTCTCCTGCCCTTATGGCAGGACCAAGCACCATCATCCCTGATAGATATTTATCTAACCTGCTCTGAAATATCTCCAATTATAGAGATTCCACACCCACTTTAAGCAATGTATTCCAGCGCTTAACAACCCTGACAGGAAGTTTTTCCTAATGTCCAACCTGACTGCAATGTAAGCTCATTTTTTCTTGTACTATCCTCCAACATTCGGGAAAATAAGTTTTCTCCCTCCTCCTTGTAACACCCTTTTAGGTACTTGAAAGCTATTATCATGTTCCCTCTCAGTCTTCTCTTTTCCAAACTAAACAAGCCCAGTTCCTTCAGTCTTCCCTCATAGCTTGAGTTTTCTAGGCCTTTAATCATTTTTGTTGCTCTTCTCTGGACCTACTCCAATTTCTCCACATCTTTCCTGAAATGTGATACCCAGAACAAAACACAATACTCCAAATGAGACCTAATCATTGCAGAGTAGAGCAGAAGAATCACTTCTCATGTCTTGCTCACAACACTCCTGTTAACGCATCCCAGAATCATGTTTGATTTTTTTTGCAACAATGTCACACTGTTGACTCATATTTAGCTTGTGGTCCACCTAAATCCCTTTCAGCAGTGCTCCTTCCCATTCTGTATGTGTGAAACTGATTGTTCCTTCCAAAGTGGAGCACTTTGCATTTGTCCTTACTGAACTTCATCCTGTGTACCTCAGCCCCTCCCATTTTGGTATCATCTGCAAACTTTATGGCTGTGTCTACACTGGCATGAATTTCTGGAAATGCTTAAAACAGAATAGTTTTCGTTATAAGTATTTCCGGAAAAAGAGCGTCTACATTGGCAGGATGCTTTTCCGGAAAAGCCCTTTTTCCGGAAAAGCATCTGTGGCCAATGTAGACGCGCTTTTCCAGAAAAAAGCCCCGATTGTCATTTTCGCGATCGGGGCTTTTTTCCAGAAAAGACTACTGGGCTGTCTACACTGGCCCTTTTCCGGAACAGTGTTCCAGAATAAGGACTTATGCCCGAGCGGGAGCAGCGTAGCTTTTCTGGAATAGCGGCTGATTTTGTACAGTAGAGCGTCGTTGCTTTTCCGGAAATTCAAGGGCCAGTGTAGACAGCTCGCAGCTTATTCTGGAAAAGCGGCTGATTTTCCGAAATAAGTGGCCCAGTGTAGACACAGCCTGTATGTGTACTTTCTATGCTTATATGCTGCTAGAGCAGGGGTGGGCAATAAGCAGCCTATGGGCCAGGCACAGTTCACCAGGGTTATACCCTGGCAAGCTGCCCGATGCTTTATTTTCCATGTGCATCTGCAGGTTCGGCCACTCGAAGTTCCCGTTGGCTGTGGATTGTCATTTCCAGCCAATGAGAGCTGCAGGAAATAGTCTGCTAGTCGGTGTCACTTCCCGCAGCTCCCATTGGCTGTGAATGGCAATCTGCAGTAAACAAGAGCTGCAAGCAGCCATACCTGTGGATACGCAGGTAAATTAACCGTCTGGTGGACTGCCCAGGGCTAATCCTAGAGGAACCACAGCTGGCCCACAGGCTACTTATGGCCTACCCCTAGAAATACAAACTTTTAGATGAGCCATAAATCCCAGGCCTTTAGGAATTAAAGGTCAAGTGGCAATTTTACTAAGAGGTGGGAAGTTACTCCAGAATCCAAATGATAATCAAGCTTCATTACATTCTGCCTTTCTACATTTCTCTTGTGGCTTCAGTTGTGTGTTGAGTATTATTTAGTTTAGATATTATTCATCTTCTTTTAAACTGTTGTGTAACTGTGTGCTGTGAAACAGTTGCCACACTTCTCCCCAGAAGTGGCTGCATTTCAGTGGAGAGTGAAGTGATCCCTCCTTATGCACAACGTACATCAATTTGATAGGTTTGTGAAGCACTTCAGGATGAAAGGTACTGTGCAAGTATAAGATCATTATTTTTAAGGGAACTATATTAACATTATTGGACACTGAAAATGAGTTATTTTATGTTATAGTTGCCATGAGGGTTTTTAAAGGAATCATTATTATAGCATGAAATGGTTTTTTAAAAAAATAATAATAATCATAGACTTTCCATGTTACCCAGTGAAGAGTGATGCACCCATATGAAAGCAAAAAATATATAGTTTGAGAAGCTGATATGTGCATTTCTCTCCCTTACTCCTCCCCCACCAAACATACATGCAACAATAAGGGCTATACATAGAGACTATGGTATATTTACACAGCAACATTATTTCAAAATAACTTAGTACACATCTACACAGCTGGCAGTTATTCTAAAATAATGTCAAAATACTGTCAAGCTGGAGGACTTCTTACACTGACTCCTGTAACCCTCATTGTACAAGGCAGGGGCGGATGAGAGTGCCGCGGGGCCCAGGGCAGCAAAATTTCACGGGGCCCCCCCTTTGCCATGGCGCATGCGTTGGGCCTCGGGAAGCGCGGGGCCAGGGGCAGCTGCCCCGCTCGCCCTGCCCTAAATCTGCCGCTGGTACAAGGAGTAAGGGAAGTCAGGGGAAGAGTGCTCTATTTCAACATAAGTGCTGTGTAGACACTCCCAATGTAAAAATAAGCTATTTTGAAATAAGCTACGCAATTGACAGAGTGCATCATAGACCTATATGGTGTGTCTACACAGCAGGGCTTAACTCAAAATAAACTACTCAAATTGAACTACGTCAATTGCATAGCTTATTTCAAAATTGGAAGCATCTACACAGCACTTATTTTGAAATATAGCACTCTTCCTCTGACTTCCCTTACTCCTCGTACAATGAAGGTTACAGGCATAGGAGTAAGAAGTCCTCCAGCTTGATAATATTTCAACATTATTTCAAAATAACTGCCAGCTGTCGTGGACTAAGTTATTTCAACATAATGCTAGTTATTTCAAAATGATGTTGCTGTGTAGACATAGACTATGTGGTTGATAAGAGGAGTTATAACACTGCTAATGCAGCAAAACTGGAATGACCATATTATCTATCTCATTCAGTGTTAAGAAACTATGCAATTTCCTCACTTTCTGCAGCTCACTCCCTCAGTAACAAAAACTGAAAGAATTGCTCCCGGGGCAGTTATATACCTAAGTGAGATGGTAAAATAGAAGGAAGTAGATTGGAAACCCTTGTTCCCAGAGTTCTTGTTATTAGTTAAGTGATTTTATCCTGAAACCATCCTCTTGCCTCACTGAAAAATCACCTGGCACCGAAAAATAGAAAAGCCGAGTGCCAGTGAATCTAGTAAGACAGCATATACCTCGTGGTTACTGATGCCAAATGTAGTGAAAGAGGTAAAATTAAAATGATGCAACTGAAACTGTCTGACTCCAGTACCCAAATACCGAGAATGCAGAAGCACTCAGTATTGGCTTAAATCTGCTGCCACTGAAGCCAATGACATTGACTTCAGTGGAGTTAGGCCCATGATGAGCACTTTTGAAAAGCTTAGCTTGACTGAGGGTACTTCTACACTGTACAGCTATTTTGGGCTACCAGAGGTATCTTGAAATAGCTACCTCGTGTTTACACAAGCCGCCCGTTATTTCAAAATATTTTTCAAAATAATGGGCGCATTATTTCTCCATCTCTGTAAACCTCATTGCACAAAGAATAAGGGATGGCTCAAAATAGCGCGTTATTTCAACATTTGGCACTGAGTAGATGCGCCAGATTTCAAAATAACCTATTTAGAGTTTAGAAAGCTATGTAGATACACTCTCAGATTACAAATGCAACTCTATCTAAGGGTGAGTTTTAAGAGAAGATGGACAGCAATTTGCTGTCTGTTTTTGTTTGTTTTGTTTTGTTTTGTGTTGTGTTGTGTTGTGTTTTATTTTGTTTGTTGGTTGTTTGTAATGGCAAATACAGAAACACACAATGCATAACCCTTTCCTTACTAATGATAAGGAAAGAAAGCAAAGATTTGCAGAAGTAATTAATATGTCTGAGAACATTTGGGCTACGTCTACACTGGCATGATTTTCCGAAAATGCTTTTAACGGAAAAGTTGTCCGTTAAAAGCATTTTCGGAAAAGCGCGTCTAGATTGGCAGGATGCTTTTCCGCAAAAGCACTTTTTGCGGAAAAGCGTCTGTGGCCAATCTAGACACGCTTTTCCGCAAAAAAGCCCCGATCGCCATTTTCGTGATCGGGGCTTTTTTGTGGAAAACAGTACTGTGCTGTCTACACTGGCCCTTTTGTGCAAAAGTCTTTTGGAAAAAGTCTTTTGCCCGAACAGGAGCAGCATAGTATTTCTGGAAAAGCACTGATGATCTTACATGAGATCGTCAGTGCTTTTCCGGAAATTCAAGCAGCCAGTGTAGACAGCTGACAAGTTTTTCCGCAAAAGCAGATGATTTTGCAGAAAATCTTGCCAGTCTAGGCACAGCCTTGTATTCTTGTATTCTTACATAAGATCAAATCAGACTGCGAAGAGTTTCAAAAAGATCTCACCAAACTAAGTGATTGGACAACAAAATGGCAAATGAAATGTAATGTTGATAAATGTAAAGTAATGCACATTGGAACAAATAATCCCAACTATACATACAATATGACGGGGACTAATTTAGCTATAACTACACAAGAGAGAGCTCTTGGAGTCATTGTGGATAGTTCTCTGAAAACATGTACCCAGTGTGCAGTAGCAGTCAAAAAAGGAAACAGAATGTTAGGAATAATTTAAAAAGGGATAGAAAATAAAACAGAGAATATCATATTGCTGCTATATAAAACCATAGTACACCCACATCTCGAATACTGCATATATCTGATCTCAAAAAAGATTTATTGGCATTGGAAAAGGATCAGAGAAAGGCAACAAAAATTATTAGAGGTTTGGAACAGGTCCCATATGAAGAGAAATTAAAAAGCCTTGGACTTTTCAGCTTAGAAAAGAGGAAACTAAGGGGGATATGATAGAGGTCTATAAAATCATGACTGGTGTGGAAAAAGTGAATAAGGAAAAATTATGTACTTGTTCCCATAATATAAGAACTAGTGGTCACCAAATGAAATTAATAGGTAGCAGGTTTAAAATAAACAAAAAAGAAGTTTTTCATCACACAGTGCACTGTCAACCTGTGTAACTCCTTGCCAGAGGATGTTGTGAAGACCAGGACTTTAACAGGGTTAAAAAAATAACTAGATAAATTCATGGAGGTTAGGTCCATGAATGGCTATTAGCCAGGATGGTAGGAATGGTGTCCTTAGCTTCTCTTTATCTGGAAATGGATGACAGGAGAGGGATCACATGATGATTGCCTCTTGTGTTCACTCCCTCTGGGACATCTTCCATTGGCCACTGTCAGCAGACAGGATAATGGGCTAGATGGACCTTTGGTATGACCCAGTATGGTCATTCTTATGTTCATATGTATTCCCTGAAAAAATGTTCCATCTAAGAAACCTGTTTTCTGGATGGAAACACTGAAAAAAGGAGAAATAATAGAGGAACTGGTAACTGATTTAAACCTAAAAGGTAATTAATCTGAATTTGAAGTAGGTAATATACACTGTTATTAAAGACCAATTTTTATAATTTGTTTGTCTATTTATACTTGCAGGTATGTGAATAGCTGATATTCCAGAAAGTACAATAAGTAAATTGCATGTAAAAATAAAAAAATGAATGCAATAAAGACTCTAGAGCGAGAAATGGAGCACATGGCTATAAAGGTAGCTAAACAAGTAGGGAAAATATTTGCAAAAAATTAAAGTACAAGGTAGCAGGAGAATCTTGCAAGAGCAGGTAGTTATCATCGGGGGCTCCTATGCCCCCAGAGTAGATGTTGAATAGGACTGGGGGGAAGATGGATTCCTGTGAGACTCCACAGGTGAGGGCTTTGTGAATACCATAAAGAACCATATTCTGTGGGAAGTTAAAAGCTGCTATATTTCCAATTGAATCATTTTTGTTAAGACACAGGAAATGAGAGTTGAGATTTTAATCCAAACTGGGACCAGTATTCCTTGCTGGCTTCTATGCCTAAAATTAATCAAAGCAAAACAGATGTTCCAAACATCCCCAGATTTTTGGGGGGGCCAGTTAGACACCCTGCTCCAAAATCTGTGGCTTAGGTACAACTCTAGTTAGGCTATAATGCCCTTTAACTCAGGAGCAGGTGGCCGATTTTTAAAATGACTTGGAGGCTACAACAGCATTAGGTGAAAAAAAAAGTTGAGCTTTATTCTGAGCTTTTGCATGCTGACTTCAGTGGAGTTATGTTTGTGTTAAATGGATGTAAGTATGAGGACCTATTGTGCAAATTTTTAGGGTTATAAATACTAATTGGGTCACCTCTCTAGGTAAATAAAGTTTTAGGTCTAACAATCCTGGCAGTGTCCTTTAAAAACTAGAGTAACATTAGCAGGCAATTCAAACAAAAATACAGTAGCAGGAGAAATCTTATGTAAGAAGGTTAAATTTACCAGTTAATCTTTAGGAAACAAGGTCATCCGTCAGAAGCTAAATATACATGTTTCAGTCCTTGAAACATCTAGGACTTGGACTTAAACTGAGCTAGACATGGGCTGATGTGATTTAACATAGTCCTGATTCAGTTCTAGGGACCTTTGCAGTTTGCAGACACGTCAGTTGACGTAGGAGGGTCAAATTTTAGGTTCCATCTTAGCATAGCAACTGGAAAATCAATGCATCTGATTTCCAGAAGATTTGCAATCCACTGCCAATGGGAGCTGCAAGTGGCCGTACCTGCAGATGTGCAGATAAATAGAGTCTGACAGCCTGCCGGGGCTAATCCTCACAAACTGTTTCCACCTATGGGCCACTTATTGCCTGCCCCTTGGGTGTACAGTAACCATAGTGTCTCCTATACCACTCCTCTACTTTATGCAAGAACTCAACCTATACTTGACTAGCCTCAGGATGGGAGAGGAACCATAAAGACAGCTTACAGTTCTGGTGTCACCTGGGATCTAATACGTAGTTGTCATCAGCTGGCAGTTTCCAGTCATTCCATGAAATGCATACAAGACACTTCTAGGAATGGAGTAACTGTGTCTAAAGCAATTTGCCACTCTTTGAGTGTCTCAGTTCCAGGCATTTCACATTCAAGGAATAAACAGCAAAGTATATGCCTAATAGACTGGAAACTATAAATATGCACCTGTCATTACTAATGCACTAAGTTTAGGTTGGTGGAATCAAATCGTGATAGTGAAAAACATACAGAAGGAGAGGCACATTCTATTTTTGGCTGTGTTTGCTAAGATGTAGTTGATACCTTTACTAACGCTATTCGAAAGATTGATAATGAAAAACAAATGAAACTGCCCAGCTTTTACAATGAACTTCAAATTTGCTAACTCTTTGTAAACTGGGACTACGTTTATTTGACATCTCCTCTCACTGAAGTCTTCCAGCACAGGAATTACCTTTTTCAACTCTCCTACCCAATTGAATACATCTCCTTTGGGCCTCACTGACTCTCCACTTCCCCTATCTTTAATCTTCAGGAGGTGGTCCAGAGAAAAGTTTTTTGAAGAGGAATAGGGATCAAATTTGCACAGCAGCAGAAACTACAGGAAATAATTTCACCATGGGCTCCAAAATCTAAGCTTTCCCATGAACAAAAAAGAATAATTCTCTCACCTGAATGATTGCAAATTTAACCTTCAAAATATGGTTCAGGTGTAAACCAATGCCCAAATCTGCAGAAAGCCTGAAACAATAGCTCTGAGAGAGCTATGAACTGTTTTAGTCATTTCAGAAGGTGTTAACTATGAAATATACAGATGTTGCTATACACTGTTAACTATTTTATTGCTGATTAAAAAATTTGAGGGACAGGCACATTAGGTGAATGACACCAGTATGCAGAAATCAAAAGAGGGCCTATGCAGCATTATTTTGGGGTCTTCCATCTGACTTAACTTTTGTACAGGCCTTATGATATTCCTCAGCATAGGGCTACGTTTCACCAGTTATGTAGATCTTCATGTGAGTGAGTGGGTCTTGAGAGAATGCCACCACTTAATTGTTTTCCAGTCTAACCCCTGAGGCAATTATTTGTGTCTATGGAGGCCAAATAAATAACTTGTGCTTTCTATGCAACTAGAGTAGCCTTCAGTGAACATCTATCATGTACCAAGCAGCCAGACTGTGACAAAATAATGAACAGCATAACAAGCAACATCTGCCACTCACTTATCCCAAAATTAAAATGATCTCTCAGCAAATGTGTAGGCAGACAAACCTTAGTTGCTACTTTGTCACTGCATATGACCTAAACTCTCATTATTTCATATTCTGTCAACTTCATATCCATTTCATTCCAGTGTGGCAGTGCTATATTATTCACAGGCACTTCCTGATTCCTACTTTCAAATCCCTGCTCTGCCTGATTTGGAGCAGAAACTTGACCCTTAGTCTCCCCTTTCCCTCCTCGCCCCCCCCCCCCCCCCATTCCCCCATCAATGTCCTAATCTCCAGGATATTGGGTGTTCTGGGACCACACACATAGCCAGCTCATCCCAAAATATTCCTGACCTACTCACCTTTGGCTATTTCTTGTGAGGGTTAGGCATATTCTGAGATCATCTACTGCATCTACCATACAGATGAGATGGGGAGATATGCCTATCTGTCTGACTACACAGGACATTACTGTGAGGCAAGGGAGGATGTGCTTTGACATACTACCATAGCACTACATTTCAACACAGACTGAGAATCCTACCATGGTGTAGGTGGGAGCCAAGGCTCTCAGCAGTTCATCAGTTGTCACAGTTTTGCGCATGCCCACTGTTGGTAGCAGTACAGCAGTGCTTTTTGGGAATGTCAGTGTTAGGTGCCTAACGAGGCAGTTGGGCACTGAAGTCCCTTTGTATATCTAGTCCTGTATACTTATTTAGGCTCTGTCTACTCTATAGCCAATGGCAGAAAAACTTATTTCACTTGGGGGTATAACTATTCCCCGTCTCCTAGTGACTTAAGTTACACCAACATAAGCATTTGTATGCACAGCGCTTATGCCACTAGCAAAGGTGGTTATTTTATGCTAGTGAAACAGCTCTTCCCCATCAACATAGAGTTTTTTCCCAACACAATAGAGCTATGCTGTATGTATAGACAGGGTCTTTTCCTAAGCTTCCTTCATGATATGAACCATATCTTATGGGAGTGTTCTTTAAAGCACTTCCCACTGCATTTGCAACTCCATAACTCACCTTCCCTTCCATTCACAATTGTATGACATCTTCGTGGCAACTATAGGAATTAGTAGCAATATTACTTGGGGAGTAATATTAGAAAAACATTTCATGTATTTTAGCTGTCCTTTAATGCAGGGTAGCATCAGGAAATAAACAGCCAGCACTTGTGACCCACCAACTCTCCGTTGCCAACCAAATGATCCTTCCTTTATCCTTTAGAGCTTTCTGAAATAAACTCTGATTTTTGGATATTTAAGTATAACTTTTTAGCTAGCTCTCTGTTGCCAGGCTCCTCTATGTTTAAATCAGACTTAATTTTAAGCATACTTGTGTTTGTAAGAGAGCCAATGTATTATCCCCATGACAAACAGCTGACATAACCATTTAGGAAGCACTGCTTGCTGGTGATTTACTTTAATCATTCTCTGCAAGGAATTCAGCATATATGCTTTTTACTTCTGTGAGCCTGAGAGCAGTTATTTCCTGTTTTACCCTTTAATCTTTCCTATTTGTTTCACATTTTAAACCAAGGGGTTCTCATTTATTTACAGTATCAGTTTGGGTTGAACATTAAAGGCCTGAATGTATGACTTAATTTTCATAGGGTTTATGTTGATCAAAAAATTACACCACCTCACAGACATTAATTATTGACGGCATCTTGTGGACTGATGTGGAGAGTTAACAATTCAGATGGGAAGAATCTAGATGTCAGTTTGTTAAGAATACAGATCACAGTTACTGCCAATTGTGGACAAGAATAACGGTTTGAAGGATCATTATTTTTCCTGAAGGTTCTTTAATTTCAATTTTAATGATTTATTAGAGATGGTGAAACAATCTCCTTTGGATTTTGTTCATGTTTCTAGCCTTTACAGTTAATAATTCCATACTGATTGCAATATGTTTGTGATGGATAGCCACAAGCTACAAATTTATTCATGCAAAAATAGTCAAGATTCCCATTGCAAATGTTGCTTAATGGCTATCTTTGAAAATTGGGTTATAAATCTTTTTTTTAAGTAAGTTTCCAGAGTATGTACTTGGGGCTCAGCTTTAGGTAAACCAGGACTGAATTTAGAGGCTGGAACTATTGCACTCTTGAGGTTGTCTCTTCCCTTAAAATTCCTGACATTGAGGAAGGTAACCATTACTGTTACTATTAGTTCAGTAGTGCCATGAGGCTCCAGCCAAAACCAAGGTCCTGTTGCACTAGGTGCTGTACAACACAGGCTATGTCTACACTGCAGAGTTTTTGCGCAAAACTAGCTGTTTTTGCGCAAAAACTCAAGGAGCCTCCACACCTCAAGGTCAGTTTTGCGCAAGAAAATTTACAGTCAATCGACAGAACAAAGGGCTTTTTGCGGTATAGGTATTCCTCTTTCTACAAGGAATAACTCCTTTTTCCACAAGAGTTATTGCACAAAAAGGCGTGTGTGAACAGGCAGCAGGGGGTTTTTTGCGCATCCATGCAGTCCGGACGCTCTCTTGCGCAAAAGCGTATCGCTTTTCCGATGTTCTTTTGCAGTGTGGATGTGCTCTTGTGCAAGAAGTTTTTGCGGAAGATCTCTTCCGCAAAAAGCTTCTTGCACAAGAAGCCTGCAGTGTAGAGATAGACACATAGTAAGAGACAGTTCCCTGTCCAGAGGGGTTAAAATCTACACAGGTAAGACAAACAAGGAATGGAACAAAGGGAGTATTATTTTCCACATTTTACAGATAGGGAAATGAGGCAAAGAGAGAGAAGGAGTCTATGGCAGAGCTAGGTATTTAATACAGATCTCCTGAATGCTAGCTTATTGCCATAAGCACAAAACAGTCATTCTTTTGAATGCTAGATGGCTTACCCACCTCCCCAAAACCTCTTCCATTGCCTGAATTTTGAAAATATTCCTTAGTTTCCTTAGTTTCCTGCATTTACACCTCTTGAGCTGCCTTTGTCTTTAAGATGACATCTCCATAAATTCATGTGCCATCTGCTGCACACTCATTGTCAGTATCCATACTTAAATCGGGTTGCTAATATCTCATGGGAAGTGTGTGTTTCTCACATTAAGAGACTGTTTCCCTTGTAAATCTTCCCAAGCCTGATGTTTTCCCCATTATACTATGAACTTCCAAAGAATCAACATACAAAAGCAGATCTTGAGGCTTCACTTCACTGATTAAAGCTGAGAGATGCAGTTCAGCAGTTAGGGAGACTGTGAGGTTTTCTAAAGCTCCACTGTAACATGTCAGTGTGCAGTATCTTAGATTTGCAATAATTTGAAGTGAAGGAAGGCAATAGAGCTATGTTTTAATTGTCAAAACTGTATCTTATTGGTCAGCATTTCTGCTGGTTTCCAGTTTTCAGATTTCTTACTGCTCCTTTCCCTGCCAATTTGGAACTTATCTTTCCACCCATTTTCATTCCAGACCACTGCTTTGTATTCCCTAACAAATTCTTCTTTTGTCTATCAGACACATTACAACTGCTACTGAAAAAGTAATATCTGGTGGCACACAGGAATTTAAACAAGATCATTGATTTTTAGGGGTTATTTTGCAAAGTAGTACACACTTTCTGATAACAATCATTCCTAATCATTCCTGAATCCTATGAGATTCAGATCCAGAGTTTGAGTACTCCAATGATGTTTGTATCTAAAACTTTGATTCCGTCCATTATAAAAGATAGGCATAGTCCTAGGGTAGGACTTGCAAATTTTGGTCCTGAGTTTTGATTTTTCATACTTCTAGATTGTGGACCATTTTGATCTGAGGTATGATTAGGTTCTATCTTAAATAATAATCACCCAAGTACAGTAAACCGAATGCATCTTGTGGAAGATGGGTAGTACAGTAAGCTTAATACATAAGGGTATGTCTACACTACCCCGCTAGTTCGAACTAGCGGGGTAATGTATGCATACCGCACTTGCTAATGAAGCCCGGGATTTGAATTTCCCGGGCTTCATTAGCATAAGCGGGGAGCCGCCATTTTTAAATCCCCGCTGCTTCGAACCCCGTGTAGCGCGGCTACACGGGGCTCGAACTAGGTAGTTCGGACTAGGGTCCTATTCCGAACTACCGTTACTCCTCGTGAAACGAGGTGTACCGGTAGTTCGGAATAGGCACCCTAGTCCGAACTACCTAGTTCGAGCCCCGTGTAGCCGCGCTACACGGGGTTCGAAGCAGCGGGGATTTAAAAATGGCGGCTCCCCGCTTATGCTAATGAAGCCCGGGAAATTCAAATCCCGGGCTTCATTAGCAAGTGCGGTATGCATACATTACCCTCCTAGTTCGAACTAGGAGGGTAGTGTAGACATACCCCCAGTCTTTCATCAGAGAATACTTGAGTTTCAATGTACAGGCAGTCCCCGGGTTACATGGATCCGACTTACATCGGATCCCTACTTACAAACGGGGTGAGGCAACCCCGCACTAGCTGCTTCCCCCAGCAGACCAGGGAGACGCGAAGCTAGCGCCCCCCCTTCTCTCCCCAGCAGACCAGGGAGATGCAGAGCAGCTTTTCTCAGCAGACACCTCAGCTTGAGAATAAAGGACTGAGGGAAGTGAGGTGTGGGAGAATAAAACTGAGCTCTGGAGAAATGTTTGGCTAGAGTTTCCCTTACAATATGTACCAGTTCCAACTTACATACAAATTCAACTTAAGAACAAACCTACAGTCCCTATCTTGTACGTAACCCGGGGACTGCCTGTAGTGTAGAAATGAGTCTAATCTCACTCTGATCACAAGTGGCCATTTACCCGTAATGCAAAACCTCCACATAATTGGTTTTGATTATCAGTCAAAATGCAGGAAAGGTCTTAACAGGAGAAGGCAGATAGCATTTTTTTATCTGGGTAGGGAAAACTTACGTAGCACCGATTGGTTTTAATCAATGGTGTCAGCTTCTCAGTTTACTCGCCCTGAAAATAACATAGGGGGTTCCAATAATTCATGTTCTTTGCAGCCTCAAAACAAAATAATTTTTCTAATGGCTTCATCTATAGTACTGCTATTGCAAGACTATAATATTAATCAAACTACATTTTTCCGTAGCATTTCAGGACTCGCAGATCAAATATTTGACAGAGAGCTCCTTATTCTTTATTTGTATTTGTCATTTTCCATGTTTGGCATCCTCTTTAGTGCAGTGCTTGTATTCTCAAATCCCACCGAGATGTGTAGGCATTGAAGATGCTTACTGGACTATGTAGCATTAAATACTAAGAGAAAGGATGATTGAGTAATATCTATTTTTTCATGTAACCCCTATTTTTCTACTGTTCTCTTAAAAAAAGAAAGTGCTAAATATCATCTGAGACTATTGTGATTCATATGGGGAACCAAAGTGCTGTTAATATTTCACTGTCTTCCTATAAATGCAAAACAATGAGGCTCACAACAGTACTGCTTTCAAATAAATAGTTTCAGAGGGGTAGTCATGTTAGTTTGTAATTGGAAAAACTTAAAAAAAAACATTCTTGCAGCATCTTAGAGATTAACAAAAAATGTAGATGGTATCATGAGCTTTCATGGGCACAACCCTTAATCAAGTCATCTGAAGAAGTGGGTTGTGCCCACGAAAGCTTGTGATACCATCTACGTTTTTGTTAGTCACTAAGATTCTGCAAGACTATTTGCTGTTTTTTAAGTTTTCCCAGTTACAGACTAACATGGCTACCCCGCTGAAACTTTTGAACAGTCCTGTTATTTGTAATGGGGAAAGTGAGCCTTTTGTTAACTGCTTAGTAGTTTCAGACAAAAAGCTATGTTGTCTATATCCCTTCTGTATAGAACTAGCTATGGAGTCATCTTAAAATTGTAATGTCCAAGATGCAGTTCCACAAACACTAGAAAGACATATATGGATATTTTGGCTAAGAGGCTGGAGAGAGGGCTTACAGTAAATGAGGAGGGGAAATGAAATTACACGAGTGGGAAGAGCACTAAGGGTGCATCTACCCAGTGGCACTAGCTGATAATAAACTACGCAATTTGAGCTATGTGAATTACGTAGCTTATTTCAAGAGAGTCTATTTTGACAAATCCCTTAATCCTTGTGGAACGAGGTTTACTGGGATGTCAGAATAACAAGCCCATTATTTCGATTGCATTTTAAAATAACGGGTGTGCTGTGAAGACGTGGAAAATGCTATTTCAGGATACCGGATGTATCCCGAAATAGCGCTCACTGTCTAGACATTCCTTAAGTGAGCTACATATAAGGTCAGCAGAAAACAGAGTTGAAGGAAAAGATGCATTGAAACCAGGGAAGAGAAGAGAAATATGAGAGAAGAACAGAGAATGTGGAACAACCAGAGAAGTAGCAGAAGCAGATGGATGGGATTAAAGGAAAGTGGAACAACAGAGGATGAGAGAAGGGAAATAATAAGAAAAAACAAACCAGACAGCAGGGAAAGAAGATGGGTGGGAGGGAGGAATGGAAGGACAATACAAGAGAAAAGAATTAGGATTTTAAGGTTGGAAAATGGGGTTTTTATTACCTGGCCACTCACATTGGAAAGTACACATCAGGCTGTTCTATTCAGGAGGTTTTCATTCTTTGTGCATATGTACAAAATTGAAAGAAGACGAAGATACAAGAGAGCAAATATATTTGATTTGCTTATTGTGGACACTATGGTAGAGGCAATTTTTCAGGCTTTGAAATCCAATAACGGTTAATACATTTGCCTTTGTGCTATTTTGTAACACCTATTGTCTACATAATAAACAAGGCAATAGTGCTAGCTATCTCTGTAACCTCAAGGATAGGAAATAACATATACAGAGGAGCTTAAATTCTGCAAAATACAGGAAAATCTGCAAAACTCCCTAAGACTCCCTAAGACACCTGTAGACACCTGTGCTGTCCCTCATTAGACAGATTATATCACTGTTATTGAAATGATATTACAGTCACAAACTTCTGGGCTTGTGAGAAATGTTTTCCATTGTCTTAGCTCATTCCATAATAAATGCATCACAATGCATAATCAGTCACAAATGGCATTTTTCTCAGCCCTGGTAAGTTCAGAATTACATGAAGTCTAAATTACTCCTGTCCCAGGAGACTGATTCTTTGAGGTCAGGTCAAGCTCATGAAGGGGTGAGAGTGCAAAGAAGTTTGTATTGCAGCCTCTTGAAATGCACCCATCATACATAATAGCCTTTGCTTCTGTCATAACCAGAACTGTAAGAGCATTTAACTAGTTTATTGCCAGTGCTTCCCCATGCTAGCAGTAGAATGAAGATCTAATTACGGGAAGCAGATAGCCAAGTGGCTAAGGCCCCCAGACTGGAAGTAAGGGGAGACCTGGTTCTATTCCTTCTGCAAGCACTGACTTATCCTGTGATCTGGGATGAGTCACATAATCATTGCTTGGTTCTTTTGTTCCCCTCTGTTTAGATGTAAACATGTTAGGGCAAAGACTGTCTCTTATTGTTTATCTAGCACAAAGGGTGCCTAAGGCCTATTGGGCCTCTGGTCACTACTATAATATTAAATCTAACGGCAGGCTGAGAGTTAAACTTTCACAGACATAACTGTTCATATTTTCATTAAATGAAAAGATCTAACATCTTGATTTACTCCAAGGCAATCAATAGGTTAGTATCTTCTTCAGTTTTTCTTTGAAAGTCATAGGACTCTCAGTGAAAAATACAAAATTATTCATTCTTTTATCTCTTTTTTTGTCAGCACCAGAATTATTAGTTTTAATCAAAAGATGGAAATATTAATGCCTGGAAGACTTCAGTTTTTGGGATAGAAACAAACTGTCTTTTCTTTTCCATTCATGATTTACATATAAAAATATCCACTGTGCTTCTAGTTCCAGTCATTTTCTCAGAATGTACTGGAATGTCTGTAAAGTGTCTACTGCAAAGAGCAATGAAGCAAGTAATAGCTAAAAATAAATAAATAGGATTTTAAAAATGCATTTGTGATATGAAAAAAAAGACATACACAAAGAGGAAAACTGCTACGCACATGGTAAAGCGGCCTTACATGAACATCTGGTGAAAGAATAAATTTTCTTTGCATCAGTAAATTCTGCATTAGCTCAGTGGCCCTGACGCCTACATGGGCAGTTTGTCAGGCATTCTGGGACAGATGGTCACCCTCTCTTTGGACGTTGGATTTCAGAGAGGAGAATGTTTGCATTAGTCATCTCTTACTGCCCTGCCTTTCTCCTATGACTGTGGTCACTGCGCTAATATACTATGTTACTGAGTATCATCTTTGAGTCATCCCTTTCTCTGGCTCTGCCCATGGAGGCCGTACCCAAATCTTGTCATTTCTCCATATCCTCTTTAATATCCAGACTTTCTTTCTGACCACACAATGAGAATTCCCACAGAGGCCTTCACCTTCTTCCATTTCCTCTGTGGAGGCCTCCTTCCCCTAGTCTTGCCTCTCAAATCCCCATCTCATCCCATTCAAGTAAAAAATGCAGCTGCTAATCTTGCCCATGTCTATTATAATGCAAATAAAACTAATAGTGGCAGCTTGCATCAGAATGTCATAGATACCTGCATGTGGAAGAGGAGACACTGTTGCGAAAGAAGCGCTGAAGCAAAAGCAACTAAAGCCCAGTGATATATTCTGGTTTTTGCTTAGGGTGAGATTCTGTGCTGAGTCTCTGAGCTGCAAGGGAAGAGGGGGCTAATGGAAAAATTAAGCCACCTTGAGCTTCCTCGCCAGTGAGCCGTTCCAGGGGTTGGAGAGGCCCTCCCCAGCAATGTCTATGGGCTGCAGTGGTGCTTGTGGTTTCTACAGCACGGCATTGTAGTCTCAACCTCAACACAATTCTCCTGTTCCCATTCCCAGCATTCCTATGATGCCAGGATTTGCAAATGGATCCTCAGAGGACATCCAGGCAGTTATTTGTTTGCAATGCCTGCCCCAGGGAATCCTCCTTGCGGAGATGTGAGTTTTTAGGGCTCCTTTCTGTCACTCTGATCCATTCAGTTGGCATGCAAGGGTTGAAGTGAGGGTGAAGATCACAGCCCAGGTAGTATCAGCATGATGTATAAAGTGTTTCATATTTCCTGCTAACTTACCAAGGACTCCTTTGAATTGTGAAGAAATCTTAATAATGTTCTGTCATTTCTGCACATTCCGTACCTACTTGGCGCTGAGTGATGTGGTGCAAAAAAAAAGGCAGTTCTGCACACATGCCCACCTAATCTGCATTGAGTCATTCACCCTGTGTCTTGTTTTCTTTAATAGGGTTGGCATAGATCCAGATGAAGACCTGAAAGCAGAAACTGCAAGCCAGGCAAGTTACAGCTATTGATATATCTGTATTGAATAACATAATGTCCAGTCATGTTTAGTTTGTGTTTCTTAGTGCAGTAACTGGAAATCATTACTGCAGGGTTATCTCTGCTATAAATGCAGAAGATGTACAAAACCGTACACGCGTCAAAATATTTTGTAACTGTTTATTGAGAAGACAGGTACATATATTTTCCAGTTGCACCGGGGCACCAGAATAAGTTTATCCGATACTGGATTTTGAGGAATGCATTGCAAATAGATATTGATGTGATGAAATATTAGTAAATATTTGCTATGGCAAATCCAAAGCTTGAATTAGCTACCAACACCGTTTATGAAAAGAGAAGTTTTCAGAACAAAGCTCAGTTCTCTGGATTAAACAAAGGAACAATGAATGATTGAAATTCTCAACTCTGGTATCAGGGTAGGTCAGGTTGCTGACAGTGTAGGTTTGTCATTTTTAACATGGCCATATGAACATACATCTGGGTTAAAAAAAAACGTACACCAATAGGGACTAAGAAAACTTCATGTGCTGATCTGTCACCCCATTGCCTCTGCCTTTTGGGGCGCTTATCTTTGAAAATGTTTAAAATATAGCTGAGGTGAAATCCCAGCCCTAGTCAAGTTTTCCTCATGAACATTCACTAGTCTGCCATGTTTGGATCTACAAAATGGAGTTTATGTGCTTTTGAGCTCCCAGGAAGGCTATGTCTACACTGCGGGGGTTTTCCAGGATACCTGGAAAAGCTCTGCAGTCTAGACATAGCCCTTATCCCCAGCCTCCTTCCAGCAGTGGCTTGTGGTGGGAGAGGTCTGGGAAGGGGCCCCCCCTGGTGGTCAGAAGTCTAGGCAGCCTCCCCAGAACCTGTGAACAGGAGCCCAGGGGTGCTCCGGTGCTGCTTCCTGGGCTGGGTGGCACAGACTGGTGCTGCATGTGCCTCAACATACATGGACTGCAGCAGAATAGCCAGGCCGAGAAGACCAAGCAACGATCACACAATAGCCTTTCAGCACCCACCACCTCCAGCCTGTTTGTGTGAAAAACTGAGCACTTACCTGATGATCCCTCCCCAGCCTTGGAGGATACCTGGGACACATCCAGGCCGTAGGGTGCCAGCTCTAAAGTGAGCGTGGTGATGGTGTTCACCATGTCCTCATCTTCCTCCTACTGTGCTGTAACCCCCACCACCCCAGGATGCAGTGCAGGTCATCAAAACAGGGGCAAGAGTGGGGTCCTGCCCCACAGTGTGAGCTGCGCTCCTTCGCCCTGATGTAAGCCTGCCGGAGCTCTTTGACTTTTCTCTGGATATGCACCAGGGTCCCGGTGTGGCCCTTTGTGGCCAGGCTCTTGGCCATCTGGCCATATATATAACAAATTCGTTTATCTGCTCGCCCTTGGCGAGTAGATTTCAGCCGGTCACCCTGTTCACCAGCGGTGCGCGCATGCACAGTGCAGGTCTGGCACATGTGCAGTGCGGGGCTGGCGAGTGGATTTCGCCACGGTTTGTCGAGCCCTGTATATCAGCATTGTGCCACCTGGAGCAGAGATCCTGGTGTTTCTCTTCGTCGTCCCACACCTCGAGGAGGGCCAGGATCTCCACCCCAGACCAAGATGGCACACTCCTCTTGCAGCCTCTAGCAGGCTCCTGGAACTCTGTGCGTGCTCCCTGGGATGGGCAGGGGAACTTGGGGGGCCTGTGGCTGGGACATGGCACCCAGACGTCAGTCACTGGCAA